>NW_008352316.1:329921-333282 GCF_000622305.1 Nannospalax galili | reverse complement strand
AGATAAAATCTTAAAGTGGTTTTAATTTGCATTTCCCTAATTACTAGTGATGTTGAACATCTTTTAAGAGGCTTCTTAGCCATCTTTACTTCTTCTTTTGAGAACTGTCTGGTCAGATCCTTAGCCCATCTTTTAATTGGGTTAATTCCCTTCTTGATTGTTTTTTGAGTTCGTTATATATTCTGGATGTTAAACCTCTGTCAGATGTGTTGCTGGTGAAGATTTTCTCCCATTCTGTGGGTTTTCTCTTCACTTCCCTGGTTGCCTCCTTTGATATACAGAAGCTTTTTTTAGTTTAATGAGGTCCCATTTGTTTATTCTTGACCTTGTGTCATGGGCAATTGATGTCTGGTTTTGAAAATCCTTTCCTACACCTATATCTTGTAGGTTATTGCCAATATTTTCTTCTAACAGTTTCAGAGTTTCAGGCTTTACCTTGAGGTCTTTGATCCATTTGGAATCGACTTTTGTGCATGGTGAAAGATAGGGGTTTAGTTTCATTCTTCTACAGGTAGAGATCCAGTTTGAACATGCTGTCTTTCCTCCAGTGACTCTTCTTGGCCCCTTTGTCAAATATCAGGTGGCTGAAATTCCATGTACTTATATTTGGATCTTCAATTTTGTTCCAATTATTACTCCTTTAATTTCCTGTTCTTGTCTTATTGCTCTTGCAAGAGTTTCATGCACTATGTTAAAGAAGAGAGGAGATAGTGGACAGCCTTGTCTGGTCCCTGATTTCAGTGGGAATGCTTCCAATTTTTCTCCATTTAGAATGAAGTTGGCTGTGGGTTTGTTATATACGCTTTAAGTATGTTGAGGTATGTTCCCTCCAGTCCAATTCTCTCTTGGACTTTCAACATAAATGCATGTTTGAATTTTGTCAAAGGCTTTCTCTGCATGACCATGTGGTTCTTGTCTTTGAGCCCATTTATATGGTTTATGATGTTTATTGACTTAGTTATATTGAACCATCCCTGCATCTCTGGAATAAAGCCTACTTGATCATGGTGGATGATCTTTTTGATGTGTCTGTAGGCAATTTGCAAGTATTTTGTTTAGAATTTTCGCATCTATGTTCATTAAGGATATGGGTCTGTAGTTTTCTTTTTTGGTTGAATCTTTACCTGGCTTGGGTATGAGAGTGATGCTTGCTTCATAGAAGGAATTTGGAAGTTTTGAAGTTCTCCCTCCATTTCTATCTTTTTGAATAAATTAAGTAGTATTGGATGTAGATCTTCTTTAAATGTCTGGTAGAATTCTGCTGTAAATCCATATGGTCCTGGGCTTTTTTTAATCAGGAGATTTTGTATTACTGTTTCAATTGATTTTTGTGTTATGGGTCTGTTTATATTGTTAATCTCTTCTTGGTTTAGCTTTTGCTTTCATCATTCAGGAGTGTGCTGTTTAATCTCCATTTGTTCATGTGGTTACTAGGGCTTCTCCCAGTGTTGATTTTAAGCTCTATTGTGTTGTGGTCTGATAGATTGTATGAAATTATTTGAATCTTTTTGTATTTGTTGTGGTTTGTTTTGTGCCCCAGTATATGGCCAATTTTGGAGAAGGTTCCATGGGGCACTGAACAGAAAGTATATCATTTGGTGCTTGGGTAGAATACTTGGTAGATGTCTGTTAAGTCCATTTGATATATGGTATTGTTTAATTCAGATGTCTCTCTGTTAACTCTCTGTCCATTGACTTATCTAATGGAGAAAGTGGGGTATTGAAGTCCCCTACTATTAAGGAGTTAGGATTAATCTGGGTCTTAAAGTCCTGTAGTACTGTTTATATGAATTTGGGTGCACCAGAGTTTAGTGAATATATGTTCATGATTGCAATATCTTCTTCGTTTATTGTTCCTTTGATCAGAATGAAGTGGCCCTCTTTATCTCTTCTGATTAATTTTAGTTTAAAGTCTATGTTGTCAGATATTAGAATTGCAATGCCTGTTTTTTTCTCAGTACCCTTTGCTTGGTATATTTTTTTCCATCCTTTCACCTTAAGGTAGTGCCTGTCCTTGAAAGTGAGATGAGTTTCTTACAGACAACAAAAAGATGGGTTTTCTTTCTTAATCCATTCCCCTAGTCTGTGTCTTTTGACTGGGGAGTTCAGTCCGTTGATATTTAAAGTTTTTAATGAAAGATGTGTATTGAATCCTGCCATTTTTATTTCTGTTCACATTCTTGATATAGCTGTGCTTTTCCACAGTTATACCTTCATTGAATTTCTTTCCGCAACCCCTTGGGTATAGTCATTCCCTTCCTTAGCTCTTTATATTGCTTCAAGAACTCTCTAAAGGGCTGGTTTTGTGGACATGAATTCTTTCAGCCTATTTATTTCATGGAAGATTTTTCTTTCTCCTTTAAGTATAATAGACATTTTGGCTAGATATAGTAATCTGGGTTGGCATTTGTGGTCATTTAACACTGGGAATACTTTCGTCCAGGCTCTTCTGGCTTTCATAGTTTGCATTGAAAAGTCAGCTGTGATTCATAGGTTTTCCTTTATATGTGACTTGTTCTTTTGCAGCTTTCAGTATTCTCTCTTTGTTCTGTATGTTTAGTGTTTTTACTATGATGTGCTGTGGAGAGTTTCTTTTCTTGTCCTGTCTATTTGGTGTTCTATATGCTTCTGGTATTTGTATGGGCATCTCTTTCTTTAATTTTGGGAAATTTTCTTCTACAGTTCTTGTGGGGAGCCGCCTGCCATCCCTGCAGACGCCATTACAAGATGGCGCTCACATCCGGTTCATGCTGAGCAGTAAATAAGTCAGTACGCATGCCCGAAGTAATTTTCCACCTTCTAGTCTCTGCCTACCTCGTGGCGTGATATGGGCTGATGAGTTTGCGACCAATCAAGAGTAGCCACGTCCAAGACGGGCTTACTAACCTATATAAGGGCTGGGTTTCCGACATTCGGGGTCTTCACCCTGTAAGCTTATGCTCTCCCTCTCAAGATGCATTAAAGCTTTTCTGCAGAAGGATCCTGAGTGTGCCGCGTCGTTCTTGCTGGCGAGACGATAGCGCAGGACAACTGGTGCTGAGACCCGGGAATTCAACCAAACCATCGTCAGCACCATCGGAGACCCCTTGAGTTCAAGGAGGATTCAGAACTGCAGGTAAGGACGTTCAGAGAGGTATGTTTTTTCTGGACTTTGGCTTGAACCTGTTTCCGCTTTGGAAAGGTAGCTTTGAGGCCTTGGTTATCATTCTGGGAGCACTTATAGTTTTGTTGTATAAAACATGCCAGGCCATTGTGGCGGAAAGTCGAAATGTTCTTGAGGAAGTCCAGGATAGCATGTCAGAAACTGAACGCAGTGAGAGGTTAGGTGCACGAAAAAAGAAACGGGCCCCAAATAAGGAAA
>NW_008352316.1:317850-325809 GCF_000622305.1 Nannospalax galili | reverse complement strand
ATTGGACCACTACCCCTATATAAGCTTGTGCCTTCCTGCAATAAAGCAAACCTGTGTCACTGAACCTGGTCTCCTGTGTCTGAATGGTGTTCCGCTGACATAGTCTTCTCACCAGCCCTGCACTCTGGAACTGGGCAGAAGAGGCCACGACAGGAGGCAGAACAGGGCAAGCAGAAGAGCTGCCTCAGCACCAGGTGAGCAGAAGAGTGGCCTCAGCCCAGGGTGAGTGGAGGAGCAGCCTTGACCCCCATGAGAACAAAGGAGCGGCACCCACAAGAATGGAGGAGTGGCAGTAGCTGGCAATAACTGTGGGGAGCTGCCTGCCGTCCCTGCAGACGCCATTACAAGATGGCGCTCACATCCGGTTCATGCTGAGCAGTAAATAAGTCAGTATGCATGCCCGAAGTAATTTTCCACCTTCTAGTCTCTGCCTACCTTGTGGCGTGATATGGGCTGATGAGTTTGTGACCAATCAAGAGATGCCACGTCCAAGACGGGCTTACTAACCTATATAAGGGCTGGGTTTCCGACATTCGGTGTCTTCGCCCTGTAAGCTTATGCTCTCCCTCTCAAGATGCATTAAAGCTTTTCTGCAGAAGGATCCTGAGTGTGCCGCGTCGTTCTTGCTGGCGAGACGATAGCGCGGGACAAGTTCTGTTGAGGATCTGGTTCATACCATTATCTTGAGATTCTTCTCTTTCCTGTATGCCTATGATTAGTAAGTTTGGTCTTTTTATGGTGTCACACAATTCCTGCATATTCCATTCTTGTGCTTTCTTAAATTTTTCATAATCTTTGCTTGAGTGGTCTAGTTTGTCTGCTTTATCTTCCAGTCTTGATACTCTGTTTTCCATTTCATTCATCCTATTGGTGAGGCTTTCTCCTCTCATTTCTAATGGGCTTACTGAGTGTTTCACTTCCTTCTTCATTTCAACCTGAGTAGTCATCAATATTTCTAAGTCTTTTCTGTATTCATTCAGAAGTTTATCCTTATCTTCCTTCAGTTCTTTGATTTCTTTTTGTGTTCTTTAAATTCACTGAATATTTTTATCATGTTTATAATTGTTCTTTTTGAGTTCCATGTCCTGTGTTATCTTTAGGGGGCTCTCATTGTACTCCTCTAGAGGACTATTGGTATTTGGTGGGGATATGTTATTTTGTTTTTTCATGTTACTATTTTTTCTCTGTGACATTGACATGTGAATTTCTTTTGTAGTTTCTGATTCTCGTGTGAGACTCAAGCCTTCAAGTTTAGCTCTGCTTCTTTTTGTAAACTTTATGTGACTTTGTGGTTTACTTGTTGGGCATGAAAAGCTGGTTGGTCTAGGTTTCCAGTTCTCTTTTTTGACTTTATATTGGAGTGGCCAGATTCCTTTTGTCTTCAGGAGTTCCCACAGAGGCCCAAGTCAGATGAGGATCAGATGCTCTCAGGCTTTCTCCTGAGGTCTGGATTCCTCCAGGAAAGATGTTGTCCTCAGGAATTTGGTGGCTGCACTGGCCTGGGAGCAGCACCCTGGAAAATGCTGGAGCAGCTGGTGGCCGTGCCACCCAGGGAAGCAGAGGGAGATGAGGGTGGGACCAGGCTCAAAGGGCTCCTGGGGACAGCAAGAAGGAACTGGCTTGGTCTGGATGCAAAGGATCAGGAAGCAGTGGTGGTTCTGGGCTGAGAGGTCAGCCCCAGTGTCTGAGGTACCAAGACAAGAATTGGCCAGTACACAGGTAGGAGGAGAGACTGGGGAGGTGGAAGGGTGAATGAAGCTGGGGAAGTCAAGGCATGGTGGGTGCCACTGGACTTACCCAGGAAAGAGCCTGGCAGGTTGTGCAGCCCAGGGAAGCAGAGGGAGGTGAGCTCACCAGCCCAAATGTAAAGAAAAGCAATAGCATGTATCATCAATGCAATTTCTAATATCATGTTATTGTTGAAGGTGTTGAATGTAGAAAGTGACCAGCAACATCCTCTGGTCCACAGGAGCTCACACTGAAATTCTAGGATTTCTATTGCTGCCTTTGTCTGCAGTGACTGGAAAGTTACCACACTAAGTAAGCATCAGGATCTCATGGTCTTAGCACTGCTTTGGGGCTGATTAGTGGAATAACTTTGGGAAAGCTTTTTTTCTTTTTTTTTTGGTCTTTTTGAAACAGGGTCTCCCTGTAGCACCAGCTGTCCTGGAACTCACTATGTAGATCAGGCTGGCCTTGAACTCACAGAGATCTGCCTGCCTCTGCCTCCGGAGTGCTGGAATTAATAAAGGCATGCGCTACCATGCCTGGTGGGAAAGTTTTTTTTTTATTTAAGAAGAGAAAAGAATTTTTTTGAGCATCTATAATGTTTCAGGCAGTTTACACAAACATGATATTTATTTCTGAAAACACAGCAGCACAACCTTTTCCAAATAAAAAAACAATGCCAGGAAGGCTCAGCAAGATGAGTTGCTCACCAAGGGCACAAGGCAAGAGGTTGCCTGTCCTTGTTTTTGTTTTGCTGTGGCCCATGTCCTTCTCTTAGCTCCCCTTTCCCTCCAGGCCCACTTCTGAACACAGACCCTTATTCCTCTCAGTATCAGCCCTTCCTCCAAGGGTAGTGCTATCAATCATTCATTCCTTTTTATTACCAAGTAGTTTTTCATGCCAAGGATTTTACCACCATTTTTTGTAGTAAATGAATGTTAGATATTGTCAAATATTCTTTCTACATAATTGATATGATGGTGTGATATTCCTTCTCTAACCAAGGTTATACTAATTTTCAAAGGTTGAACCAATCACAGCGATCACAGCTATGGCAAATTAATACAAATCAATAGGCTGGAAATGGCTCAGATATATTATTTAACAATTCTGGAGGTCAAAAGTTCAAATGGACTTTGCCAGAAAAGTTGTGGTGTCAGTGGTGTTGCATTCCTGGCTGAAGGCTCAGTTTCTGGATTTTTCCAGCTTCTGGAGTTGGGATGGAGTGCTCATGCCTTGGAAGTTCAGGGTTCTGTCCACTTTCGAAGCCAGTGGAGGCTGCTTAAGTCACTGTGACACTTCACTCTGACTCCTCTGCCGTTTCTCTGTTCACATTAAAAGATGATGTGATTGTCTTACCCATTCTAATGACCCTGGGCAGCCTCCTTTTTCACAGGCCACTTGAGAACAACCTTAATCCCACCTGCAACCCTAACTTTCCCTTGCTGTGCAATGTCCCATACAGGCTCAGGGATTTGAGCACAGATGTCTTTGGGGTGAGCCATAATTCTGCATACCATAGTCGTATATGCAAGAGTGTTCTGCATTTTTTTTCTTGCAGTACTTGGGACTGAACCCATAGCCTCAAACATTCAAGGCAAGCACTCTCCCTCTGAACTATAGTCCCACCCTCTTTTTACTTTTTTGTTTTGAGACAGGGTCTCACTAAGTTGCTCAGGCTGGGCGTGAGCTCACTTTGTAGGTCAGGCAAGTTTAGTACCTGTGAGCCTCCTGCTCAGCCTCCAGAGTAGCTAGGATTTCAGGCCTATACCACCAGGCCAGCTAAGAGTGGCATACATATGTTAACACATTCATTTAATATTTGTTGAGCATCAACAATAGGGTAGGTGCTGGGCTTCTCTGCAGGATTGGGGTACTCCCCATGGCTCCTCCATTCTCATAGTGAATCTTAACATTTTTTTCATCCCTTTCATCAGCAGAGGTCTGTTTAGAGTTTTCCAGTTCCATCAGGTGTTTTCAAACTCACATGACTTGAGAGAGTTTCTATATTGCTACTCCCTGCCCTGGTCTCAAAGAGGAAAGCCATCCTCCTTTCTTGTCACTGGTTTTTGACCCCTGAATACTGACTACAGTTTCTGGGTCTCCTTGACCCTGCCACTATGCTAGCTCAGAACTCCCTTGTTGTGCTGCAGCTGCTCTGAAAACCTAGTAGGGTACACAAAGCAGAAACTAGCTTTTTGTTTGCCTCAAATCCTCGGTACCTGACCCCGTGCCTGGAGCAAAGTGGCCATCCAATAAATTTTGGTTCAATATAAGAACAGCTCCCTGTGATGGTTAATCTTTATTGTCAAACTGATAAGATTTAGAATCATCATGGGAATGCATCTCTGGGTGTGTCTATAAGGGTGTTTTCAGAAAAGTTTAACTGAGGTGGGAAGATACACTGAATGTGTGTGGCACCATCCCATGGGCTAGGTTCTGGACTGAACGAAAAGGAGAAAGTGAACCCTCTTTCTTTAAATTGCTTTTGTCAGAGTAATGAGAAATGTAACTAATACAGCCCCCAATCCTAAGGCTGTTTTTGTGTTGGTGTCTCCTGGGAGGATCTTGATTCTTAGAGAATTCACCATCACCATAGAATTCAAATTCATGATGTGCAAGATATGGTCTTGGCAAAGGAGCCCCATTTAAAATCCTCAATACTTTAAAATAAAATAAAATCTAAATTCTAAGCTACGTATTTTTTTTTTGTCTTTTTTGAGACAGGGTTTCCCTATAGCCCCAGCTGTCCTGGAACTCACTATGTAGACCAGGCTGGCCTCGAACTCACAAAGATCCACCTGCCTCTGCCTCCCGAGTGCTGGGATTAAAGGTGTGTGCCACCATGCCTGGCTTCTAAGCTACATTTTTAAACACTATCTTCACCTCCTATTAGGCCCAGTCCTTCACATTTCCATTCTGCATCTCAAATCCCCTGTACAGTGAATTCCCACATTACCACTCTCATTTTCTCTGGTGTTTCCAAGCTTTACATGCTGTACCCCTCCTGGGACTCTCTCTTTATTTCCTCTGCCTGTCATGCCTTCATCACTTTGTGCTTGGCTACTTCAATAGCCTCCAACATTTAATCCAGCCTCTGATTATAATAAGAATAAGAATATAATAAGAATTACCAGCATCCCAGCCTGCCCACAGCCTGAGCCATGGTTCTAAGCCTATTGCCCTCCCTGAGGCCTGTCTGACCTGGGGCTCATATTTCTGACAATCAGGCCTGTCCAACATTTCTGACACCTGCCTCAAGTCTGAGGGATCCAAGGGGAACCCTCACTTCAGTTCAGCTGTCTATAAATTCTGGGATCCTCAAGGCATCCCTCAAGTTAGTAATCTCAAGAATAAGTTGCAGAGTTCACAGAAGTCCCACATTTATGATTATGATTTCCTCCCAGCTCAGGGTACAAATCAAGAGAGATGTGCAGGGTAGAGTTTGCTCCTGGGAAGACCCCCAATTGAGAAGTATCTGTCTCCTCAGTGGCCTGGTCTCCCTATGGACAGAGTGTGTGGCCACCAACTGTGGGGTGCTACCAATTCAGAAGGACTCTGGTCTTTGGTGTCCTGAGTTTCTGGCCAAGGCTTTATGGTCAAGTCTCAAGGCTGAAAGCCATTATGGCTCCTCTCTCCTCCTCCTCTTCAAACCTCTAATTTCAGGATTGATCTTTCTGTTCTGGCCAGCCCCCTGACTGAGACCATTGATTATCTTCCATCTCCATCATTAGCACAAATGATCACATTTCCACATATGCTGACTGGTTACCATACAGCATCAAGTGTGGAGTTCCAGGGACCTCAGACTTAGCAAAGACATTCCTATGCAGTAACTCCAAGGTTACTGCCCAGACACTTGCTACAATGGCCAACCAGATTCTTCATCACACACCTGAAACTCCTCCTTGGCTCCCTTACTTTGGAAATAAAATGCAAACTACTTCATAGGGATTTCAGGGTCTTCATGAGAAGTGGCCTGATAAAAACTGGCATCATAAAACCTTGTTCTAAAGAAGGCAGGACTTAGTGTCCTATCTGGCACATAGCGCTCAATAAACTCTTGTTTAATTAATTATTGACTGGTTGATAGATGAAAGGACGAAAGGAAGGATAAAGAACAAATAAAGAAGGCTTGGAAGATGGCTCATTTGGTAAAGTGCTTGGCCTCAAAAGCTGGAGGACCTGAGTTCAATCCCCAGAACCCACTTAAAAGCAGGGCGTGGTGGCATGTACCTGTAATCCCAGTGTTAGGGAAATGGGGACAGGAAGATCCCTGAGATTTATTGGCCAGCCAGCCTAGTTGAATTTAGTGAGCCAGGTTCAGAAGACAAAAGTGCTGGAGAGATGGCCTCAGTGGTTAAGAGCACTGGCTTACAGAGTACCCAAGTTCAGTTCTCAGCACTCACATGGCAGCTAACATTTCAAGTAATAGTTTCTCAGTCTGGATTTTGGATTTAACTTAGAATCTATAGAGTAGTTTTCATTTGTTTGTTTGCTTGTTTTTTTGAGACAAAATCTTATTCTGTTGCCAAAACTGGCCTCAAACTCAGAGCAATCCTCTTGCCCCAGTGTCCTGAGTGCTGGGATTATAGCCCTGCAGTTTTTTACTGAAATTACAGACTGCAGACGTCTGACGTCATCACCAGCAAGAGCAGCAGCACACTGGACCAGTCTTGTGGTAGATGACAATGAAGGAGACAGAGTGAGCCCTAACCTTCACTGCCACCTCAGAACATGTCCTTCTAAACATGCAAACCTGATATCAAAGTAACATAATGGGAACTGATTTGTGCAAATGATTGCAACTGCTTTATAATTAAACATCTAAAGAACTTTACATGTGAAGTTTATATCTGTGTACAGACCAGGGACTTAATTACTGTTAGAGGCCAAGTCTTAAGTGTACCCCTGCCCCAGTTTGAAACAACCAGGTGGCCTTGTAAAAACATGTTTTTCTTGCCCTGATTTACTACATTTTACTTCCTTATCTTGTGAAACCACCAGGGCTCATGACTGTAGTAGAAATTCCCCAGCAGGGCCTTGCCACCTTCCACTCCCCCTGCCTTCTCTCCACCCTTTACCTTCCCCCACCCTCTGCTTTACTATATTAACACTGTGTGATTGCTCAATAAATGATACTTGATCAGAATACTGTCTTGTCTCCATTTCTTCATGCCCCCTGTCTATTCATTCCTCTAGGTTCAGTCTCGGTGCCCCACGCTGTTGCTCCGTGGGTCGGGGCATCTCTGGCACCTAACTTGGGGCTCGAGGAAGACCACCAAGAGGAACGTCAACCATAGAGAGCCTGCGCAGGCACCCCCCATGAACCCCCGAGATCGCCACGGAACAACCGCCGTGAGACAGATTAGTAGAAGAGAAGGTAAGGTTGATGCACCCAATAGATAGGCATTATTAGTGCTTGAGATTCTCAGTCCCACAATAGGGAGGGACCCCAGCTCCTGAGAAATTGCCAGCTTGCTCGGAGTAGGAGGAGCGGTGTACTTGTTCCTTCTAAGCCATCCACCGAAGATCTACGGTTACTAACAGGCGACCAGGTCTGTCGGGTGTGTGTCAGCACTTATACTGACCGGCGAGGCTCACGCAAGGGTGATTCTCAGACAGCATGGGCAACTCTTTGGATTCTCAGGGACAATTTCTTCAGGGACTCAAGGAGTCCCTCAGAGCACGAGGGATTAAGGTTTCAGGAAAAGATCTTAAACAATTTTTCTCCTTTATTCATGATACATGCCCTTGGTTCCCCCTGGAAGGGACAATCGACCAAAAAAGATGGAAAAGAGTAGGCGATGCACTTCAGGATTATTATCGGACCTTTGGACCTGAAAAGGTTCCCGTAACTGCCTTTTCTTATTGGAACCTTATCCGAGAAATCCTTGAAACCCATACCTTAGAACCAGATATTCGGGAAATCATTAAAAGGGGAGAGGAAGTCCTCAAGGACGGAGCACGCATAACAATGCCGTGCGAGGAACTGCCCCCCCGGGAGCGAGAGCCCGTCTGAATCACAAGTAGTAGAAGAGAAGAACAACTTCCCAGTCCTTGAACCCGAACAGACCAACATTAATAGGGACTCCCCCACACAGGAGGGAATCTACCCCAACCTTGCTCCTTACCAAAATTCAGAACTAAAAGAACCTTCTGAAGGCTCTAGGCCACCACCTTATAATTATAACTTCCCCCTTTCAAAAACACCACACTCAGATCCCCTTC
>NW_008352316.1:316095-317190 GCF_000622305.1 Nannospalax galili | reverse complement strand
GATGCTACAATTATCTCTGAGCGACACTGGCCTAAGGAGTGGCCATGCATGGTCTCCATGACTCATCTAAAAGGAATAGGCCAGACCTCCCACCCTAAGCAGAGTTCTAAGATCCTTACTTGGAAGGATGAGGAAGGAAATACAGGCCAAGTTAAGCCTTACATCATACCAGGGCTGCCCCTTAACCTGTGGGGTCTACAAGGCCTTCACGGCTCCCACCGGGGCATTTTTTACCAGACAGGCTGATTGTGGGGATCGCCAGGCCCATATGATGCATTATACAAATACCAATAGCCCATCTCACAGATTTCAGCAATGGGTTTGTATACTTAAGCCCAAGGTGATCCCCCCTGCTAATGGCCAGCCTGGCCCCTGCCCTTGCACCTTGTTCTATCAGACCATACACTCTGTTTGCTATGACTTTGCCTAACAATGCTCTTACAGAAACAAGACCTACTGGACTGGGATAAGACAACCCAGGACACCCCTGGGCATTGACGAGGGAAATTTGGCACCCTCCCAATGTCATGGCAATGTTGGAGAGGATCTATGTTGGGACCTAGAGGCCCCCATAGGATATACGGATGGTGGTGGGGTTCAAGACAAAGCACGACAAACAAGAGTAAATAAGGAGATAGAACAAAGAGTTCAAGCCCTGTACCCTAAACTCAATTACCACCCCTTAGCATTGCCTGAGGATAGAGAAGAACTAGACCTTGACCCACAGACGCTAAGCTTACTAGAACTTACCCATATGTTGCTAAACCAAACAGCCCCCTCTATAGCCGAGGGCTGCTGGATTGCCAAAAGGTTGGACCCCCCCAAACCCCTTGCTGTGATCATTAATGCTTCTACCATCTCCAATACCTCAGAGTCTGAGCTATTTAAGCCACCCCACAATTGCACCCTAGCTCCTCCCATACGAGTCCAATCCATGCCCATATTACCTGGGCTCTGTGTTTTTGCCACACCATACCCAAATGGCTCCCATGTCGATTTGGGGAACATTTATTCAACTTCCTGCAGCTCAAATATTACTGTTTCATATGATGCTGATGTTTGCCCACCTGCTGGGAGTGTCTTTGTCTGTGGGGG
>NW_008352316.1:302144-315391 GCF_000622305.1 Nannospalax galili | reverse complement strand
AACGGTCTTCTTAGGCCCCACCCCCTCTCACTTCCATCAAAAACCAGACTAGCATGAGGTTGGTACATTCATCTTTGCCCGCCGAGCTTGACTGGCAGCCAGAGACGGGTAAGAGAAGTGGCCCCCTCACTAAAACACCTAAGACAGGAGGGCCGCCAAAGCTGCGGCCTCATCCCATGACGGGTGTATGATTTGGGGGAGATCCTTTCCGACCTAAGACAGGCGCAGTCACCCGGGCAGGGACCCAAGGGTCCCTCACTGCTCTGCCTCGCCTCCCCAAAAGTACCAAGAGCAAAAACTGTGAGAACTATAGCCTCTCACGGGAGGAGTCTGGATTACCTTTATTAAAGTAGAAGGGAGGAGATGTTGGAGGCCAAGCCTTAAGTGTACCCCTGCCCCAGTTTGAAACAACCAGGTGGCCTTGTAAAAACATGTTTTTCTTGCCCTGATTTACTACATTTTACTTCCTTATCTTGTGAAACCACCAGGGCTCATGACTGTAGTGGAAATTCCCCAGCAGGGCCTTGCCGCCTTCCACTCCCCCTGCCTTCTCTCCACCCTTTACCTTCCCCCACCCTCCACTTTACTATATTAACACTGTGTGATTGCTCAATAAATGAGACTTGATCAGAATACTGTCTTGTCTCCATTTCTTCGTGCCCCCTGTCTATTCATTCCTCCAGGTTCAGTCTCGGTGCCCCATGCTGTTGCTCCGCGGGTTGGGGAAAATTACATCCTGGGTTAAAGAAATTTTGAGACAAGATTGAAAATAGATGTTCAGTCAGTCCATGCCCCAATGTGAGCTCAAGGCATTGGATTCTCTGCTTTGGAGAACATTTCCCCACCTCATTGATTTTGCAAAATACTCATTAAAGAAGAAACACAAAGAACCCCACTGTTATGTTCCTGCTGGGTTTCTTGTATATAGCAATCAATGGGATTAACAATGTTTGATTGGGACTTTTTCTTCAGCATTTTACCATTGTGATTTGTCTCTAATCTGGAAGGAAACAGCTGATGTAAATCACCGAGTTACATTGATTTTTTCCTATTTGTAAAGGTCCAAAAATCTGGAGTTTAGATTTGGTTTGCCTCATTTATGCCTCTGTGTGTTCACTTTATGCACAGGAGCAAGCAGTGTGAGCTAGAGTGCATTGACATGCCTTATCTCAGGGCAGGACCTGAGCCCAAGCCAAACAAGACACGAAAAATGTACTTGAATAGAAAAACAATCCCTTTTACCGACTTGTTGATCATTACAGAAAAATAAGTAATTTGAATTTTACCACTTAGTTGGTGCATAGGATTTTCATCAGAGAGAGAGAGAGAGAGAGAGAGAGAGAGAGAGAGAGACTGACTGCCAAGTATGTGTGTACCCCAAGCCTGTCCTGTGCCTTGGGCTAGGGATGGAACTGTGGACAGAACACATCCGATCCATCACAGAGCCATAGACCAAAAAGAAGGCAAATCTTAAACAACTTATTCTGAGTAAGTAGTTAAGCTGTGTAAAAAAGTAGAGAGCATCTGAAAATCATGTAATTGAAGAAGAAATAATGCACAAAGCTTCAGAGGTCATGCAAACATCAGTATGTTCAAGGGATGGAGTGACCTGCACCAGCTGGCTATAGCATAGAGGCTGGAGAGATGCGGCCAGAGAGAGAGGCCAGCTCAGAGATCACAGACACCTTCAGAGTTGGGATTGGACACTAATGCTCAGTGACAAGCAGCTGAGGATAGTTCAGGTTTACAAGTGCTCAGATATGAGCTTGGGAAGCACACTTGTATACACAACAGTCCAGTGTGATGCTTGGTTTTAATTGTCAACATAAGCAGAAATGCCTGAGAAGAGGGCCTCAATGTGGAATTTCCTAGGTCAGGTTCACTTGTGGGTATACCTGTGAGGGATTTTTTTTCTAAACTGAGTTTACTGAGGTGGGACAACCCATCCTGAATGAGGGTGGCACCACCTGAGGCTACTTCCCTGCTCTGCTCCAGCTTTATCCCTGCTTCACCTGGCTTCACCAGGCTGTAGATCTTCTTCCCTGGACTTTTAAAATTCCTTAATGTTGAGGAGATTATCTTTCATTTATCTTCTCTGTGTGTAATATAAACTCAGGAATGCTGAGCTGAGTTAAAGGAAAGTATAGAAGCTAGATTAATTTCTTTCTCATTTTAAAATTACATAATTAGCTGGGTGTGGTGGCACATGCCTTTAATCCCAGCACTCAGGAGGCAGAGGCAGGCGGATCTCTGTGAGTTCAAGGCCAGCCTGGTCTACATAGTGAGTTTCAGGACAGCTGGGGCTACAGGAAGACCTTGTCTCAAAAGGACCAAAAAAAACCCCATTACATAAGTAAATTATATCTCATAATAAAATTACATTATTTATGTGTTACACATACATACAAACATTCATATGTACAAAATAATAAAATTATATATATATGTATGTGTGTGTGTATGTGTGTGGGGGTGTGTGTATGTGTGAACTCTGATCCTTCTATTTTCTTATGACCATTTGATTGTCAAATTACCATTTGGTAATTTTAGCCATACTAGTAAGTATGGGATGGCATCTCTTTGTGGTTTTATTTCCATTTTCTTCCTGAACAGATGAGATTGAGCAGGTTTTTATGAGCTTATTACCATTTGTAACTTAAGAGAGGAAGAATTTACTTGGGCTTACTATGCTGGAATGGCAGTCCATTACGTTGAGGAGGGCTGTGGCATGAATGGTTCTGCTGGTGACAGGCATGTAGCTAGGGCTTGCCACATCCTTGTGGACAGGAAGCAACTAGCCTGGGATTGGAAGTAGTTACAACTGCCAATCCTGTGCTCAGAGACTCATTCCCTCCAGTGAGGCCATACTTCCCACAGGGTCCTCAACCTCCCAGAACAGTGTTAGTAACTGGGGACCAAGAGTTAAACACATGAGATGTTGGAGACAATTTGTATTCAGACGTAATAGATATAACATGATTCATACATTCTTCGTAATGTGTTTAAGTCTTCTGTCCACTTAAACATCTGGTTATTGGTCTGTTATAGATTTACAGTTATGATTTTGGGTATAAGTACTTGCCAGGCACATGTGATTCACAAACCACCACCACCCTGAGTCCCTGTCTTGTGTGTGTGTGTGTGTGTATATGTGTGTGTGTATATGTGTGTATGTGTGTAAATCAGTGGACAACTTACAGGAGGTGGTTCTCTCCTCCTGCCATGTAGGACTGAGGGATTGAACTCTCATATAGTTTTTGTAAAATATCAAATTCTATTATTAGGCAATAATAATAAATTGTGAACTTTTAAAAAATATTTTATTTTCTGTGTCTGAGTGTATTGCCTGCATGTGTGTAAGTGCTCTCATGTCATGCAAGGCCCTCTGAGGTCAGAAGAGGCCATTGAATTCCCTATAACTAGAGTTACAGACAGTTGTTAGTCACCATGTGGGTGCTGACAACTGAATCTGGGTTCTCTGCAAAAGCAGCCAGTGCTCTTAACATCTGAGCTGTTTCCCTGGCCCCAAATTGTGAGCTTTTAAAAATATTTTATTTATTATTTTTATTTTATGTGTATAAGTACATTGCCTACATGTGTGTAAGTGCACTTGTGTCATGCAATGTCTGTGAAGGTCAGAAGAAGCATCAGATCCCCTGGAACTGGAATTACAGACAGTTATTAGCTGCCATGTGGGTATTGGGAATTAAACCCAGGCCCTCTACAAGAGCAGCCAGTGCTCTTAAGTGCTGAGCCATCTATCCAGTCCCTGAAATTTTAAATAGTTGCTTGTAAATTCAACTCTGTTCATAGATGAGAGAACAGTTTTTGCTATGTGTCTCTTGGGACTGCAGTATAGATGAATGAATATCATTTAAACCACAAGCACAGCAGACTCTCCACAGCATTGTCACACAGTGAACAGTTCCACCCATATTCGCTGCTAATGACCAGAATTGCTGCTGTGGTGCTCTGTGCCTGTGGTGTTTACTATCTCTCTGAGCTAAGGGGGAACCCAATTAGTGATGTTTGTACAGGGTCTTACAAAAACACACCCATCAAGTGGCACGCTGTCATTGAGAGCAGTGCTGCTCATTAATAAATCTCCTATTCCAGGATCAAATTCCCTGTGTGGTTCTTTAAAAATCTCATTAATCTCATTAATTGAGAACCCACTTTGGAAATTGTAATAATTTCCAAAGATCTGGAAGAGGAAGTTCACAGTTTAAAGTAGAAGGCACAGCTCAGAACGACTGTAAGAGTTATGAGACAAGGCTGCTGTGAGTTTACTCTTTTTTTAAATGCTTAACTTTTTCATAGGTAGCAAACTTCATATAAACTTGAATGTAGTTTTCAATGTAGCTCATTGCTGAGCCATTCCTTCTTCCTCTTCCTTCTTTTCTTTCCTTCTCTGCCTACCTTCACTGTTTTCACGTCTGAACCCAGAGCCTCCAAGCACATGCAAATACATACACAGATACACAATCATCTCTACCCTCAGAGAAAGCTAGTTATGCAGCCAACAGCCTAGCCCACATCATGTTAATGAAGAGTTCTGTGTAAAATTAAAAACTGAATAGGATGCAGAGGTTATGTTCAGTAAACAGAACCACACACTCAAAAGTACCCAACACTTGCTTTTTAGTAGACATTTTTACTAGGGAAATACTTGACTATTCAGCATAAGTCTTTCAGAGACAAGAAATGCCTATTGTTTGACAAGTCCTAGAATGAAAAGCAGTTCAGGGGCAGTGTGGTTATGAATGAATTACTCTTGCTGAGGACACAGACAGCCTCAGTTGGGAGAGAAGAGGTCTCTGCTGTGGATCATTCAGGATGCTTCATTTACTTAGTCATAGCGTCATAAAAACACTAATGGAGGATGGCACCAGAAAGGGGCTTTGTGCTGTATAGGTTTTAGTAAACAAAAACAGGTTTCTCATGCATTTTAATGCTGTACATTTTAAAACAGCTCATGACTCTCAGGTACCTGGCATGGCTATATAGGATGCTTCCTGGATATGATCATTAATGGTGAGAGGGTAAATGTCTTAGTTTCTTTTTCTGCTGCTTTGAAAAAATCCTGACAAAAGCAACTTAAGGGAGAAAGGGTTTATTCTGGCTTACAGTTTGAGGGTCCAGTCCACTACCACAAGGGAGTCCTGGTGGCAGAAGTTTGAGGCAACTGGTCACATGACACCTGCAGTCAGGAAGTAGAGAACAAAGATGGCTCGTGCTTGGCTCTCTTTGTCATTAAAATTTTTATTTATTTATTATTTATTTATTTTATGTGTATGAGTATTTTTCTTGTATGTATGTATATAACCATACCATGTTCATGTGTGCAGTGTCCACAGAGGCCAGAAGAGGGCAGGCATTGGATCCCCTGGAGCTGGAGTTTCAGACAGTTGTTAGCCATCATGTGGTGCTGGAACCTGAACCCAGATCCTTTTCAAGAGCAGACAGCACTCTTAACCACTGAATCATCTCTTGAGCACCACCACTCACACCTTTTTTTTTTTTTTTTTTTTTTTTTTTTTTTTGGTCTTTTTGAGACAGGGTCTCCCTGTAGCCCCAGCTGTCCTGAAACTCACAATGTAGACCAGGCTGGCCTTGAACTCACAGAGATCCACCTGCCTCTGCCTCCCAAGTGCTGGGATTAAAGGTGAGTGCCACCATGCCCAGCTACACCTCTTCGTTATTCATCACAGTAAGCAAATTAATTGCCTAGGGGAGTCTCATGTTCAGGTCTATCTTTTATTTCTGGTTTAAGTTTAAAATTACATTTCCTGACTCTGATTTCCAGTTGCATTAGTTAGCTTCTGCACTACTGTGACCAAAATATGTGATCAAAATGACTTGAGGATGGAGAGGTTCATTTTAGCTCATACTCTTAGAGGAATTTCAGTCCATCATGGCTAGGAAAGTGTACTGGTTACTTTTCCATTGCTGTGATAAAATGCCATAACCAAGGCAACTTATAGAAGGAAGGGTTTATTGAGCTTATGGATTCAGAGGGAGAGTTCATTGTGATGGGGGAGGCCTGGCAAGGGGCAGCTAGAGCAGAAAGCTGTGCATTCATTCTTCTAGCAGGAAGCAGAGAGAAAACAAGACTATGATCTCTCAAAGCCCACCTCCAGTGATGTGCTTCAATAGGAAAGACCATGCCTCCTAAACCTCCCCAAACATCACTACCAACTGGGGATGAAGTGTTCAAACACTTGGAGCCTATGGGGGACATTCCTCATTCAAACCACCACAGAAGGTGTGGTGTAGTTCATGGCAGTAGAGTGTGTTGTGGGTGTTCATATGTTGGCTGATCAGAAAACAGAGAGTAGCTAGAGTTATAGGTTGGGCCATAACCTTTAGAGGCCCACCCTTGGTAACCTGTTTCTTATAGTCAGGCTCTATTTTCTAAAGGTTCCACAGCCTCTTATAATATCACCACTAGCTAGGGAACAAGTAAGTGCTCAAGACATGGGCCTATGGGGGACACTGAAGATTTAAGCCACACTACCAATAATGTCTTGTTCTTTTGGTTTTGTTTTGTTCTATTTTTGTGCTGCTGGGAATTAAACCACAGCCTTGCATATGCTAGGCAAGAGCTCTACAACTAAGCTACACCTACAGCCCCTTTTCACATTTAACTGTTACAGGGTACGGTTAGTATGAAATCACCTTTTATTTTTATCTCTCCCTGGTCTGATTGTTTCCATTATCAGAGCCCATAAAAATAGGATTGAACTCCAAGGTAAATGTTTGACCTTAAATGTAGCATTTCAACCACTGGCATGCACACACATGTAATGAGACTTTGACAAGAGTGGATTTTTCAAGGTGTAGGTTGTACTTGTAACCTGCCTCACAAGTAGACAAGCACATAAAACACACTAAAATCCATTATGATGAACAATGTAGAAGGAAGGGGCACAGGAGAATGACTGGAGTAGCTGAGGTGCCACGTGTGTGATCTTTAATATGAAAAATCAACTGTTCTAAGACATGATGTTTCCATCATATATGGCCTAGAAAGCAGGACTGAGGTAGTGGTCCACTAGAAGGACAGCAAAAATTAGTCCCATCAAATCTTGAGATCAGAGATGAGATCTATTTATAATGGGTTGTTGCTTCTCTTATTAAAAACTGGGACTGGATTGTTTAAGTAAATGATGGTACACTCCCTGATGCTTACATTAATCAATTTTATTAGTAATAAGAACCAAGTCGGGCCATACTAAGCAAGGATAATAAAAAGAGAGGTAAAAATCACACAGGAATCCAAAAATGGGTCCATGGTGTGGTTATGTACTTTAAGAGTTCATGACCTCAGAGAATTTGGTGGGGGCAGATGGGGCTGGTTTCTGGGACTCTGCAGGGGATGGATCAGTGTGATGGCTAATCCTGGGTGTCAACTTGATTGGATCTGAGATTAACTGAAATGAAAGAGATCTTCTTGATTGGATCATTAAAGCCAGAAGACACACCCTAAATGTGGGCGTTACCTTCTGATGACAGCTGATATAAAAGACCAAGGCAGAGGAGAACACAGGGCTTTTTGCGGCTTGCCTTCTCTCTTGCTGGTGAGTTCGTCTTGCTGCTGTAGACTGAAGACTAGCTGATATTTTGGAATTTGTCAGACCTTCAGCACTGGATTGGGACTACTGAGACATCCAGCCTTGTGGACTGAGCGACTACAGATTCTCAGCCTCTCCAGTGTGGTGCAACCATTGTTGGACTACTTGGACTCTATCCTGTGAGCTAAGCTGATAAATCTCTATACATATTCATTCTACTGGTTCTGTTTCTTTGGAGAACCCTGACTAATACAATCAGTTTGTGAAAAGCACAGTCCAGATGTCCTTTCCTTCCACCATTAATTTCCTCCTTCTCTACTCTTCTACCCAATTCAGATCCCTGTCTGTATCATCTCAGGAGGGGTAGGGACATCCTAAGAGCACTGAAGACTGAAATGCTAGTTACTGTTTTTCTTTAGTACCAAGGTACACACTGTCACCCTCATTTCAATCCTCCAAAACTGGGCTGCGTTTGACAGCAGTTGCCTGGAGGGTTGAATGGCAAGGTGGCTGTTATTGTCTGCCTGGAACTATGGCCATTCATCCAAGCTGTGTGAGAGTAGCTGCAATCACGTGTTTGACTCAGGAAACTATTCCAAGGACCATTTGAGGGAAGAATATGGGTGGTATCTGAATACTTTCTGTTGATATCTTTTGATAACAAGATATTTTAACATCAAAACATAGATTTTGGAATAAATACAGACAATGGTGGTGTAGTTCTCTTTAGAATAGTTGCAGATCTTGATAACTGCTACAGTTATCAAGTGGTTTGAATGAGAAATGCCCCCCACAGACTCCTATATTTGAACACTTTGTCCCTAGTTGGTGATGCTGTTTGGGGAGTGTGATGGCTAATCCTGGGTGTCAACTTGACTGGATCTGGGATTAACTGAAATGAAAGAGATCTTCTTGATTGGAACATCTAAAGCTGGAAGAAACACCCTAGATGTGGGTGTTACCTACTGGATCTGGGATTAACTGAAATGAGAGAGATCTTCTTGATTGGATCATCTGAAGATGGAAGACACACCCTAAATGTGGGTGTTACCTTCTGATGGCAGCCCGTATAAAAGGCCAAGGCAGAGGAGAATGCCTGGCTTCTTGCTGCTTGCCCTTTCTCTCTCGCCGGTGAGTTCGTCTTCCTGCTGTAGACTGAAGACTGGCTGATCTTTTGGAATTTGTCAGACCTTAGGTGCCAGATTGGGACTACTGAGACATCCAGATTCTCAGCCTCTCCAGTGTGGTGCAGCCATTGTTCGACTACTCAGACTCTATCCTGTGAGCTAATCTGATAAATCCATTCTACCGGTTCTGTTTCTTTAGAGAACCCTAACTAATACAGGGAGGTTATGGAACCTTTAGGAGGTACAGCCTTGTTGGAGGAAGAACACCACTGGGGGCAGGTTTTGATGGTTTATAACCTGACTCCATTCCTTCCTCTTTCCTGTCTGAATGAAAATGTGATCAGTCAGCCAGCTTCCTGTTCCTGTTCTTAGCATGCCTCCTCCACCATGATGCAGTCTCCTTCTGGAACTATAAACCAAACTCTTTCTTCCATAAGTTGCTTTTGGTCATGGTGTTTTATCACAGCAACAGAAAAATAACTAATACATGGTCTGAGTCTGAAGTATTCCCACAGGCTCACCTGAAGCACTTGATTTTGAACTTGTGGTGATATTTTGAAGTTCATGAATCCTTATCAGGTGGGTCCTGGCTCACTAAAGTTGGGCCTTTAAAGGTATACCTACCCTGGTTCTTGGTTAACGTTCACATGAGCAAGCCTCTCCCACACACTCCTGCTGCCACAGACAGAGCTGCTCCTGCCACTGTTCCTTCCCCACTGTGATGAAATTGCACTGAAATCTCACTGAAACTCTGAGCCAAACCAATCCTCTCCTTTCTTACAATGCTTTGGTCAGGTATTCCTACCACAGCAACAGAAAAATAAGGAACACTATGGCTTCATTATTACCTGGTCCTGGGATATGCCAGCATTGATAAATGAGTCAAAACATAATCCAGAAGAGCCAGACTTTGAGAGCAAAGGCCTTCTGGACCCCTGACAAATCTATTTTACTTATGTTTTTCATTTTCAGGTGTGCACAACAATATGTGATGAAAATCTATGTTTAAGTCAACATTAAAAA
This sequence comes from Nannospalax galili, assembly GCF_000622305.1. NCBI lineage: Eukaryota > Metazoa > Chordata > Mammalia > Rodentia > Spalacidae > Nannospalax > Nannospalax galili. The sequence continues at coordinate 305,667 of NW_008352316.1, read as the reverse complement.
GTCATCTTGGGGACTGGAGAGATGGCTCAGCGGTTAAGAGCACTGACTGTCTTGCAGAGGACCCAGATTCAATTCCCAGCACCCACATGGTAGCCATGAACTATCCTTAACTCCAGTTCCAAGGGAATCCAAAGCCCTCTGACCTCCACAGCATTGCATGTCATGGGTGCACTCATATACATACAGGCAATACACTCATACACATAAAATAAAAATAATAAAATATTTAAAAAGGAGTCATCTTGGAGCCAAGTGTGGTGGCTTATGCCTTTAATACTAGCCAACACTCAGGAGGCAGAGGCAGGTGGATCTTTGTGAGATTGAGGCCAACCTTGTCTGCATAGTGAGTTCCAGGCCAGCTGGAGCTACAGAAAGACAGAGCACCTTCCTCAAAAAAATTTTTAAGTCATTTTGGAGCTGGACAGATGACTCAGTGGTTAAGAGTACATACAGATACTGCTCTTCCAGAGGACCTGAGTTCCATTCCCATTACCCATATTAAGTGGCTCATAACACAATCATCTATAACTCTACCCCCAGGGGATATGAGGCCTTCTGGTCTCTGCAGGTACCTGCACTCATAAGCACATACCCACACAGCCACAAAAATATATACATAATTAAAATCAATAAAAATTAATCTTTAAAAAAGTCATTCAAGGCTCAGGTGTGGTGGCACACACATTTATTTCCAGCACTCAGGAGGCAGAGGCAGGTAGATCTCTATGAGATCGAGATTAGCCTGGTCTACATAGTGAGTTCCAGGCCAGCTGGGGCTACAGGGAAATTTTGTCTAAAAAAAAGTCATTTCAAAAATTATCAAATAAGAAATAACATGAGAATGAAGCATTAGGTCATGCGTTAGTCACCAGCAAGGAAAATTCCATCATAGTCTTAAATGTGCTATTTTGGTTGTTTTTACCTAGTAAGTTTTGTTTTCTCATAGCATTCACTTACTTTTGTCTCTTGTAACATTTTTTCTAATAGCACAAGCACACTTTTTTACTAATCAATGGAACCATCCTAGTTAAACCAATACTTTGAAATACTTGTGTGTAAAATATTTATGGTAAAGATAATTGATCCCAGTAATGAAAATAACCAGCAATATGGGATGGAGCTAATTCCTGTCTAAAGTAATGACAGTTTTATTCGGCTTTCACAGACCCATGTTCAGGTGACATCATTTGTGACTCTGCCCACAAATTGTTCTCTTTTCTCAGTTTTCTCATTTCTGTCTTTCCTTCCCATCCTACTGTACACATTCTACTGATGCTCCACCTACACAGCTACAACGGTCTGTTTTTCTGCTCTCAATTATAGTTTCTTCAAACTTGCCTCCAAGAGAATAAGAGAATGATCTGGGCGCTAATGGTGAATGTAGGAATGACTTTTACAGAACGGACAGAATCTGAACTGTTTATTATGTAAACAAGCTCACGGAGCCATGTACTCTTATGTTCTGGGCACCTGACCTAGATCCCTTGGAAACCTCAATTTGCCCTCCACCCATGATAGTGAATGAACGTGGGTGTGCTTGATTTAATTAGCATACCAAAGTGCTGGAGACAACATACTCATAGTCATATCTTCATTGAAAACCATAAGAACTGAGAAGAATGCTTGACATTGTGTGCATGAGATATTTATGCCTAGCGGTGAAAGGGCAAGATTGTCTGATAAGGGTGGATCCAGGCTTGTAGTTCCCCAAATTGATGCTGGAGAAATAGTTTTGAATAAAAAGTCTGGGTGAGGCCTGACTCACCACAGTTCCAGGAAACAGCTGGAGAAATGGATGGATGCCCTTTGAGTTCAGGTCCAGTTTCATAACTAAACTTAAGAGTCAGGTTGTTTATATAATGTTGGCATAGAAATATGGCAGATGAAATTTCTGTGGTAAATGACAATGTGATCTGGCCACTGTAGAGTTGGTCCCTATCCTTCCTGTGCACTTTCTTCTAAGTTCTGCCTGTCTCACAGGCACCAGGAGCTCTATGGTGGCCATGGAGGCGCCAGCACAAGACATCAGGGGCAGAGCAGGAATCAGTGAAGGAGCCTGCTGTGCTTCCTGGTTACAACATTGCAGGATCTGAATGACACAACTGCCTTATTCTCTCCACAATTTCCAGCCTGGACTAGTTTATTCTTTTCTCTACTAAATTGTACAGCTGTGTGATGCCTTCTTTACTTTCTTCTGAGACAAGATCTCATGTATCCCAGGCTGGCCTTCAACTCACTATGTAGTCAAGGATGACCTTAACCTCCTGCTCATCTTGCCTTCATCCCTGAGTGCTAGAATATAGGTATGCCACCATGCCATTCATGCAGTACAGGAGATGAGACTCAGGACCTCCCACACGTTGGGCAAGCACTCTACCTATGGAGCTGCATCTCTGGGCCAGGAATTTGTTTTCATGTTTGTATCCCCAGTACCTTAGCACAATGCCAAATGCAGAATTAGCATGTACTTGTTAAATGCAAGCATGAAATAAAATGATCTTGCAAGAGAGACGCATCCTTGACTCTACTGCATACAGTTTAACAATGACGTAAAATCTAAAATAAATTTAGGGGCTGAATAAGTGGCTCAGCCGTTAAAGGCACTGCTGCCAAGCCTGATAAATCCCCAGGACCCACAAGGCGGAAGGAGAACACCAAGTCCTACAAGTTAGTCTCCGGCCTCCACATGCATGCTGTGGCATGCAACACACCACACACACACACACACACACACACACACACACACACACATTCACACACACCCCCACATAAATATAATTTAAAATATTTTTAATGTGGGGGCTAGAGAGATGTTTTTTTAACTTTTACAAAAACTTTGAGAATTTCAAACATGTATATAATGTGTTTTGATCAAATCCATGCCCACTCCCTCCCTTCCAACATTCCCCCCTCTGAAGATGTAACCCTAAAATCTTTTAAGGATTACATACAAGTTCCCAAATGCTTTTGACATTTTTGATCTTTGGACCAGAGTATGTTGCTACCAGGCCCAAGGACATTTTGACTTTTAGCCAAGAAACTGCCTACATTTCTTTGGGGTCTTTTTATTCTAACTGCTTAGCCAATTCCTACCTCCTGTTCTTATCACACCATCCTCTGAAGGGGTTACCCAAATTGCCAATAGGGAATAGGGATGCAGACCACTCTGGCTTCATGCTGAACAGGAACTCCATGCTGAACAGGAACACAGGGTGAGGCAATTAGAGTACCCCTTCAGTGGGTCTATCTAAAAGACTCCCAAATTGCATAACTCTTATCTCTAAGGGGAAAAGAAAGTCCTTGAATCATGAATAGGAGATGTGAAGGAGAAGAAAAGGCAAGAGTAATTATTATTAAAAGTTCTAGACAGGGAACTAGAAAAAAGTCAGGATAATATGAAAATGTTCATCTGAGAGTCCACTGGAGTTTCTTGACAAGGGCTTCCAAAAGCATCCCTCTATTGGGTTCTTCCTCATTTTTCTTTTGCCTTCCAATCCCAGACTAGTTGACTGGAAAGAGTGGT
>NW_008352316.1:300499-301191 GCF_000622305.1 Nannospalax galili | reverse complement strand
GCAACTTCTGTCCAATTTAGAAAATCCTTTCCTACACTTATATCCTATAAGCTACTGCCAATATTTTCTTCTAATAGATTCAGGGTTTCCAGTTTCATGTTGAGGTATTTGATCCATTTGGAGTTGACTTTTGTGCAAGGTGAAAGATAAGGATCTAGTTTCATTCTACTGGTGGAGATCCAGTTTTGCCAGCACCATTTGCTGAACATTCTGTCTTTCCTCCAGTGAATGTTCTTGGCCCCTTTGTCAAATATCAGGTGGCTGAAATTGTGTGTACTCAGGTTTGGATCTTCAATGATGTTCCATTTACTATGTATCTGTTTTTGTGCCAGTACCATGCTGCTTTTATGAATATGGCTCTGTAGTATACTATGAGATCTCATATAGTAATCCCTCCAGCATTGCTCTTTGTGCTCAGGGTTGCTTTGACTATCCGGGGTCTTTTGTGCCTTCATATGAATTTAAGGATGGATTTTTCTAATTCTGTGAAGTATGTCATGGGGATTTTGATTGGGATTGCACTGAATCTATATATTGCTTTTGGTAGGATAGTCATTTTAACAATATTAATTCTTCCAATCCATGAACATGGGAGGTCCTTCCATTTCCTGGTGTCTTCCTCAATCTCTTTCTTTAATGATTTAAAATTTTCATTGTAGAAATTTTTTACTGTCTTTGGTCAGATTTATTCT
>NW_008352316.1:259501-300437 GCF_000622305.1 Nannospalax galili | reverse complement strand
GTTATTGATATATAGAAAGGCTACTGATTTTTGAGGCTTGATTTTATAACCTACCACTATATTAAAAGTGTTGATCAGTTCTAGGAGATTTCTGGTGGAACTTTTGTGATCTCTTAGGTATAGTATCATATCATTTGCAAAAAGTGATAGTTTGACCTCTTCTTTTCCAATTAGTACTCCTTTAATTTCCTTCTCCTCTCTTGTTGCTCTAGCAAGAGTTTCAAGCACCATGTTGAAGCACACAGAACACCATATAGACAGGATCAGAAAAGAAACTCCCCATAAGATAGCATAGTAAAAACACTAAATGTACAGAACAAAGAGAGAATACTGAAAACAGCAAATGAAAAACAACAAGTCACATACAAAGGAAAGCCCATCAGAATTACAGCTGACTGATCAATGCAAACTATGAAAGCCAGAAGAGCCTGGACCAAGGTATTTCCAGTTCTACATGACAATAGATGCCAGCCCAGAATACTATACCCAGCAAAAATGTCTATTATAGTTGAGGGGGAAAGAAAAATCTTCCATGACATGAATAGCCTGAAAGAATACATGTCCACAAAACCAGCCCTTCCAAGAATACTTGAAGCAATACAGAGAGCAGAGAGAGAAACAACTATACCCTAGGGGCAACGAAAGAAAACTAACAAAGATATAATCTAGGAAATACAAAATTACACAGAGAACAAAAACAGCAATCAAAATGATGGTAACCAATACACACCTTTCAATAATAACCTTAAATATCAGTGGACTGAACTCCCCAGTCAAAAGACACAGGCTAAGTGAATGGATTAAAAAACAAAATCCGTCTTTTTGGTGTCTGCAAGAAATGCATCTCACCTTCAAGGACAGGTGCTACCTTAAGGTAAAAGGATGGAAAAGAATATTCCAAGAAAATGGTACTAAGAAACAAGCAGGGGTTGCAATTCTAGTATCTGACAAAATAGGCTTCAAAGTAAAGCTAATCAGAAGATATAAGGAGGGTCACTTCATTCTGATCAAAGGAACAGTTAACTACGAAGATATTATAATCCTTGACATGTATGCACCAAATTCTGGTGCACCCAAATTCATAAAAACAACACTACAGGACTCTAATACATAGATTAACCCCAACTCAGTAGTAATAGTAGGGAACTTCAATACCCCACTGCCTCCATTAGACAAGTCAACTGGACAAAGAATAAACAGAGAGACATCTGAATTAAATGATACCATACATCAAATGGACCTAACAGACATCTTTCGATTATTCCACCGAAGCACCAAAGAATACACTTTCTACTCAGTACCTCATGGACCTTTTTCAAAAACTGACCACATACTGGGCCACAAAACAAACCTCAACAAATACAAAAATATTGAAATAATTCCATGCATTCTATTGGACCACAAAGCAATAAAGCTCAATACCAACAATGGATGAAGCCCTAGTCACTACATGAACTCGTGGCGATTGAATAACACACTCCTAAACAATGAGTGTGTCAAAGGAGAAATTAAGAAAGAAATAAAAGAATTCCTGGATTCAACAAAAACAACAATACAACACGACACAACCTCTGGGACACATTAAAAGCAGTCTTAAGAGTGAAGTTTATAGCTCTAAGTGCCTACATTAAAAAATTAGAATGAGCCCAAATAAATGACCTAACAGTGTAACTCAAGGCACTGGAAAAGTTAAGAAGCCCCCAGCCTGGAAACTGTAATATCTGAAGAAAACACATGCCCGTACTCACTGTCCCAAACCCCCTAATAGTAACACCAGCCCTTATTTTCCCAATCCCTCAAACCATGAAAAAAAAAAAAAAAAAAAAAACCAGATAGATCTTAGCCCAGTTAACCAAAAGAAAGAGCAAATCAAAATAAAAAAAATCAGAGATGAAAGGGAAAACATCAAAACAGACTCACAAAATATCCAGACCATAATAAAGGAATATTTAAAAAACCTATACGCTACTAAATCTGAAAGTCTAAAAGAAATGGATAGATATCTGAAATCATGGGAACCTCCAAAGTTAAACCAAGAAGAGATCAACAGTTTAAACAGACCCATAACATATAAAGAAATTCAAACAGTAATACAAAGCCTCCTAACAAAAAAAATCCTGGGCCCAGATGGATTTATAGCAGAATTCTACCAGACATTTAAAGAAGCCCTCCAACCAATACTACTTAAATTATTGGGAGAACTCTCAAATTCCTTCTATGTAGCCAGCATCACTCTAATACCCAAACCGGGTAAAGACACAACCAAAAAAGAAAACTATAGACCCATATCCTTAATGAACATAGATGCAAAAATTCTCAACAAAATTCTTGCAAACTGCATACAGACACACATCAAAAAGATCATTCACCATGATCAAGGAGGCTTTATCCCAGAGATGCAGGGATGGTTTAATATACGCAAGTCAATAAACCTCTTTACTCATATAAATGGACTCAAAGACAAAAACCACATTGTCATCCAAATAGATGCAGAAAAGGCTTTTGACAAAATTCAGCATGCATTTATGTTCAAAGTCCTAGAGGGACTTGGACTAGAGGGAACATACCTCAACATAATTAAAGCTATATACAACAAGCCCACAGCTAGCATCATTCTAAATGAAGAAAAACTGGAAACATTCCCATTTAAATTCAGGAATGAGATAAAGATGTCCACTGTCTCCACTCCTTTTCAACATAGTGTTTGAAACTCTTGGTAGAGAGATTTCTTAGCAGTTAAGAGCACTGGCTGCTCTTACAAAGGATGTGGGTTTGGTTCTCAGACCCATATGATAGTTAGCAACTGTTTGTAACTCCCATTTCAGGGGATCTGATGCTCTCTTCTGGCCTCCCTGGGCATTGAATAGTTGTGGTATACTTACATACATGCAGGGAAAATACTTACATACATAAAACAAAAACTAAAAATTGTTAAACATTTTAATCACAATAACATCTGTAACTTACTATATCTATCTATCTATCTATCATCTATCTATGTATCATCTATCTATCTATCTATCATCTATCTATATACACATATATATCTGATTTTGATTTTCTGGAAAAGCAGGGCTTGCATTCTGGATTAAGGTTTCCTAAAATTCTCACATTCTCCTGACTTGGGTAATTTTTGACAATCATTTTGATGCCCTGACTTGTTAACTCCTAACAGAGCATCAACACTGCTTGATTTTTATGGCAGCATGATATATTCAATGTCTACTCCTTGAGCAATCAGATATAGTTGTAAATATTAGTGATGTATTAGAATCATGTGTTTCCCTGGAAATATTGTTTCAGAATGAATCAGAAAAGCCTAGAGGAGATAAATGAGATCTTTCTAAGTCTTTGATGGATAGACTGGCTTTTCACTCTGAAGATCCCAGTCACTGAGTCAGCTCTATGTGTTGAAATCTCTTCATGAAGCTGGTTTCTTCCCAAATCAGTGTTGTGTGACTGATCAAAATAGGAATATTTCTTTTTTCTTTTCATTTTTTTTTAATTTTAGGTTTTGTTAAAGTTTGTGGGTGAGACTTCAGTCTTTTACCATTTAGGCAGGGACACAGTTGTGTCAAATCTGACCCTTTTCCTCCTCTTCCACAGTCACCTCCAGCCTACTCCAAGTTTTCCCTGGCACCCACTTGGGTTACTGCTTCATCCTTAAACCAGCTCAGAGACACCAGTCTCTTCTTGCTGCCATCACATAGTCAGATAAATGTTCTAGAAAGAGGCCCTGGCAGAAGGTAATTCTCTCAAACTAAAATTTCATTGTCCTTGGGATGGAGCTCAGATCCTCATTGTGGCATTGAAGTTCTGATGTCATTTGTCTTTAGCTTGCTCACCCAGTTTTGACAACTATAACCTTACAAAAGAAAACTTCCGTTGCCCTCCTGCTGTTCTGGCAAATGGATCACCATTCTGATGTGACTGTGTTCTGGTGGGTAGCAGTTTTTCTTTTCCTTTTCCATATCCTAGTCTTTCTATGAGGCTCAAGTCCTTTGTACAAGAACGCTTTATATTTCATAGCAATTTATGACATACTATATTTTAACATAAATATTTCCCATCACTGTTAATTCTCCTTACATTTAACATAGCAGATCCAAGTTTTGTTTTCAGTTGTTTTGAGACAGGGTCTCCCTGTAGCCCCAGCTGGCCTGGAACTCGATATGTAGACCAGGATGGCTTCTAACTCAACAGAGATTCATCCACCTCTGCCTCCTGAGTGCTGGGATTTTTAATGGCATGCACCCAGCCGCAAAATGTCCTGTGACTCTAGAATGGAGTCTAGCACCTTGCCACAGGCTGCTAAGCATTTCATGGGAAACTGTGGCCTTTCTTTTCCATTTCTGCTTTCATGGACACCTTGTGATCTTCCTACGGCTCCTGCACTTGATCTATCCACTGCTCGTGCACCCCCCTTCAGAAATGTGCATAGCTCACTTCCTCATATCCTCCTATTCTGTCCACTTCTCACATCCTCAGAGACATTTATTGACTTGGGAGGAAGGGGCCATCACCTGCTAACTGCCATCGTTCTAACCAGGCTTCATCATAGTGCTAGCACCACTCTCCATTGTGACAAACCTCAGTGTGCTTCTTGCCTTCCTCCTTCTGCATGAGAGCTGTAGAAAGAAGTGGTTACAGGGGGTCTGCCTTTCTTGTTCACAATGTGTTCATCTGCTTGGCACAATGTAGATACTTAGAAAGGGCTGGGGATGTAGTTCAGTGCTAAAGCACATGCTTAGCATGCTCAGAGCTCAGGTTTAATCCCCAGCACTAGGGAAAAAAACAAAAGATGCCATAAGAATGAGTAGGTGAACTATTTAAAACATACATTAAAAATTGCATGTGTGTTCATATTGGTATATGCAGGTTCCCATCCATACCATACATGTGCACTTTGGGTATCATTCCTCAGGAGTCTTAATTTTTTTTATTTTTATTTTTTAGGCTTATGAGTGTTTTGCTTGCATGTATATAAGTGCAACCATGTTGTACAATGGCCACAGAGGTCAGAAGAAGGGAGTTAGGGGAACTGGAGTTACAGGTAGTTGTTAGGTGCCCTGTGGGTGCTGAGAACCTCTGCAAGACAGCCAGTGCTCTTAACTGCTCAGTCATCTCTCTAGCTTCCTTCCACCTCTTTTTCCTTATGGTCCTCAGCTTGCCAAGTAGGCTAATGTGGCTAGTCAGGGAGCCCCAGGGATTTGCCTGTCTCTGCCTCCCCAGTGCTGGGATTACAAACACATACATTGCCCAGGATATTTTTACATGTGTTCTGAGGATCTCACTCAGGTCCTCATACTTGCAAAGCAAGCACTTTACTGACTGAGCTCTCAGTCCAGCCCCCAAATTTTTAAGTTAGTTTTTGAATTTGAAGTAATACTTCACAGGTGTCTCTTGAATAAGGGTGTGGGTGTGGGTAGATAGACTTTCAGGTGCAGCCAGTGAAGGGGAAGCTGGAATAGACACCCTGCTATTCTCAGCTGCCCGCTCTCCTTGTCTATTGCTTTATCCCCATGTCTTCCTTTAGATGGCTGGTCATCTTATTTGATGCTTGTAAAAATGTAAACTCAAAGATTCAGAAAAGATTCTTAAACAAAATGGACACCATGGCACATGCATCCCAGCCTCCTTCCTGTCCCCCTAAGAGCAACACATTTTCTTTAGTTGCACCACCACTGCCAAAACATTGTTTTTTAGTTTGCATTTATTTTTAAAAATTTATTTATTATTTTTATGTTATGTGTATGCATGTATTGCCTGCATCTAGATAAGTCCACCCATGCTGTGCAATGCCCACGGAGATCAGAAGAGGCTGTCGGATACTCTGGGACTGGAGTTACAGAGCTGCCAGGAGCTGGAGAGATGGCTCAGCAGTTAAGAACACTGGTTATTTATTTATTTTAATGTGTGTGTGCACACTCACACACAGCATGCATGTGGCGGTCAGAGGACGACTTGGAGAAGTCGGTTCTCTCCTTCAGCCATGTGGGTCCCAGGGATGGAACTCAGATCATCAGACTTCCTGGCAAGTACCTTTACCCACTGCGCCATCTTGCCAGCCCATCAAAAGCATTTTGAAGCCTGTCATCAGTTGATTTAGAGTGACCCAAACAAAAGCCTTAGTCTTGTTTTTCTTTTGACACCTTCCAAAACTTTTGCTCAGCCTGAGAGCTTGTCTTAGTACACATGTACTGTTCAATCAGTTAATGAAATCCAAACCCATCCTCAGAAAGGAGATGTGTGTCCAATACTGGAGATATTCAGTGTACATGACACCCCATATATATATATATATATATATAAATAATATTAATGTCTTTCAAAAGATTTGACATCAGTCCAAATGGTACTTACAAGGATTGCAAAGAAAGATTTATATCACTATTGGAATAAGTGCATGCATTTTCTGAATAACTTCACAGAGAAATCACCTTTTCCACTATATAAGTTAAAAGTCAACATTATTACTTTGTTATCTTGTATACCTATACTGTAACTTTCTGTGATTATAACATCTTATGTTGAATCTTCTAAAAGTATTCAATGCATACTACAGATTGCATCTGTGTGACTGTATTGAAAAATTTGGTTATTTCCCCAAATCATGTGGTAATACTGTAAAATAAAGAGTATAAAACACTGACCAAGGTGAATACATAATTCTTAGAAGTTAGCTTTTTCTCTTAACTGAATTTTGAAATGACTTGTTTTCAACAATAGGTGGTGCTACACGGGGTTTTTGTTTATCAAAATGCATTGCCTATATGAACTTTGTTATTAATTTCCAGTGTAACACAAAAACTCAATACTTTATGTACATATTTTACTTTGGTAATTGATGGAAACTGTATCTTTTATTAACTCTGACATAGTTATTATGGGGGCCCCAAATTAACATTCTAAGAGATCGCTTAAAAAATTCAGCAGCTGTCAAACTTTATGAAAACATGTAGAAGCATCTTCAAGCTTTTTTCCCTCTATTTATCTTCAACTTTTTAAATGTTATTTAATTAATTAAAAATATTTATTTGCTTTTTTAACTCTTAATGATGAAAAAGAGCTTACAAATTTTTAAGAAGGATTATTAATGTTTACAATGATCTTTGTCTTAACTGGAAGAGAAAGTTAATCAGTAAAACCTCCAGATAAATGTTAAAGTGATCAGGGCTCATTATGTATCTTAACCTGAAATTAGTGGACAACTATTTCAAAATCCAAGTTAAGATACATACTCGCATGTCCACAAATGCACACATGAGCACCTGTACACATGGCAAAGAAATCACTTAAACCTAAGAGTTCTTAGAAAAACAAAATGAAACCAAATTAACCTGAAAAAAGTTACAAGAGAGGGGCTGAAGAAGTTTCTCGATAGTGAAGAATACTGGCTACTTTTCCAGAGGATTGGGGTTTGATTTCCTTTCCAAGCACCCACATGGTGGCTAACAATTGTCTATAACTCCAGTTTCAGGGGATCCAATGCCCGCTTATGGCCTTGGGTTTGCATGCATGTGGTGCACTTACATGCAGAAAAAGCACTCATACACATAAAATAAAAATAAATAAAAATTTTTAAAAGTTTTATGAGAAATAAGTTCATTATTTAGGACTGAAGCTCCAGGAAGAGGAGTCCTCACATTTCTTTTCTGTACAGTGTGTCTGATATAACACCAGCCAATTATTTATATTGAGCTTTACAGCTCATAAAGTACTATGTGCATTTGAGTCCCTCAGCACCATCAGTATTTGGGAATGCACAGTAGTGCCACCAACTCTGAGATACTGGAGAGGCAGACTGAGAACAACCAAAGCTCACCTAGCTACACAAGGCTCAGCTAGAACTCCTGTCAGTCTGTCCTCCATTGGGCACTCAATACAATACTGTATTCTTCTGCCTGACATGCTAGACACAGGGCCTGTGGGTGAGCAGGACACATTAGAGAAGTTAGATGGTGACACAGATGATACAAACTCAAATATTTGATGCATGTATGTGATCAGATATTACAGAGTGATTACAGCTACAAATTAAAGGATTATTTTATAAATAATAAATTAAAAACTTGATTTTTTATGATTTATGGTGATTTTTATGTTTTCTTTTTTCAATAATACTGTCTTCTTAAAGAAAGATATGCCTGTACTTACCTATCAATATGCTACTTTTTCACAAAGAAAGGATAAACTGTGGTTTTTGACAGTTTATTTAAATAGGAAATAAACAGGATTTGGCTTTCTTACTGTTCTATCTTGTAGTGGGGGACAGTTACAGACTTAAATCAGGTGAGGTTCTCATACGCTATGCTTATTTCTAAAGATGAAGATGGCAGTAAGTAATTGCTGCTGACCAGAATTAAAGAAACATGTTGATCATTTAAGGGACCTTTCACTCCTCATTTGAAAATCCAATCAGTAGAAGAGGTGGCTCAGCTTGCTTTCATATGAAAATGAAGAACAAGTTAAGGCTTAGGAGGAAACACCTAATATCACAGGGAGAGGGCAGACAACAGGATGCAATGTGTGGCTGGCTAGGTTAAGAAATGACTGTTTTGAACAATTTCACTGTGTGGCTCTTAAGAGTGGAATCTTTGCTACAATGCTGTGATGCAGTCTGTGCAAACCCTTGTTACTTTGACTGGCTGTAAAGGAACCTGGAATGCAAGGAGAGAAGGCACTGGTTGAGCATTCTTCTGTGTGTCCTTATAATTTGTCAAACAATTAAGTCAGTCATGACAAAGTGCACAGTGATGAATTGTAGAATCACAAAGCTGAGAGTCTACGAAGCATTTGGTGTCATTTACTCAATGCAGTTTCATCTCCCACTTCCAGAATTAAAAACCAATGTAGAACATCAGAAGACAGGAATTACAATTCTGAAAATGAAGACAGTTTATAGAATAGCTTAGGTTACTCTATTTCTGTCAACTAAAAGGCTGTTTACAAAAGGAAACTGAAAATAACATGGCCATCCTTGCAGCTTTTCTTGGGATGTTTAGTAATACAGTGATTATTGCCCTAAAAGGAAAGAATTTAGTTTCTACTACTGGAGTTTCATTGATTTATTAGATTCACATATGCTAACTCATCAACTTCTGTGATTGCTTTGTTTGCCGGTTTGTTTTTCAACAAAATCAAAGGTATCAATGATGACATAGTTAATTCCATAAGTGATAATATAACTTTATCATGACTTCACAGATGCACTGAATTAATAACGTACTGTTTGTCAAACTGGGAATAAACACAAAAAATGTAATGGTTCTGATACTTTTATTTTGGTAGATGAAGTAAATACATCAACAAATCTCTTAGAATTTTGCTTTTAATTTCTTTTAAATTACTTGTATTTATGAAACTTTACAGAGGATTTTTCTTCACCTTTTTCTTTTTCAACAGAAGAGACAGTCCATCACATTTTTCAGGAAACTGAAGGAGTCAGGCATCCCTTCCCACCCCTCTTTATTTAGGTAAATCTTAATATAGGGAAAGAGATTACAGTGCAATTTCCCCACTGATCCTCACTGTCTGTCAGAAATGCTTTATATTCTGGTTGTCTCCTTCCAGCCAAGGACCACTGTGATTAAGTTTACTAAATAAAAACCAAGCTCTATTTTAAGCTAAACATTTATAATTTCTACCAAGTCTTGCAACTGCTGGCAATAAAAAAGTGAAGCAGGTTTCATTAACGTCTTCTAGATGCAAGGTGGTGAGACTTCCTACAGTAAGGTGTAAAGTCACATCTAGAGAAAAACATACTAATGGTAATTTCAGGGGAAAATGATATAAAAGGTCATTGATGCAGTATATTAGATCTCTAAATAGAATATGACCCATGGTAATAGTGTTTTGTATAAATTTTCATGAATTTTATTATGTTTTAAAACTTATAATAAAATGGCTTTATGGAATTTGTTTTAGCACACCTCTGGCTGAAAAAGTCTGAAGTATATTATAATAAAACTCTTTCAAATGATATTTTTATGAAATTAAAATGTCCACTGGTCCCTCTCCTGGCTTTATATCACATTGGTGAACTGATCTCTCATCCAAAGTGGTACAGGGTTGGGAAGCCAACTGTGGAGAACCAAGCAAGACTCTGGTGTGAGATTCTACTTCTGGCGGACTCTTCCAAATCCAGTCAAAAGCCAGGTGTGGTGGGTAGCTCAGAGGCAGATGTAGGTGGGTTTATGTGAGATGGAGGCCAGCCAGGTCTACACACCAAGTTCTATGCCAGCTGTAGCCACAGGGAGACCCTGTCTCAACAACAACAACACAATCCCCCAATCCAGTCTCAAGAAATGGTCCACTGCTGTCAAAACCTCATCAATGAGAAGCAGAGAGTACACAAAAAGACCAGCTTTATATTTTGAAGCAGGCCATCTTAATACTTTCCACAGAATGTGGGGTGAAGGGGCTGTGGCTAGGCTCCAGGCTTGTTCCCCTCTTCTAGTGCATTTCCCTATTACAGATGTTCTTTGCTGTGTGCGCCTTAGAATTCCACGCATAACTAAATGCTGAAAGCCTTCAGACACTCAAAAATCCAGTATGCAAAACCAAATAAGAACAAAGTCTAAAAATCTGCCTACAAGTGTTAGGGAGACTTTAAAAAATTATTTTTTGAACTTAAAATATCCAAAGTCCCATTCAAAGATGATTTCAGTCCTAGAGTTGTTTGTTTACCAGATCTATCCCTGTTACTGCTTCCCAGTAAAATATTTCCTATTAACAATGCTTTTGGGTCTTAGACAATTTTTAAAAATCACTATGGAACTTTAAATTCCACATACAGTTATCTTCATTGCAGCTTGAGCTACATGGTTCTGACAAGAGATGTCTCAAATCCCCCCCCCCAGTGACACAGCTCATATTATTAAAACTATAAAACTTCTTGTTAATTTTATTTTACCAGCATTTTTAAATTTTAAAAATGGGTTGATGTCTTAGGCAAAAATTGTACAAATATATTACAAGATAGAAGGGACCTGAGATGTTTTTCATGTGATCACACCACAAACCAAGATAGAGCAATTATTTAAAAATCCACAGCAGGAAATTTCACCCTGGTCTATCATTACATTACATTTGCAAAACTTTCACATTTTGTATTTCACACATTCTGAACTATTGCTATATCATCATCTTTTTATATCAACACATTTTGTATGTGATCAGAAGTGATGGCGTGGTGTAAATTTTTAAAATTTTTCATAATTCTTTTCATATTCAACTTTAAGAGTGAATCCACCGATCCTCTTAAACTGGAGGTTGACAACTCAACGACTGACAATGAAACTCAAACGAGTTCTTTTATGCCCATTTGTTCTCACAGTAGTTTCTGAGGAAATCGAGTTCTTAGAAAACCGCAGGAGTCCTGAGTTAGACACAGAACCAAAGGTTGAAATCCTACTCCAGATTTTCGCTCAACCCAAGTGATTGACACATGATATCACTGGGGGCGGATCCCGGCGTGGAGGTGGAGGTGGCTGTGCTGTTGAAATGCTGCGGAGTCCGCGCGGGAGCGCTAACTACGCAGTAGTTTGCTGCGATCCCGCAGACCGAGCTCTGCTGCGAATGGAGCTGCTGCGGGTGGCGCACGTGTGTCCGTAGAGCGGGTACCAGTCTCTGCACTAGGTAAGAACCCTTTCCTCTCTTTTCTTCCGCCGACATTTTGGCAATGATCAGGTGAGGAGTGGTGCCCCCCCCTTTCTTTCTTTTTTTTTTTGCAAGGAACTGGACGTTTCTTTGAGCTCGCTGCGGAGCTGGGATTATTCCCAGACTGGGCGCTCTGCAGGTCCGCCCTCCAACTGGAGAGCAGTGTCCCTTTCGCTTTCCCCTTGGCCAAGCAAGTTTGTTGCGTGGAGCGATTGCTCGTGGCACCGGGCGGCCAGTGCGAACCGCTGCCCGCAGCGATGCGCGCACCCCCGTGTTTGTTTAGGCTTTGTTGGCGCCAGGATCTCGGCGGTGCTAGTCCTAAACCTGAATTTCTTGTCCTTGAGTATTGATTTCCAGCGCACCGACGCGCTGCTTGGACGCTGTTTGAACTCCTGGGCATTCTGAGGGGCAAAACGTGCGACGCTGCTTTCTGCTGGGGCTAGTGGTTGACATGCCGCCGGGCGGCCGGCCTGTCAATCACCGCAAGCACCGACTGCCGCACCGGGCGGCTCGTCCGGGGCAAGCGAGCAACTCACGAGTTTCTGTCTATCCTTGAACGCAGCAGGCGTAGCGACTGCGGACCCGCGGGGTCGAAGGCCGGGGACCAAGCGCTGCAGAGAGACGCGGACCTACGGGGGACGGAGCTCCCGGGACCGGAGCGATAGCGAGCAGCCAGGCCAGAGCGCGGGACCTGGGACGACGCTCGCCAGTCTCGTCTGAGGAGCCCGGCACCTGGCGCGCCCCTGCCCACCGCGGCCTGCGCCTGCCCCACGCGAACGAGACCTCTGGGCCAGCGCACCGAGCCACCCGGCGGCTGGTTCCCGGAGCGGCCGCGGGACCACAGCCTCCGGCTGATGTCCCCAAGCCGCCCTAGGTCGCCGCGAGCGCATCGGGCGGAGGAGCGCCCCTGCCTGGGGGCCGCGGAGGCCGCAGCAGGGGCGATGCGCGCCCGGCCGCCCCGCCGCCGTTGATGCGGCGCGTCGCCCCAGTCTGCTCGGGGTCCAGGGCCGCCTAGTGTGGCTGGACCGCCACCGGCGCCGCTTTGGTCGCGGTGAGTGCGCGCGGGCGGCAGGTGTGGGCGGCGGGGACGTGGGAGCGTTTCCCAATCTGATGAGGGGCTCCGGGACGTGCCCACCGCGGTGCCTTGGAGACGCCTCCGCGCTCCTCTTGCACGTGTGTGCACGCGTGTATGCCTGCGTGTCCCGAGCACCCCCAGATCGCGTTGAGGGCCCCTCTTCCCGCTCCTGCAACCTCCTGCCTGGGTTTGCTCGCGGCGCAGTGCCGCGGGAGGCGGGGAGAGGGCGCTGCCACTTTAAATGCGGGGACGGCAGCCCCTTGAGGTCACTCTGCAGCCTCCTCCCTCCCGCCCGGCGCCCGCCGGGGTGGGAGGGGTGGGGGTGGGGAGTTTGTTTTCATTCATAACTTTTCCCTTGCCTGCCTCTGGTCAGCAGTGGACCAGCGGGGGCTCCGTGCGGGTGCAGAGGACGCGCCCCGCGGGCCTTGGGCCTTGGGCACCCTGCACCGGGAGGCTCCGCGCCTGACCGGATCTCCGCACAGGTATTGCCCACTTCGTGGGAGACCGTCCTGGACTGGAAGGGAGAGACTTGGGGCAGCGGAGGGGCTTTGCTTTTTGCTCAATGCACCAGCCAGAGAGAAATTGCTGGGGACTGCCCTGTAAAATGTGAATTAAAGTTGTGCCTGGTGGTTTTGATTACTCAAACCATTCCCAGGTCTTCCTTTCTTCTGGATCAGACTTGATGCTTTTAAACACGCTTTGCTTTCAAAGTACTGGATTAAAGTTTTTGTTTTGGGTTTTCACACACACACACACACACACACACACACACACACAAACACACACAATTTAAGGAGTGATAGATACTGCGCAGGAGTGACGATTGGATGTTTTTTTCAGTATCCTTCAGGGAGGGCTTCGGCAATAACTCCTGCAGGTTATGGATGTAGAGAAGGCAGAATAAAATAAGGAGCCTCCCAGGACCTAACATAGGCACAGGGTCTGGGGACAGTAGTTAACCTTAGCAGTAAACTACTTTATTCGTTAAGACAGTTTTCCCCTCTTTTGGCAAGGGGTGAAAGTGCAGATGGATTATTTTTAAAGCCTTGAATTGGGTTGCATCTGTGGATTTAGAAAGCATTTGTGTGAAAAATATCCTAGATAACCACTGCTTGGAAATGGAAACTAGAGTTTGGTTATTTAATGAAGAATACATTATAAATTGGAAACAATTTCCTAGTAACGTGGAAACAGATGTTTGTTTTTATCAGGATATTAGTGTATTTATTTTATTGCATGAAGCACATTAATTCAAAGTTGGCAGTGCTTTTGAGAATCAGTCTGTTATGTAGACAGACTTTTAAATGAAAGGAAATACAGATAATGAAAAAGACCAGGACTTCCTCTCTGCTTTAAATGCCTGACACTTGCGTATAAAAGTTAATCTTGTTACGTGAGTGAGCCCTTGTTTAACTTTTGAAGAAAGCATGAATAGTCTGTTCTGACATTCAGACGGGTACATTGAGTTTCTTGTGTGTGATTTAGTGCCTGTAAAACAGCAAGAACTATTGTATTCTCCACTTTTTTTCAATCTCATAGATGAGTGATGAGCTCCATTCAAAATCCTAGTTTCTGCTGAAAAATGACCTTTTGAGATTCTACCCTACTGTGGAATATCTTTAGTGTTTTGGAAAATGCCTTGATTAATTTTCTCATTAATCTAAAGCTCATAACAGCACACAGATGGCCAAGGGGCAACAGCACCAAAGTCATTCTTAATTTTTGAAACATAGTAGACATTTTCTGTATGCAAACCGTCAGTGAACTGATACTGAACTTTCTGAGAGGCGTTCAGGGCTCACATGGAATAGTCCCTTCGAAGGCGTATTTCATTTTAATTATTTGTTAAGTTCGCAAACAGGAAGACATCACTTCCTCTTGATTCTCTTTTTAAAAGCTGGAGTAAGTTTTAATTTTTATGGCTCAGGTCTTTTGCTTACATTCTTCCTCTGTGATGTGGTCCACAGCCTCTCTCAGAGTTGGACTCCAGCCAGGACTCTGCATCATTGAAATCCTATGATGAAGGAGATCGTTGCCAGGTGGTTTAAGCAATTTGTGACTGGACAGGATCCCCTCCCCCCAAAGCTTCCCCTCCTTCATTTTCTCTCTCACACTCTTTTAGGATTTCCGATGCATGCCAGGTTTCTGCCGACTGCCAAAATTGGAGATCACTCCACATGGATTCCCCAAGTCAGCATGGCAGCCACACATCCCTAGTGGTGATCCAGCAGCCAGTTCTGGATGGCCGGCAGAGGTTAGACTATTACAGGGACACTCAGCCTCCTGCAATTCTGTCCCTAGACCAGATCAAGGCCATCAGAGGCAGCAATGAATACACAGAGGGACCATCAGTGGTGAAAAGACCAGCTCCTCATACCAAACCACGACCAGAGAAGCAGGAAAGGACTCATGAAATCCTACCAGCAAATGTGAATAACGTCTATGAGCACCGACCTGCCAGCCCCCCTGTGCACGGAGGACTTCCAGGCAATGCCAGGGACTCTGTTTTGAGCAGATCCACCAGCACAGGAAGTGCAGCCAGCTCTGGGAGCAGCAGGAGCAGCAGTAGTAGTAGCAGCAGCAGCAGTGCCTCCTCCAAGCAGGGCCTGTTAGGAAGATCACCACCCACCAGGCGGCCAGTCCCTGGTCATAGGTTTGACAGGGCTATCCGGACCCAGCCTAAGCAACTGTTTGTTAATGACTTGAAGTGTTCCTTGAAAGAGAACCCCACCCAGCACAAGTTCATCTGCGAACAGTGTGGCAAGTGCAAGTGTGGAGAGTGCACGGCCCCTAGGGCCCTGCCCTCCTGCCTGGCCTGCGACCGGCAGTGCCTGTGCTCTGCAGAGAGCATGGTGGAGTATGGAACCTGTATGTGCCTGGTCAAGGGCATCTTCTACCACTGCTCCAACGATGACGAAGGGGATTCTTACTCCGATAATCCGTGCTCCTGCTCACAGTCGCACTGCTGCTCAAGATACTTGTGTATGGGAGCCATGTCTATGTGTTTACCCTGCTTACTCTGCTACCCTCCTGCCAAGGGCTGCCTGAAGCTGTGCAGGGGATGTTACGACTGGACCCACCGCCCAGGCTGCAGGTGTAAGAACTCCAACACTGTCTACTGTAAGCTGGAGAGCTGCCCTTCAAGGGCTCAGGGGAAACCATCATGATTTCTGGAAGTGGGTTGGACCTCCTGAACGTCTAGCTTTCAAATTGTGGCTGTTAAGAAACATGTTACTAGATGCAGATTTTCTTTGCTCTAGGGTTTTTCTCTTGTTTTCTGCCTTCTCTCCTTTGTTTCCAAGGTGTGATGTGTGGATTTTACTCTTATCTTGGATGTTCCTCAGTAGGAGTGAACTGTGAAACTGTGCCTGACTCCCTCTCACAATCACAGCCACCCCCAGTTGGGTGCTGGGAGCTGTGGGTGCTTGTGTAGCCTTTCTGTGCTACAAGAAACTTTCCATTGTGCCTATGAGCATGTACCTTGCTCAGATGACAGTGGCTCAGAGTTATCTGGGGTTGGGTACTATGGGATCAGGGGCTTGGTTTGGTTTTTAAAAAGAAACCATTTAAGTGCTTAAATAAGCTACATAAGCTACCTATCAAATCTGACTCTTGTGAGAGCTATCTTCCTGGCCTTGGACCCCCAAGTAGAGTGAGAAGATCTATTTTTGTTATAACACAAGTTCCCTCTAACTGCTCACTGCCTGCTCCTCTTTGGTCCTCAGTGTTTTCTCCGAAGTTTTAGTGTCACTTCTCTGTGGAATGCCAGTGGGTTTTCCTCTCCTTTTTTTTTACTGTGTAATTATAGATTCACTTTGCAACATGGTCTTCACATTGGAGATTATATTGGTGTAACTTGCTTATTCTCACTCTAGCTTCCGTATTTGTGAAGGGCTCACTTTTGCTGTATACCCTGCACTCTTCCCTAAATTTTTGTTGTCATTGAGGGCACTTGGGCAACTGAAGTTGAAATTCCTGACTGATTTGCCCCTAGGTCAGGAAGCTACAGGGCCCTAAAGTACTTCTGGTTCCTAACTGGTCTTTGGGCTCCTTACCTAGCAGCTGAATAATTCTAACCTTTCCTATGTTTTTATTGCCTGAACCACAAATTGTGGTGCTTTTTTTATATTTTATGTATAAATCACAAAGTTGAATCCTGGCTATTTTTTAAGACAAAAGTCTGTTAAACTTTTTTTATTGTAAAGAATATTTATTATGCGAATCTCTTATTTTATGATATTTATTGCAAAAGACTGTTGAAATGTACTCATGTCTGAATATAACAAACTATCAATACTTAATGGAAAATAAGATGACACAAAGAAAGTACATATGTTAACTATAATGCAGAAAATATATTAATTAATGAAACTGTCTCTTGATTTTATCATTTATAGCCTGTATTGCTGTGGACTTTTGGTTGCTTGATTTGACCTTCTTTTTATACTTTTAACTTACCAAGTCTAGGCACAGGGACCTCATTATAAACTGCATGTTTCCTGGAAAATACATTAGTTAAAATTTTATAATCTAAATTGTTTCATCAAATGTTCAGGTGAATTGTGCTTTTTAAAGTGAAAATTTTTTGTAAGATTAATTCCTTCGGCTATTTTGAAAATACGAGGTTTTGTTTATATCATAGTTTCTTGAAATGAAGTTAAACAGTAATTTTTTTTTTTTTTTTTTTTTTTAAGACAGGGTCTCCTGTCCTGGAACTCGCTATTTAGACCAGGCTGGCCTTGAATTCACAGAGGTTGCCTGCCTCTACCTCCCAAGTGCTGGGATTAAAGCCATGTACCACCACACCTGGCTCTAAACAGTTTTTTAAAGCAAATATTGTTACCTGCTGGGTTAATCAGAAATTATTCTTCATCAGCAAGTCTTAAAGAATTCTGTAAACGTGCTAAGAGCTTCCTGTACTATCACTTTAACAAAGTGTTTTTTTTAAATCAGGAATTAGGATGTGTTAGAGAAATGGCTCACGGTGCCAGAGAACAACTACATAAACACCCCTGTCCCAGCCTCACCTTTTCCTTCCTTCTCGTGTCTCTTTCCTGAGAGTTGGTCAAGTCACATTCTGTGTCCTGTAGAAAAAGAAATGTGAAGACGTGAAACTTCACATGAAAAGAGTCATAGCGCTTTGATAACCTTATTTTTAAGTCCTGCAAAGCCACTATGTGGCTAGTGTTTTAAGGTCTGGATAGGATTTTGCATCTCATGTGGTGGCCTCAGTCTCAGGTCAGGGATCATCCTGGGCATCAGAGACTAGGATGGTGTCATAATTCAAACTCAAGACACTGGAGCTCACCCAACTTTCTGTCAGGTGATTCTCGTAAATTCTTCATAACTAGGTTTTGCCTTCCTTAGTCAAGTTGTAATGCTTTTCCATCAGGCCACTGAAAGCTGTTGATTGGACACAGGCTATTTGATATGTCAAGTAATTTCTCTGTTCAGCCAGCAAAATAATGTTTTAAATGAATATTATGTTTAAAGGCTACTTTGTAATCTATGGTTTTAAAAAAATGAGAATTTGATTATTTCCCTTTAGTCTCAAGTCATGTGACCTGGTGTCATTGGTCTCTTAATACTTTCTTGAGACCTGGCTCTTTAATGAAGTACATCAGCAACAGGCTGTTCCAAACTGTGTGACTTTTTGTGTTGTTACTCAGACTCTTGGTATAATTAGCAGTTGGTGGGAGCACTGTCTTCAGCTGTAGTAACCAGACTAAGAAGTAATGGCTCCTACTGAAAGAAATTGAGACTTTTTATGAGAATGAGGTGTGATGTAGAGTTAAACTTCTGGCTGTCAAATTTTAACTTCTGACTGTTGGCAGAGGTCATTATACTTCTGGTGTTAAGATGGCGCTCCAGTCTGTGCAGATGTGGTAATGGGTAATCAGTTGGCTTTCTGATAGGCCTGTCAGGTGTCAAAGTATAGACACTTCCATTCAGACTTCCTCCTCTATGATGGTTAAACTCTGGGAGGAAACTTGGGTAGTCCTTTAAGTGCCAACCACTGACATGTACTGAAGGCTTTGGAGGAGGCAGAGTACATGACAAGGCCAGCACCATGTATTCAGTACCGGTGGCTGGAAAGGGCTAAGCTTTCTATTCTGCACATTTGCTCATTCTACTCCCAAGTGGGACCTGACACAGAGTGGTTCCTTTTTTAAAAAAACTTGTAACCCAAGGTAGCCTTGAGATTTTGATCCCTTGCCTCAGCTTCCAGAGTGCTGGGAGGACCCTCCTACACATGGTGCTGGATTAGTATTGAGCAAATGGTTGTTTTTTTTTTTTTAAGGAAAAAGTTTTAATTTCAAAGAAGTCTTACTGCCTTAGGTAATTTAATTGTGAGTAAAAATATAGGATTTCTAAATTGAGTGATCTCCTGTATCAAAACTTCTAAAATGTAACCCAACAGGAAAGGGAAATGGACAGAGTAGACTGTTTCCTTCTATGAATGTCTAAGGGAATCTATAAGCCAAACCATAGAACATCCTAGGTATTAGTTAAAAACAGCAGTCTTGAAAATGAAATGAAGCTGAGCATTGTGGCTCCTGCCTTTTATCCCAGCCCTAGGGAGGGAGAAGCAGGTGGATCTCTGGGAATTCCCAACCAGCCAGACCAGTGTGGTTTGACCCTGTCTCAAACAAAAACAAAACAGTGAAAGGAGGTGAACTAAAAACTAATTGAATAGTTTTTTTTTTTTTTTACTGATTTTGAGTTGAACACAAATATTCATTTGAAAATGTGCTTTCTGAGCCTAGAGAAAGTTCATGATGTACCTCTAAGGACGAGTGTGACCTGATGGTGACACATTAAACAAGGGCTTTATTTTATTTTGAAATTATCATCATTACTTAAAAAAAAGTGATGGATTTTGTGGCAGATTTTACAACCAGAAAAACACCAAGCCCCTTTTGGAACATAACAAATTGAATTGATTGAACAAAATTGTCTAGATGGTCCTTAAACTATTCAAGTTTCCACTGTACTTTTTTTAGATTGCAAGAGTTTGGTGTTTTAAACATAAATGTTTAAATTCTTCCTTTGGCAAATTAGTAGTTGGAGATCTGCTTTTTTCCACTAATTCACAGATTACGATATGATCAAAATACCCATATATTTATCTGACAGATAGCATCATGTTTTCTGATCACTGCCAGGCCATTACTTACTGAAATATTCAGAATTCTAGAGCTACAAATAGATATCAGTGTATATCTTTTAAGTATTTTATTTTTATGTTACTGTTGTGTGTTTATAAGTGTGATAGGAGAGGGGGCACACTCATACCAATGCCACAGTGCACTTGTGGAGTTCATTCTCTCTTTCCATCAACTGAGTTCCGGGGATTGAACTCAGATCATCAAATGCCTTTGGCAGCAAATGCCTTTATCCACTGAGTAACTTGCTAGCCCCCCTGAGTTTATTTTAGTGTTTCTTTACCGTGTCTGAAAACAGGAGCTAGTGGCTAAAATTTTTATAATTGAGAGGTATAGGTCATAGATGAGACTTGTTACGTCAGAAGAATCTCCCAGGAAGGGAGCTGGAACTATTTTCAAAGACTTCTTGGATGACTTTATCAGGTGATTTGGGAACTGACTCATTTAGGTTGGTGTCTTCTCTTTGAGACTGGAAGCAAAACCATGGCTTCAGAGAGTAAACAGCTTGTACTAGCTGGGGTCCAACTAGAATTCTTTCATGTGGTACAGAAAATTTCCTTCATTCCACAGCCAGTTTGGCCTCTGGCTGCACATCTCCTTTACCATCCCATTCTTTTTATCAGAAAGTCTTTGCTTCATAATCAGTATACTTGACTCTAAGTTAAGAGACTCTTCTGCACTTTAGTTCAGGTATCAGGAACAAGTAGCAAAAGGCTTTGTCACCATGGTTATTTTTCATATGTTAACATTAAAATTAGCATAGGTCTGAGCCTGTGTTTGTCCTGTCCAGGTATTCTGTGGTAATAGTACAACAGACTGATTAGTTAGTTTGTAAGAGGCACAGCAACTTGGTGTCTAGATTCAAGAACTCGAGTGATGATGGCACTTCTCATTTTTCTAACTGCATTGAGATTACAGGGATTTAAAAGCTGCACTAAGGGTCCTTTTCTGCATTCTTAAAAAGATTGTTGTTGTCTGTCAGATAATACCGTAAGACGCCTGCTAATAATTTTAATTGCAAAAGCCAACAGAGAGTTTAAGACTGCTTTGAACTGGGTGCTTAGCAAAATATCCTGCTGTACCGCTCTGGGAAGCTGAGAACTAATTTTCATTAAATAATCTTAGAATCATAATTCGCATGTAGAAAAGAAAATCTCTGGTCATTTAATCTAGTCTTTATTTTAGAGAAGTTCAGGTACCACAGAGGTTAACTTGCTTTCGTGAACAAAAAACTTGATTTCTGCATCTGTTCCTATAGAAGGAAGGAGAGCAGGGCTGACCAGGGAGATGGGGGGTTGGAAAGATGTTCCAGGTTAATGTACAATAAAATTGAGCAAATTTGTTAAAATAGTGGATTAGACGGCAGTCTGAGAGAGACGAACCACCAGAAAGAGCCACACAGAGACCATGGGAGAAACCTGGGCATATGCTGGCGAAAAGTCAATTCTAGGTTGGCCAGCTGAAGATCCTAGAGTTAAAATCATGCTGTCAACCTCTTGAACAAAAAACTCTTTACCCTAGAATCTCTGGGAGGGGCCTTGTCTTTTGATTCAGAAACAGCTGATATGACCCCAAAGTTCAGGCAGCAAGAACTTTGGAGTTAAGGATTATAAGTGGGCATCAAGAAACTGAAAGAAAAACACCAGAACCCTTAAAGCAGAATGGCTTTTTCCCTCTTTGCTTTCAGTTGTAAAGAAGAGGAATACACGAGAAAGTAACTGGCTTGATTTCTTTCCTTGTAGAATGCTTCTGAACATCTAATTTTTTTCAGTTATCAAAATAATATGCCTCCAAAAAAAAAAAAAACCAAACCAAACCAAACCAAAACAACAACAACAAAACAAAATCAACAGAGATCAGATGAGAAGAGAAATCCAGAGAAAGGAAGGTCCGGAAGTGGTGAGTTGAACAGAGCAGAATGTGAGAAGTATGAAGGATGGCAATCCAAAGTGTTGTGAGGTTATTTATATGTGGGTTTGAGATGGAGATAATTGAGAATAATACAAAGATTTGGGGCAAATGGGGGAATATTGGTTCTATTGAAAGAAATGGATGTGATTCTGGTGGGGGCCAGAAGATCTGAGACCTATGGAGATAATCACTTACCATATAAGTAGAGTGGCCAGCAGGTGGTTGTCAAAAGGTCTGGAATTCAAGAGAGGTAAGTGATAGTTTATGATCTTTTTGGTCTTTTTGAGACAGGGTCTCCTTGTAGCCTCAGCTGGCCTGGAACTCATTATGTAGATCAGTCTGGCCTTGAACTCAAAGTGATCTGCCTGCCTCTGCCTCCTGAGTGCTGCGATCAAAGCCATGCCACATCATACCCTGATGTTTTATTATCTTTATGGAAATGGGAGAGATGGGTGGTCCACTGAGAGGTTTTTGTTTTGTTTGTAGAGTGTCATGTAGTTCAGACTGGTCTTAAAATCACTAGGTAGCTGAGGATGATCTCATTTCTCAAGTGTTGGGATTATAGTGTATGTCACCATGCTGTTTACAGTACTGGAGATTGAACCCAGGGCCTTGTGTATGCTAGGTAAGTACTCTTTCCACCGAGCTACAGCCTTAGCCTCAAGAGTTTTACGAAGTAAACATTTAAGATGTCAGAGGGGTGGTATAGGACTAACAAGTGGCCTTGTGTAACATAGCTCCTGAGAATCTAAAGAGGAGGCTTTCAAGATAAAAATCTATAACCAACTGTCAAAAGCTGCAGATACCAAACTAAATTTGCTTGGTGGTGTTGAGGTGAAATTGTCTTGAAAACCAGACTGTGTGAGATGTGAGTGAGTAGAGGGGCTGCACAGTGACTCTTTCAGGCTGTTTGTGGTAGAAGCTTTGAGATCATAGGAAAATAAGTAGAGGCAGATAACAGCGGAGGGGGAACCTTAGATCAAACTTGAACTTGATTGGAGGAAGCAGGAGCATTTGAGAAGGAAGGGGTAGAGCAGGAGGAAGCTGAGGATGTCAGAAGAGAGGAGTGAAAGATGGAAAGTCAGGGGTTAAAGAACAACTTGGCCAGGCTGGCAGTACGGCTTGGCAGGTACAAGCCTGACCCGATGAACTGAGTTTGATTCCTGGAACACACACAATGGAGCAGGAGAGAACCAACTCCCAAAGGTTGTCTTCTGACCTCTACACACACACACACACACACACACACACACACACACAAATAAAAGGGCTGGAGAGATAGCTCAGTGGTTAAGAGTACTTGCTGCCCCTTCCTAAAGATCTGGGTTTCGCTCCCAGCATGCATATGGCAACTAACAACCATCCAAAACGCCAGTTCCAGGCAATTTAGTACTCTCTTCTGGCCTCCTTGGATATTGCATGCATGTGGTACTCTTACATATATGCAGGCAATACAGTCATCATATAAAACAAAAGGTTTTTTGTTTTCTGGTAGGTGTTTAAAAAGTAATATAATTATAGTAATAAAAGAAAAGTGACTTGGCAAGACCACTGAAGAAAGAAGGGAGGGAAGAAACAATGGAATTTTGAGAGGGAGGAGAGGAAGTTTGAAGAAAGGTATCCCATTTTTGGTAAGTAGCTGGCTGTAAGTAAGGTGCTTCAGGGACTGAAGCCATTTTTTGAGAATATGAATGTGTACATGAATGAGAAGGGCCAGTCAGCCATAGGCTCTGAGGAAGTAAAGAGCTGAGCTCTGGCCTCATGTGGAGCAGGGAGTGTTTGAGGTGCTAAGGTGCTTCAGATTTTATCGGTGCATGCTAGGTTAGAGGGGCAGGTGAGGCAGCGCATTACCTGGGGTTGGTGACAAAGAATGACTTTCAAAGGGATCAGAAATTTTAGAAGAGAGCTTGAGGCTTTGCTGAAATGACTGGCCAGAAGACTTGGATGGTTCCAAAGACGGCAACACTGCTGAGGGTTTACTGAGAGGAAGGAGTGGGGAAAGAAGGTGCTGAAGAGCTTTCTGAATCAGGGTCTGGAGGGTGAATGAGGCTTTGATGATGAGGTTTGGGAAGAAGGAAAGGTTGGAGGAAGGGAAGTTTGAGGGACTAGAAGAGTTCTTCATTCAGATATTAAAGTGCCAGAAGTAGAGCTGCAGAAGAAAGCCCCGAAACTGGTGTTGATGTTCCGAAAAGATCTTTTTTAGGTCTTTTAACTTGTTTTTAAGCTAATGTGTTGGGGACTCCTGCTGTGTAAAGTAGCAGTTTCTCCATGTCCGGAAAGCCCACGGGCTCGGATTCAAATGCAGAGGCGCCTTTTTCAGCAGGGTGCCTTCCCGGCATCTTCCTGACTTCGTCTTTTGAAGTAGCCGCCAAAGAAACATGGCCTCCGGCTCTGGAAATTGCCAGCCTTTCCTGTGTGATTTTCTGGCAGTCTGGCAGCCTGGCAGGAGCTCACCGCCACATGTAAATGGGGCATCCTAAAAGTACCTATCAGCTAAGGATTTTACTACCACCCCCATGGTATAAAATATCCTGGTTTCCCCTCAATAATTGGAGCTGGATCACCAAGACTTGGAGCCAAGCAGAGTCAGGAGAATAAAGTAGCTGTATTACTGAGATCAGAGCTGAGTCCTGTGTCTTACTGCCTACGATCCAGTCTCCCCGGGGGGCGCTTTCCTTCCATCATCGGCTCACGGAAACCCAGCTTTAGCCGCCCTGCACCTTCCCGCGTGATCCAGCGGCCGGTGGATTTCGCATCTCGAGGAAGTGCATGGGTGAAATTAGGGCGGAACTCGACCGGGCCAGCCCCGGTAGCAGAGGGACTCACAGCGGAGCAGCGGAGAAGCAGGGGCCCGCCAGCAACGCAGAGCAGACGTGCTGCGGGACCTGCTGCCTTCCAGGTGCGCGCAGGGGACCGGCGCCACGCTAGCAGCTGGCGCCCCGAGGTCCCTGCGCTCCCCATACTAATGATTATAAATTAAGTAGATAAAAATAGAACTGGAGAGATGGCTCAGTGGTTAAGAGCACTGAGAACCCAGGTTCAATTCCTAGCACTCACATGGCAGTTAATGACTGTCCATAACTCCAGTTCCAGAGAATCCAATGCCCTCTTCTGACCTCTATGCTTGACATGGGTACATTTACATACATGTAGGCAATACACTTATAGACATAAAATAAAATAACTAAAAAAAATTTAAAAGATCTGATATAATGTTGGAACTTTTTTTTTTTTGAGACAGGGTGTTGTGTAGCCCAGTTTGACCTAGACTCTTGCCATTTTGTGAGGCTCCCCGGAACTACAGGATTTATGTTTGAGTGTGGACTTTTGAACACAGCTGTTAATGGGCAGGGCGGGGGCACTTGCTCTTTTGTAAGCAAACCCGCACCCCAAGCTCAGTTAGCAAGTTCAATGAACTTGTTAAGGTTCTTCAAAACAGGGTTTTGGAGAATTCTTTTCTCAGGTTGTCGGCAAGGACCATGGGAGGAGGGGATTGGATGCCACATGCTCCTCCCAGCAGTGAATCTGACTAACAATACATAGTTAAGAATGAATTACTCTGCTATGTATTTGAGGATGACCTCCCAAGCACAAGGATTAAAGGCACATGATACCACATTCAGTTTTATGCGGTGCTGGGATGGAACCCAGGGCTTCATCCATGGTAGGCAAATACTAAGCTACGTCTCCAATCTTATATGTGTGATTTCTTAATAAGGAATAATCTGAAGGAGTGAACTGGGGGAGAATTGATGGCAAATAGGATGGGCTTTATAACACAAATGGTCTATGTCTAAAGTTCTTATTGAATGGAGAAAATGTCTTCATAAAAATGGATTGAGCAGTCAGTTTACTCAAAATGATAGGCAGAGACAAAAGATCTTCCTTCTGCATTCCCATCCTGAGGCACTTCAGGTGGCAAGGATGGGCACCGACATCTGAATCCTGTCAACCCGAGTCCATCTGCCTAGCAGGGTTTGCGTACTGCAACTTGGCAGTAAGACTGTAATATTTCTGGGTCCCTAAGAAAGGATAGTTGATTTTTCTGGCACACTCAGACTGCCTCTGCCCACAAGGACACAGACCCTCCTCTATGGTGTCAGACTTCTCTAGGGAGCACAGCTGGTTCTCTGACTTGTAAACTTGCTTGAACTTGCCTTTGCTTCTTCCTTGTTACTTTCTTTTGGTCATTTTTTGGTTTTTCCCTTTGGTATCAGAAACATAATTCAGTAGGGGAAGATAAAAAGAAGATGATGATGTTAAATAAAAGATTTTTAAAAAGATGGTGCTAAAACCTCTTCAAACTTCTGGGGCTTGGAACAGTGTTTGTTACTCTGGAGAAAGAGCTCAATCAATAGGGATTAGGGACATGGCTCAGTTGGTAAAGTGTGTGCTGTGGAAACACAAGGACCTGAGTTGGATGCCTAGAACCCACATTAAGAAAACCAGACACAAAGGGGCACAACACTTATAGAGGGAAACATCTGATGTTGGCTTCTGACCTCCACATGCATGGGCATTTATGTGCACCCACACATATGTAAACACACATACCTGCTGCACAAACACATAAATAGTTCAGTAAATATTGTATCGTTGACTTGCTGGATTTATTCCTAAAAGCCTCGGAGTATGGAAAGGTGCTGAGGCTGCTCACAAAATTGAATTCTAGTGTTTGAAGGTTCTTGATACTGTTTCTAGTGTCATTAATAACTGTTACAGTTTTTAACACAAATGACAGAATGTATGAATTCCAGTGGGAAAGGGTCTATGGGAGGGTGCCAGTGAGGACAGAATGGGGTATAAAGATGATTAAGATTGACTGAGATGTTCTGTATGAAATACACAAAATTAAATAAAAAACAAATTTTAAAAAATTGTCAGTTTTGAAAGAAAATAAGAATAATTTGACTTTGTTAGTGGGTTGTTCGTTTATCCAGTGGCTACAGTCTATGTGTGCAGGACCCACCCAGATTCTTAGTGATTTGGTAATGTTTTGGCAATGCCATTAGTGCTGTTGCAGTAGGAAAATGGGGTTGCAAGAACACCCTGGAGAGGGGCCAGATCCAACTTGGCAAGCCAGGAACAGCATCCCTGAGAAGACTTGATGAATGTAGGATGCACAGTGTGCACCCTGGAGACAGAGCAGTGTTGTAGAGCTGTACCAAGGAGTGTTAGTGGGGAATGACCATGAAATGATGGGAAAATCACAAGAACTTTAATATGTTTGGGGTGTTAGTTGCCTGGGAAAGACTAAGTCACAGACAGTGGGAAGACCACCTGAGAAAGCCAAGCTCTGTCCTGTGGGAGTTTAGAGCCATTGCTGCATTGGAACAGATGAGTTTCTGAAAAATTCTTTAGGCAGCCTTGGAGAGAGCTGGTGAGCTGGAAGGGAAAGGGGAGACCCAATGTCTAAAAACTGGACCACTGGGTGATGAGTGAGGAGGAGGAGGAGGAGGAACCTGGCTCAGCTTCTTGTGGTCAGCAGAGACACATTTGCAAAAAGGAAGAGTGGGAATAGACCACCAATTTCCACTCCAACTGTTCTACTGACTGTGCAAATTGTAACATCTTTTACCTCAGCCTACTCTCTCTTGATGCAATTAATGGGTAACCAAGTGAACAGGAAGCAATAAGGCAGAGAAGAGCCAAAAACATCAAACAAAAGCCAAAATTATTAATTCGTTCTTCCATCCCTGCTCTCCAGAGTTCATTGCCTAGTGCTAAGAAAAGTGAATTGTGCTTATGAACAGTTATCAAAACTATCAAATCCTAGAACTTTAAGATTCACTGAGTCAACCACATTCTCCTAATTGTCCAAAAGTGTTTCTTCTCTCATACCCCCACAGCCTGCTTCACCAGCCCCTGCATTTCATTGGAGAATCATCAAAACAGCTCAGTGGCTTTGGTGCTCTGGCTTTCCTTTTTCTACTGGCTTTTGGTGACGGAGGTGAGGGTGATGGTGAGGGAGAGAGTGGGGTGACTAGATGACCACTGGAAATCAGGATTCTAGAACAATCTGAGGAGAGGGATTTTAAAAGTGACTTGGTTCCTTTCTTCTATTTTAAAGACCTCACAGAAGTGAAAGGTAAGAAACTGAAGGAGAGAAGATGAATGAGAAAACATTATTCAAAGGCCTATGCTGTTTTCATTTCATTGTATAGGCCTGTATACTTGGAATCAGAGAATTTAATTTACAGTGTCAGAATAGAATACACCGTAACTCATTAGCCCGATGCAGTACAGTTCAGTGTTTTGGAGAATGAAGATAAAATATTTGGGTTTAGAATTGTGTCACTTTTTTCTTTTAGTTTGAAATGCTTGCAGATAATGGGGTTGAGAGTTCGCTACATTTTATAATGGAATGAGGCACATGCTCCTTTTGGAAGGTGATCACTGTAAAGCAGTCTGATGGATTTCAAAGTGAAGAAACTGGAGTGTGACTCTCCCAGTGTGCGCAGTAGACTAGTTCCCTCTTCGACATTAAAGGGAGCTTGTGGCTCATTTCCCAGGTAGATTTTTTTTTTTTTAATAGGGAGGGAGCCTCTTCAGGGAAAATATTCTTTGTGTTGATCATTTAAGTGGGCAAATTTTGGAAAGAAAAGCAGGCAGAAGTCCTGAAAAGAGAAAGACTGTTCAAACTTGCCTTTCTTCAAAGAAAGCAAGAAAAAGAAAGCAAGAAAGAAACTTTTAAAAAGAAAACCCAACATTCCTTTATTCCTTTATAAAGCTTTTTTTTTTTTTTTTTTTTTTTTTCAAAAGTATTTGCCCTGGAGCACTCCTTCCTACTTACCCAAGCTCATCTTTCAAAAGAAAAATTTATTCCTTTCTACTACAGAGTGTGAGGAAGTTTCCCCGAGGCTGTTCCTTACAAACAGATTCAAGAGGCAACTGTCAGTTCCTCCCCAGGGCACCACAAATGACTAACTCAACTGCAGGTCTTGGGGAGCCTAGAGCAATGAATCTGTGATGGGGTACTCAGATGTTACAGGGGAAACACACACATATACAACTGTACTTCTGTGTGCAAATAAAACGCTGAGTCCCTTTGACCTCATGGAAAATATGTGCAGTGGTAGCACAGTGGGAACAGATGAGTGACACTTGGAAATGCTTGTGTCATTTATCATGGGATGTTCTGAGTCCACAGTATGACTGCAATACAAATAATGACATTAAAATCATCTTTTCCAGTTCATTACATGGTATACTGTCTGGAAGCCCCAGGTTTTCCCTCCTGTACCGTTTTGTGATCTTGCTTTACATTTACCCACAGGATGAAGCTCAACCCATGTGCTCCCTGTTGGTGGTAGACTTACAGAACTCCACCTGTCCTTTCTCACCTGTCTCTTCTGCTTCTCTGACACATAAATCTTCTATTGGACTCTGTTCACTTTTGGTCCCTAAAACATGCCTTCAAATCCAGAGCTCAGAGGCCACCTCTGTCTCCTTAATCTGATTAGTTTGTAGCTAGCTCTAAGTCCTACCTCTGATTGGATTGTGAGAAAGTACTTCTTTAGTAGTAGCTACTTTGTATTTGTGTAAAATCTCTTTAATGGTCTCTCTCTCACATCTGTGTGTGTGTGTGTGTGTGTGTGTGTGTGTGGTGTGATGTATATGCAGTGTATGTGCATCAGTTTGTGGGCACCTGTCACTTGCAGAGGCTAGAGGTGGAGTCTTGCTTTATCATTCCCTGCTATATTTTCTCAAGACAGGATCTGTAACTGAACCTGGAGCTAGACTTGCAACCAGCAAGCCTCAGGGATCCTCTTGTCTCCAGTCCCCAGTGCTGGGGGTGTGTGTGTGGTGTGATGTATATGCAGTGTATGTGCATCAGTTTGTGGGCACCTGTCACTTGCAGAGGCTAGAGGTGGAGTCTTGCTTTATCATTCCCTGCTATATTTTCTCAAGACAGGATCTGTAACTGAACCTGGAGCTAGACTTGCAACCAGCAAGCCTCAGGGATCCTCTTGTCTCCAGTCCCCAGTGCTGGGGGTACAGGCGCTCATGGGATCACACACAGCTTTTTTTTTTTTTTTTTTATTTTTTGTAATTTATTTACCTTCCACTTACCTTTTTTTTCATATTTTTAGAAATTATTTTTATTTTATGTGTATGTGTGTATTGCCTGCATGTAGGTAAAGTGCACCCGTGTTGTGCAATGCCCGAGGAGGTCAGAAGAGGCCGTCAGATCCCCTGGAACTGGAGTTACATACAGTTATTAGCTGCCATGTGGGTGCTGGGATTTGAACCTGGGTCTTCTGCAAGAACAGCCAGTGTTCTTAACTCCTGAGCCATCTCTCCAGCCCTCACACCCAGCTTTTTATGTGGGTGCTGGGATCCAAACTCACACACAGGTCCTCCTGCGTGCTCAGCAAGCACTGAGCCATCTCTCTAGCCCCCTAATGTTTGCTTTAATGCTTAAGTTTTGTCTTCCTCCTGCATTGGGACATTCTGTGACTGGATTTATAGGCATATTCACCTGTACCTACAGGTGCTTGGTGCTCAATGAATATTCATCATTATTTTTCCTGCATTTTATAGTTGGGCCATAAAAGGTGTATTTGGATGTAATGCATATCCTGCTTAAAGTCATTTTAGTCTCGCAAACACTAAACAAAATTTTAATAATTATGTAATTATCTACCTTAGAGAATTTTGGTCATATCATTGATCACATCAAATGTTTCCAGAGGAGAATAACAAAGGATTGTAGCAATAAAGCCTTGCCAACACCTCACCTTGGACCTTTCTAGAAGATCTGCCTAGAGGGGCCTGGAGTCAAAGTAGCTGCAACTACCTACTGCTTCTCTTTACCATGTTGAGTTATTCATAAAGCAAACCACTTGGTTCCTGTTTAGGGTCCAGGTGTCTTTTGAAGTGGTGATTACCGAGTTGGTGTAGTGTCTATTTTAGGAGTCACCACAGTGGTCTTAGTGGCTCAGCTGCTGCTGTTTCTGGAAGCATGGTATGATGGTTCACTCATGCTCAACGAGCAAAGTCCTTCAGACTCTCCTTTTATCAGATAATTAGGGCTGTAAAGACTTAGGGTTTTGGATAGATCACTATTATGTAGTATAAGTTCTCACTCCAATAGAACCACCAGTAGAGGGGTAATGTTTCCATGTGCATATGATGGTCCTCTATCTGCCAGACGAACATAACATTTCCCATAAGTTATGGCACTTAAACACACTTGCAGATTAATGAGGGGCCACATGATGGGCATGGGGGTATAGATAAGGCAGTTTAATTTTCTCCATGAGAACTTAGGGCCTGGAGCCTAGCCTCCTGATGCTGGCAGCTCATTCCCCCATGCAGTAGAAGTGAACTGGTGGATCTCAGCTGGAGCATCAGCATTTCGCCCATGGCTTTTGATGCGAGGGAATATCCTGTGGAACAAACAATCCCTGCTCTGTGAATATGGCTTAGTCACTAAAGTGCTTACTCTGCAAGTATGAGGATTTGAGTTCAAGTCCCAGAATCCACATAAAAAAAATAATCCAGATGTGTGGTGCACCTTTGCCTTTGTAATCCCAGCACTAGGGAGGTAGAGACAGGCGGATTACTGGAGCTCACTGGCTAGTCTTACTCGGTGAGTTCCAGGCTAGTGAGAGATCTCATCTCGAAGAGAAGGGATGGGTAGTGGGCAGGTGGGGGTGGCTCTTGAAACACAGCACCAGGAACACACTATCTTTATTTTTATATTTAAATTTTAAATTGTGCTGTTTATTTGAAAGATAATCTGACAAGTGTCTTAAATGCATTCCACTCCTATGACTTAGAATCAGTGTTGCTTTAAGGAGTGTATATAGCCCAAATATACTAAGTAAAGTAAGTTAAATTGCCTTAGTTTTTTATTATTTTAGTTTATCATAATTCAATTATAATATCTCCAGTGAACAGTTGACTGCTAAATTTTCCCTTCCAGTTCCATCCCTACTCAAATTATTAAACAAGATGATTCTAATTATATAGTCTTATCTTGGGGAAAATTGGGGAGACAAGGTAAAAGTCTAAATGACGCATGTTGCTCTCAGAGCAGGAAGCAAGAGCCGGTCTGGGTACTCTATGACTAACTTGTGTTTCTGCAGATTTGTGCTGTGGTCCTGCACAGGTCTGCAGGGTTTCCACTGGTGAGTTTTTCAGCAGGAATGTGCGCTTTGTTTCTTTGAATAGTTTAGTGCAGATTAGTGGTAGACCAATTTCCTGTGGCTTTCAGACTTGCAATTTGAGCCCTGTTTGCTCCTGGCCTGTGCATGATGGAAAACAATGGGCAACTTCTTTTAGGTTTTACTTCAGGGTTCTTAAAAACTCGGGAAGTGGCTAAAGCCCTACTTTACAGGTAATTAACAATAGATAATGTTTGCTCTGCATTTTTTAGAGCTGATAAAAGGTAGAAGGACACTTTAGGCTCCTGATTTAGACACTGTGGTGGTTTTATAGACACAATAGCTGTCTTAGTTTTTGCAAGGTGACATAGATTATCTGGGTCATGTATATGACAGAACTTTGAAAAAAAGTAGAGAAAAAGAAAATATGGTTAAAACACTACAAAGGTAACTAAGAAAGCTTGTTAGACATGCCAGAAAGGTAACTAAGAAAGGAACCATTGGAGGTGCTGGAGAAATGTCCCCTTAAGCCATGCATTTTCTTTAGTGTGCCTTGATTACATTTGTGTCCATTTTAGGAGATGAGCAATTTTCATAACCTGTTTACATTTATTCAATAAACTGTTTTTTAATGAGTCAAATGCTAGAATTGACCTGTGGTGGCTTAGGTTTTAATTTGCCTTCACCTTTAATTATTCAGCCACAGGTGATGTTTTTAGGAAATAGTCTCAGATGCTTAGCATATTGTAAAAAACAAAAAACAAAAAACAAAAAAAAACCAAAAAAACCCCCTCATTGTATTCTTGTCCTTTGTTGTATCTTTGTAGTAAGAGGTTATCAGTGCTCTGAATAAATGACATTTTGTAGGCATTCTCCCCAAAGCAAAACCTGTTTGTTTTTTGACAAGGTAGGTGTGCCCATGCTGGTCTAATTGATCCACCTATGTTTGTCTTCAGTCTCTGAGTGCCTGCTCTACCCCCAAGCACGCTGGCCTCCATATTGGGGATAGGCAGAAGACAGAGGTTGGACCATGGGAAGCTCATGGCTTCTCTTTGGGGAAAAAGTCATCTCCATTTTAAAATCTGTTAAAATGTGTAGGCAACACTTGTTAAATATCAAGACTGATATTATCTCATGTCTGAGATCCCTATATAACTTATTTTTGGAGTGAACATAAGCGAAAGTTAGTCACCCCTCTTGTTCCAGGTCACTTCTAACGAGGGACATGAAAACCTTACTCATGAGCTCTGGAGAGAAGATGAGCACAGAGGAGGAGTTTCAGTGGGGGATTTATAGATCGTTTATACACTGAGTGGCTCCTTCCAAGTGTGTTTAGACACCCTGAAGAGCACTGTTTAAAGAGCAGGGATGGACGTAGATGAAGAGCTCACATAATTCATCTGCAGTCCACACTGGTTATGTCAACCTGGTGAACTTGGGGAACGCTGAGCTCATGTTCACCACAGAAAGCTGTGTAAGGAGGCTCACCCAGAAACTAGAAGTAGGACACTTCAGATGCTCTCTGCTGATAAAAGCCAGGTGCGGTTGAATCTAACACGACTGGAAAATGTAGGAAAGCATAAGGATGGAAATACTTCTTTTTAGAGGGACTTTCACAGTTATTTGGATGTATGCTTTACTACTCTGCTAATGTCTTTGCTTCCTCAAATGAAAACTTAGACGCAGAACACCTTTATTTCCCTTTGCTCTTCTGTGAATCACTGAACCATCCAGAGCAGAGACATTGATCCCGAAAATGGCAAAGACCAGGGTGGACTTTTGGACTTGTTTCTTTATTTCTCTCCTTCCTATGGTTTTATTTAATTAGCTGAGAATGGGAAACTTAACTTATAGCCATCATCTTTCTATTCATCCAAGCAAAGTTATTGGAGGACTATGATGATGATAATGATAAACAAAAGACAACCAAGAGCATATGGATTGGCAGGGGACATCTAAGAGCTCAGGGGCGGGAATATGTTTTTTTTTTTTCTGAGACAGGGTATCATGTGTTCCAAACTGGCCCTAAACATGCTGTGTAGCCAAGGATGTCCTTGAACTTCTGATCCCCCTGCCTCTACCACCTGAATGCCAAGATTACAGATGTGTGGTGCCACATGTTGTTTCTTTAGTGTGGAGCTCAAAGCCAGGACTTCAACAAGCCTGTGCATGCTGTTTATCATGAGCTACTGCTTCAGCTGTGATATGCACTTTTTTTTTAACTTAAAAGAAACTATAGTGTTCCTAATGATTATTCCCAAATATTTTTTTAAATTTACGATTCTTGATTTTGCTGTAAGAGTCAAGTGGCTGCTCCCTTCCCCCCACCCCATTTTTTATGCTAACCATATTAGTAGTGGTAATATTTTTCATATTAGTAGTGCTGATAGTTTCCTTAAGAAACACAGTCTCTGAAGACAAATGTTCATTGCCAGGTTGGACTGGCTTATAATTAAACAATCATCTTTATCATCACTGCCAATAAAATCAATATAGAGTTCATTCTGGTTGTACAGGAAGCAAATACATTTAAAGTATCCATTTGAAATATTACTTCATGTTTAGGTAGTGAACTTGCATGTTTATCATGTTAAAGCCTCGTGGTCCTTAAGTGCTCTAACTGTTTTGGTTGTCACATATACATCAACACAATTATCAGTATTGAAATTGTGGTAGTCTGAGATCCTCTATTTTGTGCTATCTCAATGAGCTGTCTCAGACCCTGCCCTGGCCCAGGCCAGCAGTTCCAGGGATGTCTTAACCACAGAGCAGTTCCAGAAAGGATTAACTATAGAAAATACTACCATGAAAACCAGAAGTATCTCAATTAATGTTTTATGACTTTTGTAACTGCTTGCCTAATGCTTATCTGGCTTCTGTAAATCACTTACTTATATACTTGCAGAACAAACACATTATTCTTGTGAAAATCTTGTACAAACACCTGGTCCATCAGGATATGGGTTTTGTCTTTAAAAGCTTCACTTTCCTCTGAGTCAGTGCTGCATTCTCTAAATCCCACCTGAGAGTGCAGTCTCTGGCAAGCTAAATAAAATTCGATTAATTTGGAATGCCTGGAGCCTGAGTGGTCTTTCCCAGAAGTCTTGACAATGCAACATATTTCCTCAGGTCCCACTGAGGTCCTGGGAAAGGGACCTCAGACTCAGGGCAAATGCCCAAGTTCTGGCCTGATATGAAGGAAAAGTCTTTGGGACTCTTAAGGCCCACAGGAGCCCTGGGTATTGCCCCTCACAAAAATTGCAAATTTCTAAAATGAAAGTGAAACCAGCAAATTGTAAGATGCCTCTGGAAGAGCTTCAGGGAGACCTGAAGCAGGCATTAACCTGGCCTCCAGGGAAGAGAAGACATTCTCTCACCCCACTGTTTTCTGGCTCTGGCATGTGAGTGACATGGCCACTGTATATTTGTCCCGATCTTTTGTGTCTTCATTGTCTTGTCTTTTGTTTTGTGGATGGTTTTCTTTTGGTGCGCTTGTAATTACTGGTCCAAAAATGGGAGGGGTCCCAGCTCAACTGAACCCCACTTGTTTGTATGTTGAGACATTTTCAGGAAGGATTCCATGAGGAGGTAGAATATGGAGTGGAGCAAATTGTATGCCTTGTGTGAGTTGGAAGACCCACTTTTCCAGTTTCACTGGTCAGTCATGTGGTCATAGGATCAGGAAGGCAGGTTCCTCCCTGAAATCCTGCCTTCTAGTGCACAGCTTCTGGATGACCCCACCACATACAAAAAAATGATGTCGGTGTCTGTGAGAGGGCCCACTTTTCTGAATTCTTCAGAGAAGTATAATCTCTCCTTTTCTTCATATCCCTTTTTTGTAAACATGCTTTCTTTAATGCTTTGGTCTGCCCTAGGATTTTGTATTTCTTTACTTTTTCTTTAAAGCTTCCTTCTCCCAGCCATGTGGCTGCCAGTCAGCCGTGTGTCTAACCTCCATATAGGCTGTAAACCTGCATGGCTCCATGGCTTTCTTTCCTTCTCCCCTCTATTCTCCTCCTCAAGGCAGCTGCCAAGATTACCAGCTCACCTGCCGTGAGGATTTTTTCTTTAAAGTTCTGATATAACTGTATTCATTTGGTGGCCATGCAGAAATTTTCTACAGGTGTACTGAATTTGACTACTGAGCAGCTGTAATCCCTTATCTATTTTGATATCTTGCCTCCAGGCATTTGATATTGTAACCACCTTGACTCTCAGATTGCAAGAAAAAAAGAAAAAGGTTTTAAAAGGCATTTCCTCACTTGTCAGTTGAGAGGCAGAGAGGCTGGCAGATCTCTGTGAGTTTATGGCCAGCCTGGCCTACATATTGAATTCCAGGCCAGCTGAAGCTACAGGGAGACCCTGTCTCAAAAAGACCAAAAAAAAAAAAAAAAAAAAAAAAGACAAACAAAAACAAAAAAAAAACCTCATTTTGTTTCTGAACTTTTCTCAGGCTTGGGGTTTTTTTCTCCACCATGATTCTCTCCATGGGTTCTCTCCATGGGTGGGAGATAGGAGAACCATCAGAAGGGCCTAGAATTCTGGAATTTGAGCCTCAGGCCCTGTTGGGCATGAAGCAAGCAGTGCTTAGATCATGTGGTCCCAAGGTTGCTGCTTTCCTTACTAGTTCTAAGCATTTTAAATTTCAGTGTACATGGAGAGTCACAGGCTGTGCTCAGCTGTGATGTGCTCTCAGAAGAAACAGCCCAATGATGTATGTGCTGGATATAGCTCCCCATTTCCTCTGCTGCCTTCACAAGCTTCTTTTCAAGTAACGGCTTGTATCTAGGAAGGACATGATCCAGAGGACATTGCTTCACATTCATTGCTGCAATGGGTGGTGAAACACATGAACTCCCTTTTCCTATTTGGGGCCTGTATATCTGAGGGTACTTTCTTCTGCTATATCTGTGTGACTCAACTGGGTACTTTCTAAAAGTTAAAAAAAAAGAGGGGGTTTCTGTCCACATTTAACCTGTAAGATATGTGAATCCTGTAGAGTTTATATCCTGGTGAGAGATGGGCTTATCATGGAGCTGAGCTCACTAAGGAAGTCATGTGGGTTGGTTGCCATCATACCTAGTAACCTCCCAAGAGGGAGGTGACCATGTAATCTGGTCTCCATCTTGGTTGATGACATCATCAATATGGGAACAGTCATATGGCTTGGTTGCCATCTTGGACAGGAACATTTCCAAAATGGCAATGACTCATATGACCTTGCCATCATCTTAATTAACAACCTCATGACATAATTCAAGATGGCAATACCCAGGAATTCACCGATACTACCAAACTCTAGGGGATCATGATAACTTAGGAATTCCCTGAACTACAGGCATTTAATCATATGTCCTAATCATCTTGCAATTTTTTTTATTTTGGTTTTCATCTTAGATTCTTGATGGGATCATAGAAAAGCAAGAGATTCCAACATTCTATTGACTTGTAACAAGGTCAATGAATTTTTATGGCAGACTAAGGAAGTAATACCAGACCTCCATGATGGGAGTTTAAATTTTATCATTGTTTTGACTTGCTTCTGAATGGGATTATTTGGGGTTTTAACTTCTTGTATGGTATATTTACTGGTTTTAAAAGATGGCTATTTTAAATTTTTACATTGTTTTACATATTTGTTAATTTTTAAAGGGAACTATTTTGGGTTCTGACATTGTTTGCATGACGTATTTACCTATTTTTAAAGGAATTAATTTGAATTTTGACATCTTTTATGTGGTACAGTTGCTGATTTCTAAAAGTAACTATTTTGAATTCTGACTGTTTTGCATAGTATATTTGTCAGTTTCTAAAGGGAACTTTAAGTTTTTCTAGCCATAATCCTTCAAAACTAGCTAGAAATAAAGGGAGCTGACACTTAGTGATGACTAAACTGGGAAGCTCAGATAAATTTGTAGTACTCCAGGACCAAACCTTACAAGAGACAAGCTGCTACCAGCACATAGTTACAATTGGAAGTAAAAAAAAAATAGCCTACTTGGGTGGGAGGCTTAAGATGCTGCCTCCTCTGGTCTTAATTCCTGCCCTTTCTACACTGTGATTCCAAGCCTGTTTTTCACTGAAATAGAGTATTTCCCGCTCTGATACTCATTTGCTCCAAGCTTGCTTTTGTTCTTCCCCATCATGCCCTGGGTACCTCTGCTTTTCACTTTTTAGTTGCAATATCATGGACAGACTAAAGGAAAAGAGCATTCTGATATTGTCTCTTCATGAGTTCTTAGGTACCATTGTTTTCTGTGCTCCTTATTCTCCAGGTTATGGGTACTTAATCCAAGGTAATGGATGATAAATTATGATATGGTTTTTCTAATCCAGAGAGACTGGTGGCCCTCTTTAGAAGAATTCACCCTGAGAGTTAACAGTCTTGTCTCTTATAGAGTTTAAAAAGTAAAATATGGATGGACAAATTATAAAATTTAGAAAAAAGAGTCAAAGGAAACATTTAAGGAGCTATTAAGGTTCAGCCTTCAAGAGACACTGTGTGGTTGAGAACAACTAAGGTGTAAACTAATTTCAACAGAGGTTATTATTTTTTAATTTCATGATATAAAAATATCTGTAGTAAAAGTTACTAATGGGATTCTCTATTTTGTCACAATAATGAGGAAC
Organism: Nannospalax galili; assembly: GCF_000622305.1. Lineage (NCBI taxonomy): Eukaryota > Metazoa > Chordata > Mammalia > Rodentia > Spalacidae > Nannospalax > Nannospalax galili. The sequence goes on along the minus strand of NW_008352316.1, from coordinate 261,882 downwards.
GTAATACAGACTAATGCAATATGTAGTAAATACAAAGATAGATTTAACTCCTTGATGAAAAAACCAACAGGATAGATTTTTATAAGGACCATTCACAGTCCATGGATTATGCTGGAGGTTGTGAATATCAATTTGATAATGTTTTACTATATACCAGTTGCTTCTCTCTACCTGGTATTTGCACTCCTTCAAGTGGAAGGTTTTGGTAGATCACTCTCTGAACAACATAAATTAAAAGAGTTTTAATGTTTTCTATGAGGTTTGACTGGGAACTTATAAAGTACAATGTGTACATGGGTAATATTAACTCATTATATTATCTCATGTGTGTCATTTGGATTCCATGTTCTTTTAATAAGATGATGCTGCACAGCATTCTTCTGAGCCAAATAACTGCCATCTTCATGACTTCAGCTGTGCCGGCTTGCAAAAGATCATCACAATTGGGCTTGTTGATGGTTGTGTTCCTTCATTAAAGGAGGTGAGGTAAGCAGGGTCATTGGACCCTAACCTGAGTATGCAGCTACCCTTCCCAGCCAACTGTATGTAATTTTATCATAATCACGCATAGTCTCCTGGATTTGGGGAGGACTAAAGCATAATCTGAGAAAAGCTAGGAGAGATGTCTTGATCCATGAGGTTATAAAAAAGTCAATATCCATGCTGGATAAAAGCTTTCCAGTGAAAGTATTTTCATGTCAGTCATGTACTTCAATAATCCCTCACCCATCTATGTAAGTAAACTCAGTAAACTCATTGGTTCCCCAGGGTAAACTTTAAGTGTCAGACATTTGTTTGACACTAAAATCTTAAAAGGGAAATAAACACTGCTTAGTATCTCCAGGAAGAGAATTCTCACAACAGATGGAAAATTTATTTGTTAATGTTATTATGTCTCATAGTATTAAGGAAAAAAAGGGAAAGATAACAAGGGATGTTAAAAAAATTTTAAAATAGAAATATTTTATTAAGAAAGATTAAAAAATGAAAAAGTCTAAGAAAGTTATGAAGGTCTGTGTAGGTTTGTTATGGTATGTGAAGGTGAGACAAAATTATATAAAAATAAACTTAAATTCCTAAGGTTACAGTTCAGTCAGCTAGTTTAAGGAATAAAATACATGTCTAGTCAAGGTTTATTCAAGAATGTTTGATTTTTGCCCAAGTTTTATCTACATATTTGTTAGGGTCCTTGACTCAGTGGGTCTCTTCTGGAGAACAAATGCATGAGTATGGAGATGCAAAAATCAAGCAGAGTTTTATTAAACCAGCTAGCTGGGGCTGACCGTCCTTCCAAGACACACAGGTCTGGTTAGAGCGATCGACCCTGAGGCAATTTTAGGTAAAGATTATATAGGCTCCCACAACCGTTACACAAAAGCCCGCGTTTATACAGCCAATAGTTTCAAAGCAAGCATTTCACAAACCAATAACTTCAAAAAAAGAAAAATGTTACAACTCCCTTCGGGGCTGCAGCACTTGCCCCTATCTCCGGATGCCTGTGTCTCCAGTTGAGTTAATTGGTTACAAGCAGTAAATTTAAACAAGTTAATTCAGGCAGTAAATTCAGGCAAGCAGTATATTCAATGTATTCAAACAAGCAGTAAATTCCTCTTTCCCTAACATTTCCCTCCTTTTTCTAGATCAGACTGAGGAATCTTCCTCAGCAGTATCTAAGGCTTGGTATTTCTGGCGAAGGACCAAGAGATGGGCAGTATCGATTTTTTTTTTTGAACAAACCTTAGTAGCCTATTTATTGTGCAGGGACCAATTGTGACTAGTAGCAATAGAATAATTAGAGGTCCTGCGATAGCTGAGAGGAGAGTTGTAAACCATGGTTTATGCATAAACCAAGACTCAAACTAGCTTTTATTACTTTTATACTCCTTGCGCCTCCTCTCTAGGTCCCCCCCCTTTTTTTTTCCCCAAGACAGGGTCTCACTATGTAGACCAGACTGGCCTCAAATTCAGAGATCCATCCACCTTTCTCCCTGGTGCTGGGATCAAAAGGGTGTGCCATCACACCTGGCCCATTATGTACTTTTAAATGTCTAAGAACAGATGTCTGTAATAAGAACTTAAGTTGCCCCAGTATTGTACAGTACCACTGAGTAAGCTGCACACACCTAACAAAGACTACAATCAGAAAGTGCCTTTTAAATAGCAACACTCTGGCTTAGAAACTTTTCCATCTCTATCAGCCAAGACTCAGGCTTATGCAACTGTACTGTTTTGAGTGGATACTAACAATTTTACTCCATAAGTGGTTTTCTACAAATTTTAACACAAAGGGTGTTTACCATGTTTGTTCACTAACTCTACTTTTGTCATACACTGGCAACTCCTTTAATGTCTAGTAACATTAGATATTGTATATTTGGACT
>NW_008352316.1:257502-259323 GCF_000622305.1 Nannospalax galili | reverse complement strand
TTCCCAAACCAGCAAACATGTGCTGCTTGGAAGTGGTTCCATCATTCCATTTCTAAAAGACAGTATTTTACTATTACTATTAACAGAAGACTATCTACAGTGTATTATTCACTATACCTACTTTTAACATACTTTGTGCACTTCTAAACATCTAGAAAGACTAGATAGTTCCAAAAAGAGTATTCAGCATTGTTAAACACATACATACATACATAGATGTATATACACACACTGTAATGAATATGACGCATACACAACCCAATAGTTATTACACAAAAGTCTTCTCCACGTGACCAGGCTGGCACTGGACCTCCTCTTCCTTTTTTGACTCTATCTTTTCACTTACTGAACACAGACGTGTGTCGCTCCTGGGATCTTTTTAAAGGAGGCCTAACAACTCTATTTTAAAGTCATTTCTAGGAGACATGTCTATGACCTTTCGGTGAAGCAAAACTGGGCACACACTTGTCATTTTTTTATCTATACTCCATTTGTCCGTCCACAATCTCTACATCTAGATGTCCAGATGTCACCAAAAGTTTTCAAAGGTTGGGGGAATGGTTGAGAGCAGCCTTTTTTTAATATTATATACACAGGCCTTCGACCTTGGGGAGTGTTTCTAGCTGGCCGAACTGGCTGAGTTGCATCCAGCTTCTCCCAGGTGGAGGGAGGACACCTGGCTGGCCCGTCCCTCCTGCCACCATGCGGGGCTCCGCCATGCTGGGCTCCGCTCACCTTCCAGAACCATTAAGGCCTTTGTTCCACGGTCCTGACAAAGCGCTGGCTGAGGCTCGTTCCCAGGGCCGCCCCTGCCCAGCGATGGCCGCACGTGGCTGCAGACCCGCCTTCTCCAGGTCCGGAGGTCCCTTCGGGTGGATCGCCAGGTCATGTCCACCGTCAGGTTGTGTCCACCATCATTCTGGGTCGCCGCGTCCTCGCAGGCCTGGCCAGGGGAACAGGAAGTGGGGTGGGGGAGTGTCGAGGCTACGCTGGGTGGCGGCTGTCATCGGTTTCGTTGTTGGCTGGGATCTGCCGCTGTGGTGTCGCAACCTGCCTGGTCCCGGTGGCTGCAGTTGGCCTGGTCCTGGTGGCTGCAGCCGGCCCTGAGTGTCCTCAGGGCAGGGGCCCCCGCTGTTCCTGGGCCCCCTGGCTCACCCCGGCTCAGGCCAGAGGCCGTGGGGGGCCCAGGGGAAACAGGCCGGCCTCCCTTTCTTGCCACTCTCTCTGTCTGGAATAGGCAAACAGAAGATGTTCACTTGCTCAAGGTAGTTAACAGCACCCTGTTTCTCCTAAGCTGAGATAAGACCCCTCTTCAGCTGGGGAGGGTGCTCCGGGGACAGAATCCCAGCCCCGAACAGAGCGGGGCTGGGGACGGTGGTGGGGTATGGCAGCCCTGTTTGGCTTATCTGTATTCGGACTTGGTGCTGCTCAGTGGGCACACATTCCAGGCCATCGTCAGGGCAGCAGCCACAACAGCGTTGCACGGTCACACAGCTGGGCACCAGTTGTTTGACCACACTGCCCAGGAGCTCCATGCTCAGGCACCACCACCTCCCTGGGCTGGCAGGTAGCACGGGTATAGACGTCTATCCAAGACACCACTTTCTTCTGGTGATCAGGGGAATCAAGATGTGAGACAGGGGCCTGGGCACCAGCCAGCTGCAGCAGTGCAGCGAGCAGCAGGTGGCAGAGTAGGGGGCTCATGGTGCCCATGGGGGCCACGGTCTGGGGGCTCCCACATCGCCCTAGCCTGGCGGCGCGAGGGGCAGCAGCAGTCAGAGCCCCATGGTTCGGGCAGGGGCGCGGGGATCGGGGGCCAGG
>NW_008352316.1:248610-257267 GCF_000622305.1 Nannospalax galili | reverse complement strand
GGGGCCGCCTCCTCCACGGCCCCCTCCCGAGCCCTGGGTGCAGGCAGCACAGCTTAGCGCCACGGCGGTGGCCTTAGGAGCCGAGCGGGCAGGCGGCCGGTGGTGGCGGTGGTGGTGGTGGTAGCAGTGCTGTCGGGCGTGGGCGGGGCAGCGGGTCCCCGCTGGGCAGCTGGGCCATGGCGTGGCTGGAGGGCTGCGAGTTTGAGTACCTCATGAAGAGGCGCTCGGTGACCATCGGGCGCAACTCGTCGCAGGGCTCGGTGGATGTGAGCATGGGCCACTCGAACTTCATCTCGCAGGACCACCTGGAGATCTTCACGCCCTGGGCGGTGGCCATGGTGTGGCTGCCCCAGAGCCCGCGCAGCCCTGGCCGTGGGTTTTTTCAGTGGCCAGAGAGAGGGATGGAGAGGGGTGGGAGATACAGATAAAGGGTCTTGTCTACTTAGACCGAGAATAAAAGGAAGGAAAAAGGAGGAAAGGAAGGTTTAAAATAGAGAGCGTAGAGAAAAATACAAAACCAGACCCCCCCCTCTAGTAAGACAATTAGCACAACCATCAAGCACACGCACCACATTGAATCACATTTGTGCGGACCAGTCCTTCTTTCGCTCAGACGTGCTGCACTCACCACTCTCACTTTTAGGATCCCTGAGACTTCTCTTGATTCTCCCAAACGGCATCCACTCGGACTGCCTCAGAGTAACGAGCTCGATTTTTTTTCCTCCTCAGGCGCCAGATTTGATGGTAGGCTTCCTTCCTAGGGCCGAGACACTAGGACCCTAGGGCCAGGGCTGGTTACCTGGACTTTTACCTAGGTGCCGGGACTCGAACCCAGACTTCCTCACTTGGGATTACTAACCTGAGACCAGACACGAGATGGCGACTCTCGCTTTATTCTGGATTTTACAGACATGAGGGAGCGACCCTCGAATTACACTGCCCTGTCCGGAGAAAAGAAACTCTGCCTCCGTTCGTCCTTTGTTCCCCCAGAAGAACCCCCCGAATCCAGGATGAGCCCCCAAAATGTTAGGGTCCTTGACTCGGTGGGTCTCTTCTGGAGAACAAATGCACGAGTATGGAGATGCAAAAATCAAGCAGAGTTTTATTAAACCAGCCAGCTGGGGCCGACCGTCCTTCCTAGACACACAGGTCTGGTAAGAGCGATCAACCCTGAGGCAATTTTAGGTAAAGATTATATAGGCTCCCACAACCGTTACACAAAAGCCCGCGTTTATACAGCCAATAGTTTCAAAGCAAGCATTTTACAAACCAATAACAAAAAATGTTACAACTCCCTTCAGGTGTCTCAATTGAGGAGGGATGGGTGGTATTGTGCCTGGCACGACTCTTTCCTGTTATCTTGTGTAAGCAGACATGTCTACGTGACATGACACAGATCAGGTCAGGCTCCGGGGGAGGGCGGGGCTGTAGCGCTTGCCCCTATCTCCGGGTACCTGTATCTCTAGTTTAGTTAATTGGTTACAAGCAGTAAATTTAAACAAGTAAATTCAGGCAGTAAATTCAGACAAGCAGTATATTCAAACAAGCAGTAAATTCCTCTTTCCCTAACAATATTACATGGTAATTAAAAGTACCAGATGGGTGTGACTAACCTTCTTGGGTGTTTAATAACCATACTTCAAGGCGTAGAATAATCTGGTCAGAAGAACTTAAAGGGACAATTTTTTACCCCTTGCTCTCCTAGGTCAACTAAATCCCAGAAGATTAGGGGGCATCTCTTGAAATGTCCTCTGTGATGAATCACCTGTCTTCTTGTTCAGGGAGGCCATGGAGACCCCACCAGATGGACTTGAACCAGTGTCCAGTTTGCAAAGAGGAAATGTTTCCTTAATGCTTTCAAGTGAAGCCAGCCATGATTGAGCAGGACCTTTTGACTTATCTTCACGTAGATGGAACTAGTAAAAGGAAGGCCAAAGGAGCCAGAGGCTCCTCCCAAGCCCATGTAACCCCTGAGGAACAGATCTTCAGTGTACCTTAAGAGTAAAAATAAATTGATTTATTTGGACCAACGATAAGGTCTTCAACACCCAACAAGAAACTATAACCAAAGACTAAAATGACTGTTATATTTCTTTAAGAATCCAAAGCATTGCACTTCCCAGATATTAGGCTTAAGTTCATATAAGATGTTATTTAGACAATTTCTCACTAATGATCTTGCTCTTGATAAGAAAATGCTGCTCAGGTCTAAGACTTCAAATCCTGGCCTAATCAACTGTAGTCCCTAACTGCAGCCAAAAGGGACAGCCCACAATTGATCTAACCTAAAAATTTCTTTTTCCTCCCTGTCTAGAAGTCATTTTGGAGGAAACTCACACTGATCTGATTCTAGCCACTCCAACAACTATCAAAGTACCTGAAAACAAATCATGAGTTCATTACTCTCAAGTCCAGCCTAGGAGGCCAAAAGATAATATAAGAAAAACCCAATAGATGGATGCTTTTGAAAGCCCTCATCAAGAAATTCTAATGGACTTTGATTTGGACACTTGAAATTTGCCCTGTTCTGACTTTTTCTGGTTCCCTGTCTAGAACTTACAATGTTAACTACTCTTGCCTTTACTTCTTCACATCTCCCAGGCACCAATCAAGGACTTTCTTTTCTCCCTACAGCTAAGAGTTATGCAATTTGGGGGTCTTTTAAATAGAACCACAGAAAGGGTACCCCAGTTGCCACATCCTGTACCCCCATTCAGCATGGTAAAAGAGCAGTCTGTGCCCCCATTCTCGGTTGGAAATTCAGGTAATGTCTTCAGAGAGTGATGTGATAAAAATGGGAGGTAAAAATTGACAGGGTGAAAAGGCTCCAAAGAAAAGTAGCCAATTTCGTTCTTGGCTAAAAGCCAAAATGTCCTTGGACCTCTTAGCAGCCTGGTCAGCATCAAAGTTCAGAAATGCCAAAAGTATTTGGGAGCTCTTGTCTAATTCCTAAAAGATTGTAGGGTTACCTCTTCAGAGGTAGGGAATGTTAGAGTAGCAAATAGCCCCATAAGTTTAACTGGTCTAGACTATAAGAGCTCTAGTCTATCTGTTAGAAGACCCACTACCATCCTTGCCCCCTTGGTTGTGGGAACAGTCACTGCAGGCTCTGCTGCCTTGGGTTCTTCTGCTCCAGCCCTGGGTAATGGAAATTTTCAGCTTCTAAGCTCTCAGATAGACAGAGACATCTGACATCTATAGAACTCCATTGGGCAGTTGAAGAGAAAGGTTAACTCCCTAGCTAAAATGGTGCTACGGAATAGAAGGGGACTAGATCTGCTGTTTCTTAAGGAAAGAGGTTTATGCATGGCTTTAGGTGAGACTTGCTGTTTTTGAGCCAATAATTCTGGTGTAATTAGGGAAAACCTAGCCCTGGTTAAAAAACGTAAAATAGAGAAAAAGGGAAAAACAGGCATCTTCAAATTGGTACCAGTCATTATTCTGCTGGTCCTCATGGCTCACCGCCCTGATAACTGCAGCCACTGAGCCCTTGGTAATAGTCTTCCTATCCTTTTTTTGTGGGCTCATGTCTCTTAAATTGTCTAATTGGGTATATAAGGAGGTGCCTAAATGTCATTAAAATTTTGGCCCATGAGACACTAAGTCAAATTCACTGCTGGGAGGTATATCTGGCATCCAATTCCCTCCTCCCAGAGTCCTTGTGACAGCCTGAGGAAAAAATTCTCCAAACCCCGGTTTGAAGAATCTTAACGAGTTTATTGCTAACTGAGCTTGGGGTGCAGGTTCACTTACAGACAAGCCTGCTTCCCCCCCCCACCCCCCCATTCATGGCTGTGTTCAAAAGTCCACACCTAGACATAAATCTTGTGGTTCCAGACAGCCTTATAGAGATCAGCCTCATGGCTTTCCCAGCTTTTATACCCTTAACCCCTCCCTGCAAGCAGCTATGGTAAACCAATTGGCTGGAAGAGGGAAAGGGAGTGGCTTCTTTGCAGAGTGTGGGAAGGAGGTGGGTCCATGGCTTGTCATCACAGGGGCAGAGGAGCATCTGGGTCACAGACACAAAATCAGAACAAGTTAATGATTTGACTCATGTCCCAGAACGAGTGCAGAATGTGGTAGCCTGAGCTCCTCCATTTTGTGTAAGACTGCCATCTTGATGAGCTGGCTCAGACCCTGCCCTGGCCCAGGCTAGTAGTTCCAGGGAGGGCATAACCACAGGGCAGTTCCAGGGAGGAATAGTCATAGAAAATACCCCCATCAAAAACAGAAGTATCTCAGTTAATGTTTTAAGACTTTTGTAAACGCTTGTCTAATGCTTATCTGGCTTCTGTAAATCACTTACTTGCATACCCACAGGAACAAGCACATTATTCTTCTAAAATCTTATGCAAACCTGGTCCATTAGGATATGGTTTTAAAAACTTCACTTTCCTCTGAGTTGATGCTGCATTCTCTAAATCCCGACTCAGAGAGTGCAGTCACTGGCAAGCTAAATTAAATTTGGCTCATTTGGAACACTGAAGTCTGAGTGGTCCTTCCCAGGAGTCTTGGCATTGTAACAAAACGATGCTCTTCTGAGGCTAGGTAAATGCTTAGATTATACTGTTCCTTTGTTCAACAGATGAGGGGAACTTTTCCTTTTCCAGCACAGTAATATCTCCAGTGTGCACCACTGTTGTGCCAGAACAGTGATGTCCTTCCTCTTTTCTGATGATGAAGAAGCTCATTTGCTAAAACAGCTGATGCCCTAGAACTGCTTCTCTCTCAAGATGCAGGCCAGCAATGGCAGTGTGTCACAGGCAGTGCCATGGTGCTGTGAGGTGATGAGTGATGTGGGTGCACTGAATACAATAGCTGTGGTTTCTCCTCATTCTGTCTTTACTGTTTTAACTTATGGGAAGCCATGGAAGCCATTGCGGAGGTCCTGATTCTTTTCCATAACAGATTGCTAGGTTCCTTCCAGCCCAGGGTCAGGAGGATTCAGGGAACACTTGGACTATTTCTTCACTGGTGCTCACAGGGTATGTCAACTCAAACCAACCTGACTTTTCTTGAAGAAGTTATATGAGATTCTGCTAATTTGACCCTTTGTTGTTTTCTGTCATGTGTCTGGAGTTGCCCTCTTCGTCTCCTATACTATCCATTCTATCATTTCTAAGGGCTGTCAGATAGCAGGAAAAATAGCTATGAAACAATATCTATTGTTTTACTATGAAACAATATCTATTGTTTTGTACAGTTGAATGACAACTGTACAAAAGGAAAACACTCGATCTAATGTCCCATGCTGGGCTAGCCTGGTTGTTCTCCAACTTTGTGAACACATCTTTCTCCAGAGACCTTGAATCACTCCCTGATCACAATGGAAGTTGATGTATTTGTTTTTCTTTCTTACAGCAAGTTGAGACCACAATACAAGAGGTCTGACATATGTGTGGATAATTTCAGGGAGATCTCACTCTGTTTCTGTGTTAGTTTCCTTTGCTCAGTAGATTCAACAGCATATTGCCTTTCTGTCACCCAGGTATGATTGAATGATTTTAAAAATGATCCTAACATGCCATTGCTCATAGTTTTTAAATGCTTCCTCTGGCTTTGGTGTAATGTGGCACATTATTCCCAAATGCAATTTTACCACCATACTAAAATAACTAAATATTTTTGGTTTTGATTTCTTGAGCCCTTCCTTTACGCTAGGTCTTGATCTCATTGGTGAGAGCCTTGGTGGCACAGCTTAGTCAGATACAGACCCAGAAGCCCTTAGAGGCTTTGAGCCAAGCCCTTGCTTCTCCTGGGTCTCTAACCTCCACTCCCCACCAGCACCTGCCTCATACAGAGAAGTGCAGAGGACCATGGGCAAGGTGTGCAGAGTATGCTTAGCAGTTAGTTACCTAGCAACTACGGCCGGCTAACATATAGGTTCAATTTCAAATCTAACAGCTGATTTGAGAGAGCTCAATCATATAATGGCTCAAACTATCTCCTTACTATGATAGAACCTCTTGTCTTTTACCTTTAATGAGCTTTGATACCTTCAAAGCTTTATTTGTAAACTAATTTTACACCTTGCAGCTATGGAACTTGATCTTATAGCCTCTACTCTTTGCCAAAACAGGCAAAGATTTGGATGCAGAACTGCAACCTCGGCAGGTTTGAAAAGGCATCTGGTAAGTATGGAAGACTGCAAATCACTTCCTTTCCTGTGGCTAAGGAGATTAAACTCTACTGTGATCTCACAGTGTAGCAATATTTACTGACAGTTATATAAAGGAAAAGGCTGCTTTCAAAAGGAGTTTTATTTTCATATTTCATGACAGCCACTCTTCAGTGTGATGAATGAAACTTAAGGGGTCATTAAAATTCTTCTTTTTAGAGGTGACTATTTTTTCCCTAGTATTAGTTCACAGAAATAAATAGCTGCCATCTAATTTTTAAATGTCTGGCTTAATCTTATAAAAGACTTAGGGATTTGCTTTGATTTATTAAACACGCTCATAGGAAGGTGTTTCTGAGTAGCTAAGATATTACAGATAATCATTGCTAAAACAAAAATAAGAGGATCTGGGTAAAATACAAAAAACAGGAAATCATGAGAGGACAGTGATGATGTCTCTGAACAGCCAATATATTGCTATATTGAGCTTGTATATTATCCAAAATTTCTGCCAGGCTAGAAGAAAAAGTAAAAATACTTAAGAATTTGAATCAAAATATATTCAGATTTAAAACTAAAATTGCATGAAATATGGCAAAATTGAAGCCAACTCTGGAACTCTAGAATTCCAAAAGGAAAAATTCATGAACTGGACAGACTTTGGCACTTTAGACACTAGTTTGCAACATTGTGAATGCCAGGTATGGCCCTTTCATACAAGAGCTATTTGACTCTTCTTTTTTTTAAGACGGAGTTTTGCAATGGTTCAGGCTGACCTTAAATTTGCAGCCCTCTTGCCAATGCCTTTTTAGTATTGGGATCACAGGTGTGCACTGCTACATCTAGTAGGGATTTTATTTTATTTTTTTTAACTACAGGTTATAAATGTTTGATTTAATGTATAATATGGAAGACTGAACAGTAAAAAATTATTCTCTATGTCTCATGATGGTCAGACATGTTGTTATCATCTATGTATGTATGTATTATTTATCCATCATCTCTCTATCCATCTGAATGAGAATGATTTTTGTCTCTGTGTGTGTGTGCGTGCATGTGCATGTACATGTACACATGTGCAGATGTATTTCATGCTTCTGTGTAAGTTCGTGTGTGTGTGTGTGTGTGTGTGTGTGTGTGTGTGTGATTCCTTAGAAACCATTCATATTTTTTGAACAGGGCCTCTCACTGAGCCCTGGGGCTCCCCATTAGGATTAGGCTAGGCTAGTTGACCAGTGAGCCCCAGAAACCCACCTGTTTCAATCTCCCCAGCTTTAGTGCATGGCACCATGCCTGACTGGCTGCTGGTCAGCTGTCAGTTACCCTCCCCCTTGTTAGAAGGCTGACCCCTGTTGATTTGTCATAGTATGTATTTTAACAGGTTTGCCAGTGTCTTGCTGGGTGGATTCAAGCAGATAAAACCTAAACCAGAAAATCACTATATTCTTGCCTTGTCTTATGGAATGAGGTCAAACCATGATTCCTTTTCCAAATTCATTCTAAGCTGTGAGGTAGCAGGATGCAGAGCTAGCAACTGGACAGGGATCCTTTTGTTCTCACAGGGTTCCAACCTGGGTTTGCCCCTTTGCAAAATCTGCACTCTACATTGCCAAGGCTCTGTGCCCCAGTATGGCCCCTGGCTTTGCCTATGGGTTCACCCTCAGAGAATGGCAGGCAGAGGAGTATGCCTGAACCAGGTTCATTTGTCTATGACAAATTTTGGTATTTTTTCAGTACTTTCTTGTTGTTTTTTGTTTGTTTGTTTTTATGGCATGAGACTAGTCTTTCTGAATCAGAAAACAAAAGTGTTTTTTTTTTTTTTTTTTTTTTTTTTTTTTTTTTTTTTTTTTTTTTTTTTTTTTCTGGAACGCTGTACTCCTGAATTTAATCTTCACACACGCCTCTCTTTAGGATCTATAATCACTGACTAAGGGTGATTATACTTAATCCTCTATACTTTGGAGAAAGGGTGCTAATATTACAAATCTTCTTGAAGATTGTGCTGTAAGGACTCAGAGCACATATGCTCTCAAGCACCTGAATCATCTCCCTTAGAAACGTCATTCTCAGATTATCCGCACTTGAGTCAATTAGAATTAGAGTCACCTTTGTAGGGACACTGAGAAAATAATTGTCTACAAAGAATCTGTAGTGCCTATGAGAGAGTTGATTCTGAAGCTGTTTTTTGAGTCACCTTAATGACCTATTTTAGAGTGAGAAAATTCTTAACCTGGTGGATACTTCTTCCGGATATCTAGATGAGAAACTTAATAACAATTAAACCTGGGGCTAAATAAACTCACTGTGCAATACTGTAACATATTTCTTCTGAATTCCTTCCTACATCATTTAATACAATCCCAAAGTTTAAAAATTTGTCATATTCTTTATATAGTTCATATTTATAAAATTCCTCTTAATGACTATAATAAAACATTTCAACATCCTATCTGTAATTCAACCATAAGATCTAAAACTAAGAAATGCTCTGAAGTGTCTGGTTTTCCAGCAGAGATTGACTTCCATCTTCTCAGAAGCA
>NW_008352316.1:223969-248507 GCF_000622305.1 Nannospalax galili | reverse complement strand
ATCTATCTATCTATCTATCTATCTATCTATCTATCTATCATTTATGTGTGCCTGTGTGAGTTTTTGTGCACCATAGCATCCAGGAGCTCTCAGAGGTCAGAAGAGGTCACTGGATCCTCTGGATTTGGAGTTATAGGTGATTGAGAGCCATTATGTGGCTGCTGGGAACTGAACCCAGGTTCTGCAGGAGCAGTTAAGTGCTCTTCATTATTGAGCCTTCTCTCTAGCCCCAACCCCTCTAAAGCTTAATGTGAGCCTAAAGAACAAATCCTTGAACAGCCATTCTTTTTGGACTAAAGCCCAAGCACTTTTCCTATAAAGTTACTCAGAGTAATTAATTGTCTGATTGTTCTATCCTCAGCAGTTAGAAGGAAGATGAGGGTGATACATATTTTTTTTGAAGTAGACAAAATGAGACCCGGGAAGTAACAACTGCTGATATAACAGATGCTCCATGCAGTGAAGGACCTCAGTGGCATTAAAGACAAAAATTCCTGAGATATCAGTGCCATACAACATAACATATTTCATCTCCATATTGATCTTGAGTTTCAAAAAACTGTTTTTTTTAATATTCTGTCATGAAACTGTATAATATGTGTTAGGTAAAAATGTAAAACAAAAAATTAATATTTGCACAACATGTTATGACTTATTCTGTAGAGATGGAAACAAATGTCTATTCATCCCAGTGACAGTGGACAGTGACAATGTATAGGAATGACTTTTACAAAATGGACAGAATCTAGACTAATGACTTAATTAACCTTGCAACCAAAAACTACAGCAAACAACTTACTGAGCCATGTGCTCTTGTGACCTGGGCACTTGACCTAGATCCCTTGGAAACTCAATTTGCCCTCCACTTGAGATAGTGAATGAATGTGGGTATGTTTGAGAATTAACAAATCAAACACTGAAAACAATGAAGATTGAGAAGAATGCTTGACATTCTGTGTAGGAGTTGTTTAAGGCTTCAGAATGACAGGGCAAGATTGTCTGGTAAAATAAAGGTGGATACAAGCTTGTAGTTCCCCAAATTAATGCTGGAGAAATGATTTTGAAAGAAATTATGGGTGAGGCCTGGCTCAGCAGCACAGTTCCATGAGACATCTAAGGGAATTAGTGCCCACTCTTATAATTAAAGTTAACAGTCAAGCTGTTTGCTTGGCAAGATGCACCCCCTGGTACAATAGTGGCACAAATATTATAGGAGTAACCACCCACTCTTTAATTGGATTTAAGGTCTGCTTCCTAGGATGGAGCCCATACCTGACACTGATATCAGGTTTAGGAACCTGAGGTGAGACAGGTCATAGGACATAGGGGAGAACCTAATACTAGTTTTCTACCAACTGGTTATTGTATTAAACTGATTCTTTATGACTTATTTTCATACTTGTGGATTAATGCACGTCACAACCAGAGAAGTTTCCCCATGCAACAGATGGTGATTAACACAGAAATCCATAATTGGACACTGTGCAGAGAACAAGAGGCTTCAGAGTGCTTATCCCTGAATAGGACACTGATATCAAACTTCCGCCTCCCAAGTCTCAAAGATACATTTGGAAGAGCTCCTTCCCAGCAATTATTACTGCTTATACAATCTTGGGAAGGACCCTTGAAAATCTTAGAAGTTTTAGGAGCTACCTGAGCCTTAAAAATGTCATTCTTGTGTCACCTCCTGAAATAAATGCTTCAGTTTGGAGGAAATTGCTTCACAACAGGAGAGCAACTTTGGGTTTTATTATCCTTTGTGTAGTAATTTATTATGACAATAATAATAAATGAGCTGCTTCCTTAGTTCAAAAAGGAAAATAAAATAAAATACAGCTTTCTTCATTTAAAATGGACATTTCTCTGTTGATCTATTTAAGATACATCTGTTTATGTTACATGTATAAAATCTACCCCACATTCCTTGTCTCTGTGTAATAGTCACCTATTTCCTGTCTCCATAGTAATAGTAATAGCAATAGCAATAGTAATAGTAATAGTAATAGTAATAGTAATAGTAATAGTAATAGTAATAGTCACCCAGCAAGATAGCTACTTCAGTCAGGTCCATTCTTCCAGTTTTCTGTCTCTATCCTTCTGCTTCAGTCAAGCTTGAGGTCAGCCTTTCTACATAGCAAATTCCAGGCCAGTGAGGACTAAGTAGTGAAATTTTGTTACAAAAAAAAAAAAAAAAATCACAAAACTGCTAGGAGTAGTGGCCCACACCTTTAATTCCACCACTCAAGGCCAGCCTGGTCTACATAGTGACCAGGTCAGCTGGGGCTACAGGGAGACCCTGTCTCAAAAAGACCAAAAAAAATTATCACAAAACAAAAAACAGCAGACTAACATGAAGATGACAATGATGAAGGAGGAGAAAGACGATAAGAAGGAGGAGGAAGAAAAGGAGCTCTTCATTTGCTTCCATTTGCTAATACATCCCCTGAGTTTTTCAGTTTACTGTAATGATGATTCCTAGTCGGTCCACTTCCTGTGCGACCAGCACTTAAAAATATTTCTGGTAGATGTTATGATCCCTATCCCATAGTTGGGAAATTTAAGCCTCAAGAAGCAAGAACTTTGCCCAAGGCTACTTGGTATTAATGGCAGAAATGATACTTAAAGCTGGCCTCACTGTTAGCCATAGGGCTGTAAACATGAGTTTCCAATCATAGCAATCCTGAATCCTTAAGACAGGGAACCCAGTCATCTTCATACTTTTCTGTTTTTTTGGGGTAAGGGGAGTATCACGCCCAACGGACCAGCTGATGGGACAACCAGGAAGGCATGCTGTGATATTCCTGTCCTTAATTATGACTATCTTTTGAAAACCAGCTATACTGAAAAATTGACATTCAGCTTGAATGCCTGTCAGGCTACCCAGCAGCCCTGAAAGGAGGGAAACTGAACTTTCAAATGTTGATTCTCTGAGCAAAACTGCACCTTTATCTGCAAAACACACCAAGAGAAGGCTGAAAGAGGAAGCTTCATGTGAGTTGGAAGCAAAAATACGAACAGGGATACCAGAAATTCCTGACATCCACACTTTCAAGAGAAAAACAATGACTTTATAAATGTCATCAACAACTCTTAGCACTAAGTTCACTGTGCATTGATCCCTGAACAACAGGTATGGTGGGATTACCAAGATGGATTCCAAAATTCATTTCTTCAAGGAGTTCATCATCACCTGGACAGCAGGCAGAAGTGGGTACAGGTAAATCCATTGCTGTCTGTTCCTTAATGCTTAGAGAACATTCAAAAAATCGCCAGCTTTGTCAGGTTGTACCAGGAAGAGTTTAATGCTGAGATGAATTTCAAACCTGCTTTGGCCAAAAGTAAAGAAGGCATCAATCTGTCCTTACCAAAGAATGGGGAAAGAGGACAACAGCTGGATTCAGGGTTCTGGACTGAAGATGTATCTGATGAACTTTGGAGCAGGGGCTTCGCAGGTGGAAGAGGATGTACAAACCTGCTGACCCTGAAAATGAGTTCCAAATGTGCAGTGAGGAGGCAGCACCTCCCAGGATAGCTATTAGGAAAACAGTGAGAATAATGTATCAGATTGCAGAGAAATTGGAAGCTTGCACACTGCTGTAGGAAGGTGAAGAAGGGGCTCCATTCCAGAAAACAGTGTGTCTGGGCACTTGCTATTTCCCTTGATAATTACTCTATAGATGAAAAAATTACAGCTAGGATAAGTGAGTAGTGAGTTGGGGGGTATAGTTTTCTTGGTTGGCTCTGACAAGAAGGAGAGGTGGGGAAAACGAGACATATTATCTCTAATCAACCTTTCTGCAAATCAGAACACCTACCTGAATGGAAAAAGGCTCTTTGCTCCCATCCTCCTCCCAGGATTGCAAGGTGCTTTAATAGGAGGTAAGAAGACTAGATGCCAAAGGGCTGGAAATGGTGGGGTGGTGGTGGTGATGAGCACCAGCTCCCAGTGGCACCTGGGAAGATGTCAGCAGTGTTATTTTAAACGAAAATTATACTCCTTAAAAATTGTGTGTGTATTTGTGTGTGTGTGTTTGTGTGGAAGTGCATGCGTGTGTGTGTGTGTGTGTGTGTGTGCCTCTGTGTATGCATGTCTTCTTGTGCTCCAAATGACAGCTACCAGCAGCTACCATTTTCCCTACTCAATTTTCACCAAGAGTTTATTTACTGATGTCTAATTCCAAAAGCAGTGTGTCTGCTTATTAGCTTTTGCTAAGCCTCTTCCTCTCTCCTTCCCTTTCTTCCTCCCTCCCTCCCTCCCTCCTTCACTTCTCTCTGCTTAAGAAGACTGGTTTTATGTTATTCAAAAGTTTGAATCCGACAGCCCAGAGTCATTGGCCCCTTCAAGGGGGCTTTCTCTCTTGTCTTCAGCACAGACCCGGAGGGAGGCAGATAGTTCCAGTCTTCTGCCCTGAGTCAATGCACTTCTCCTACAGACAGGCCCTTTGACCCTCCTTCCCGCCCTCCCTACGCTCCACCCCTGGCCCTGGGCCTCTCTGTTTTGTTGCTGGAAATCATCTTTTATTGCCCAGTTGTTCGGAAGTGACCTTCTACCCTTGATTAGATAGACCAGGCTCTATCACTGACTGCTTTTGAGCAGTAGTTGCTTCTTTGTGTGGGCTGATGTGATGTCAGGGAGAACAATATAAGTCTGAGGTTGCGGGGGGCAGGGGGGGTGCTGATGTGGGGCTAGAGGAGCAGGCTGCAAAAACAAATGACATCTTAAAATTCACATTGTCCATATTAAACTCCTCTTGTTTACTCACCATGCATTTTGGAGGAATGGGAAATTTCACAAGGATTTCAGTTATTATCTAAGTATACAAACATACCGTTCCACTATCATTAGGGTATAGTTATATATCAATATATTAATAAAAAAGACAATTGAATTTCTGAGAACAGTTTCCCAGATGGTTCCAATTATTTTAAGCAAAATGTGTAAAAAGCCATAGAATAGGATTGTGCTTCTTCTCTGAAAGCTGACTTTGTATTTCTTTTTAAATTATAAACAATATCCAGTAAGACTTTGTCCCTGGATAAAATGAAATAATCTGTGACTTGGTATCTTTCAGAACAGTCCTCAGACGCTTTTGACTGAAATTCATGGGAATGTCTGCTAGAACTAGAAGAGCAGAAGAGTTTGGAATTTGATTTTTAAACTCTCAATTCCACTCAAGTGAATATTTTGCTATATGGCAATGGAAGAATGTGAGACTGTAAAGTTTACATTTATTATATCATATTAATGTTAAAAGTTTGATGTTTCCCAATCTGGGGAGAAACTATCATCTCTAGTCCAAGCTTCTGTGCCACCCTATGTTTTTGATGTGGTTTTACTAAGGTGGCTACAATAGCTGCTAATGCTTGGTCAATCCCTTGTGATGGCATAAAACAAAACAGGGCCCTTTCTGATTTCATAGGTGTATAGTGTAGAGAGATACCTGATAGATGTTTCTAGGTCATGAGAGGTATTTTATTTGCTACAGGGGTGGAAAGTGTGTACTAGGAAAGAAGTAAAGATGTGAGGTGAATAAGAGGTGTGAGGGGCAGATGAGTGATGAGTACTGCCTGCTCCATAGACAGGGAAGCAGAGACTGATAAGGCAAATCAGCATTCTAGAAGGATCCAGACAGACTCCAAGCTTCTTAATTGCCTTGTATCTTTTTTAAAAAATGGTTGTCTTCATAAACATTGTATGTGTGTGGAGGTCACAAAAATGATTTTTCTCCTCTATCTTTTTCAGGTTTTGTTATTTGTGCTTTATTGAATAAATATGTTTCTTACAAAATCTTGAAATGAAACATGAAAACTTTACACATAATTTTGAGAATACAGTGATATGTATCTATTGTCTGTTGTCCATGTATGACCTATCTTTCAAATACTTATGTCTATCTCACCTATCTATCATTTATTTATCATCTATATATCATCTATCAATCATCTGTTGTGTGCTTTAGAAAAGCAATGGAGACTATCGATCAGTTTTATTAGCAGGCAAGAGAAACAATCTGACAGCAAACTTGCTACTTGGTGGTTTCTCTGGTTCAGCCTCACAGTTTGGGAAATGGTCAAAGGAAGACATGGTAGAGCGAAATGCAAACATGCCCTTCCAGTGTCTGAAGTTTCTCTTGTCTCAGTTCATCTTCCCACCAGCAGAGGCAGAAGGCTGTGTATTTCTAGAAGAATAATGGTGAGTGCTGGCATTTGAGTTTTTACAAAGGATTAGAAAATGATTCTGAGTTCTTCTACTTGTTTTCTTTCTCCTTTCAGAATCGAGCCCTCAGCTCTTGTGTCCTGAGAACTGGCTGCACTACGCTAATGACAAAGGCCAATGTAACATGTTTCTATAGGACTCGTGGCATGAACAGTAATGGAACTACTGAACCCACTCATCAATCTAGCCGCAGATGACAGGAGGTCGGGTTACACCACAGCTTATTTTATTCCCTTTAAACTCCTCCAGTCTGAAATAAAAATACTTTAAAGACACTGAAATAAAGAACAAACCAACAAACCAACAAAAAATACGTTTCCTGAAGTCAACATTTATTATTATAGCTGTTACCGTGTAGGTATAGAAATGCTGTAAAGCTAGTGTTAAAATAACACCTTCTCTTGTTGCCTTGCCCAGAAAGCTGATTTTTCTGCAGAGTTAACGCTGTGGTGTGGGCTTTTTATGGGGAATGACACAGGGATGCAGAGGGGTGTGTCCTCTCACTGAGCAAGTTATTGGTGCATTTCATCTTAGGAGGGGTATGGAGACATTATAATAAGAGACTCTGAACTGATGGGCTGGTAATTGTGGATATAGCCACAAAAAGTAACTGAAGTCAACCGCCCTAGATTATTTTGATTGGGAAGAAAATGAAAATCTTTTATTAAGGTTGATTGAAAGTAAAAGGGTAAGTTAAAAATAAAGCTGTGGTTAGCTATCACATGGAAATGGGTACCTTCAGTCAATCAATCAGATCTTAGTTTTGTCATGAAATAAACAAGCAATTTGCTGAATTATTACCTCTGCCAATATTCCTTAATATTTAATTTCATGCATATCTCCCTAAATGTCGAGTTTCATTCCCTTCATAGGAACAGGGCTCTCCAAAATTCCCAAAATTCTTTTCCTGGCACAATCCCAGATGTTTTCATCTTTGGACATGTAGCTCTGGTCTTAGGCACAGAAGGTTCTCTGAATGTCTAACTCAACTCACAGACTCTAAGTAGTCTTTCTTCAGTCCTGCATTGTTTCTTTTTTTGTTTTCAGTATTGGGGATTGAACCTAGGGTCACATGCCTGCTAGGCAAGTGCTCCCCACAGAGCTGTACCCCAGCTTCTTACTGCACTTCTTTCTACAGATGATTCCAAAGCCTCGGTCCTCATCCTTGGCCTCTGTTCCCCTCTTTAGTGGCCACAAGTACAGCCCTTAGATCACAAGCGTAAATTCTCCATGCCTTGCCCTCTTCGTGAGCCACATCCTGTTCTTCAGAGTAGAAATGCTCCAGTATATTTCACTGGTGACTAAACTAAACATCCTTAAAATTAAACCACCTCCCACAAGGATCTGTTCTTATCACTATCACCTTTTATTTGGTGACTTTGCAAAGGGCATTAAATAACTTGCTAGGTGAGAGAGGAACAGAAATCAGTACATACTTTTCAGACCATAAATGGAGCAGCATCAAGAGGCTATGGGAACTGCAGGCGATAAGGCCCAGAACTGGTAAGGGACAGAGGGGCTCTGTTGGGGTTTTTAAAGTTGTGTCCTTCAGTGAATGGAAGGAAACTTGACAGATGACAGCAGTGTCAGATCAACTTAGTACAAACCCTGGTCGAACCACTGACCATGAAAAATTCTCTGACCCT
This sequence comes from Nannospalax galili, assembly GCF_000622305.1. Taxonomy (NCBI): domain Eukaryota; kingdom Metazoa; phylum Chordata; class Mammalia; order Rodentia; family Spalacidae; genus Nannospalax; species Nannospalax galili. The sequence goes on along the minus strand of NW_008352316.1, from coordinate 240,644 downwards.
GTTTCCCCTTTGGAGAAGGTTTTCCTCTCTGACTTTGGTGGTTAACATATTAAATACACAAAAATGCTACAATGTACTAAGCAATGTTACTATTATGGCAGTTACACTAAGCCATCTTGGGGGGTGCCCTAGATTGTACTGAGGAGACTCCTTCCTACCTAGGCTGTGGTTAATTGGCTTTGCTTTTTCATTGACATTTTCTCCCCTAACTAGTAAACTGAAAGAAGGTAGAGAATGTTTTCCACACCACAGCTTGTGGGTATTAATACATACAGAATTGTTCAAATTTTCACTCTAGCTCAAGGTTTAGTTTAGGGAAAGTTTTAACAAATCTAGATAGCTAGTATCCTGAGCTGTATAAAACTGGACACTGATAACCAGCAGTGGCTAGGAGGACTCAAAAGAAACAGCCTGTTACCAGCAGGAACCTCCAGAGGAACTCAGAAACCCTGAAGGCTGGGCCACCTGGCAAAGATTCAGAAAGACCTGCTTATGAAAGTTCTGAGAACCTTGAGGGGACATGGCACATGGTATAATGTCAGGAGAAGCTGTCTGCCTTTGCTTAGAGAGTTCCAAGGCCTTTGTAGAGATGCTGCCCAAAGATAAATGTCTGTAAGGATGTCCCCAAACCACTAAGAAAGTTACAAATGATATTCTACTTAACAATGTAGTGAATTGTTTAGGTCACTTTTGATAAAGTTGAAATGTTGTATTTCTGATAATGTTGGATAAAAATGGACTACTTTATACACTAACCCAATAACTTTTCTTTCGTTCCTTTCCTCCCTCATCTGTCCTTCCCTTCCTGACTTTCTCTTTCCCTCCCTTTCTTATTTTTTGAAGCAAAGTCTCATATATTTCAGGCTGGCCTCAGGCCTGGTATGTAGCAGAGGATGATTTAGAACTTCTGATCCACCTGTCTTTGCCTCCTAAGTGCTGGGAATACAGGTATATACTACCCCACCCAGTCTGTGTGGTACTACAGGTACAACCCAGGGTTTTGTGTACGCTGAACAAGTACTCTACGAATTGAGCTGATTCAGAAAGATAAATATCCCATTGTTTCTGTCAGCAGAATCTAGATTTAATTTATCTATCATCTATATATCTATCTATCTGACATAAAGGTCAAAGAAGACTAACTGGGGGGAGGAAAAAGACAAGCAAGAGGGGAAGGGGGTGATAAGAAAGGATACTTGGGAGAGTGCCTGCTCCAACCTCCACCAGTATAGGGGCTGAGACCTCAGCAGACTGCCAGCGAGTGCCTATTCTGGCCTCCCTCTGCCATAAGGGTTGAGAACTCAGGGGACCACCTGAGAGCCCTTGAATCCTGTTTCTACATGGAGGTGAGCTTCCCCAAATCGTGCCATACCCAACACCCTAACTGGGATTATGTGAGTTTCCTCCCACAGCCCCTCAGCAGACTTCTGCCAGTTGGTAGGATAAGGCTGAGATGTTAGAAGACAACCCGAGAGTGCCTGCACCAACCTCCATCAGTGTAGGGGCTGGTATCTCAGAAGACCACCAGAGAATGCCTGTTCTGGTCTCCCTCTGGCATAGGGCCTGAGAACTCAGCAGACTGCCTGAGAGCCCCCAAATTGCTCCCCCCTTAGGGAACTTTCCAAATTTTGCTCTGAGTTCCTCCTAGTAGAAGTCCAAACCTTAGAAGGAAGCCTGAGTGTACCTGACTGGAACCTGACTTGGGCTTCTGTAGGAGGTCCTGAGTAGCTGATCTGAAGCCATCAGTTCCCTCCAAAATAAAACCTGAGAGAACCTGAAAACTAGACTAACCAGCTTTACATAACCAGTAAGAAAATGACCAAGGCACACCAGTAATACAAACAGAGCAAACTTCAACTTAATTTTCTTACCAGAATCACAATTAACAAATAAAATTCATATGCCAAAATCAAAATGAAAGAATGAAAAAATGGAAAGCCAAACATTATGTCCCCACCAAACTCCACCAGTACTGTAAAAGAGTTCTACAAGGAGAACCCCCTAGAGATAACCCAGGACACAGAATTTAAAATAACAGTCATAAATATGATCAAGGAATGCAACAAATTTAAAGAACTCATGAATAAACAAAGAACTAAAAGAAGATAGGGATAAACTTCTGAATGAATTCACAAAACAGAAACGTTGAAGAAAACTCAGGCAGAAATGAAGAAGGAAGTGAAAAACTCGATAAGCCAACTTGAAACAACAGAGGAAAGCCACACCACTAGAATGAATGAAATGGAAAACAGAATACCAACACTGGAGAATAAAGTTGAAGAATTGGACCGCTCAAGCAGTGATATGAAAATGAGAAAACACAGGAATGGAATATGGAAGAGGTGTGAGAAACCATGAAAAGACCAAATCTGTGTATCATAGGCATAGAGGAAGGAGAAGAATTTCAGGATGATGGTATTGACCAGACCTCAAACAGGATTGTAGAAGAAAATTTCCTAAAATTAAGGAAAAACATGCTCATATAAATACAAGAAGCACATAGAACACCAAATAGACAAGACCAGAAAAGAAAGTCCCCATGGCATATCATAGTAAAAACACTAAATGTACGGAATAAAGAGAGTACTGAAAGCAGCAAAAGAAAAACAAGAAGTTACATATAAAGGAAAGCCCATCAGAATTACAGCTGACTTATCAATGCAATCAGTGCAAATTATGAAAGCCAGAAGAGCCTGGACCAAGGTATTTCTGGTTCTAAATGGCAATAGATGCCAGCCCAGAATACTTTACCCAGCAAAGATGTCTATTATAGTTGAGAGGGAAAGAAAAATCTTCCATGACAGGAATAGCCTGAAAAAATACATGTCCACAAAAGCAGCCCTTCAAAGAATACTTGAAACAATACAAAGAACAGAGAAAGGAACAGCTATACCTCAGAAGCAACAAAAGAAACAAAATAAAGATACAATTGTGGAAAAACAAAAGTAGACAAAGAATGCAAACAGTAATCAAAATGATGGCAACCAATACACATCTTTCAATAATAACTTTAAATATCAATGGACTGAACTCCCCAGTCAAAAGACACAGGCTAAGTGAATGGAGTAAGAAACAAAATCCATCTTTTTGCTGCCTACAAGAAACCCATCTCACCTTCAAGGATGGGCACTACCTTAAAGTGAAACAATGGAAAAGAATATTCCAAGCAAACAGCACTAAGAAACAAGCAGGGGTTACAATTCCAATATCTGACAAAATAGACTTTAGTAAAACTAATCAGAAAAGATGAGGAGGGTCACTTTATTCTGATCAAAGGAACAATTAACCAAGAAGATATTATAATCCTGAACATATATGCACCAAACTCTGGTGCATTCAAATTCATAAAAACAACACTACAGGACTTTAAGACACAGATTAAGCCCAAATCAGTAATAGCAGGGGACTTCAGCACCCTACTCTCTCCATTAGACAGGTTGACTGGACAAAGAATAAACAGAGAGATAATCAGAATTAAATGATACCATACATCAAATGGACCTACAGACATCTTTCAAATATTTAAGCACCAAACAATAATTTCTACTTAGCACCCCAGGGAACTTTTTCAAAAATTGATCACTTACTGTGGCATAAAACAAACCCCAATAAATAAAAAGAAAATTGGAACAATTCCATGCATTCCCTCAGATTGCAATGCAGCAAAGCTCAAAATCAACACTGGAAGAAGCCCTAGTCACTACAGGAACTCAAGGCAATTAAACAACACACTCCTAAACAATGAGTGGGTCAAAGCAGAAATTAAGAAAGAAATAAAAGAATTCCTGGAATTCAATGAAAGGACAATACAACACAACATAACCTCTGGGACACATTAAAAGCAGTCTTAAGAGTGAAGTTTATAACTCTAAGTGCCTACATTAAAAAATTAGAAAGTGCCCAAATAAATGACCTAACACTGTAACTCAAGGCACTGGAAAGGCAAGAACAAATGAAACCCAAACCCAGCAGAAGAGAAGAAATAACAAAAATCAGAGCAGAAGTGAATGAAATAGAAACAAAGAAAACAATACAAAGAATCAATGAATCTAAGAGCTGGTTCTTTGAAAAGCTAAACAAGATAGACAGACTCTTACCAAAACAAAGAGCACCTCCAAAACAACAAAATAAGAGATGAAAGAGGAAACATCACAACAGACACCCCCAAAATCCAGAACATTATAAGGGAATACTTTAAAAACCTATATTCTACTCTATTTGAAAACATAAAAGAAACTGACAGATATCTAAAATCATGGGAACCACCAAAGTTAAACCAAGAAGAGATCAATAGTTTAAACACACCCAAAACATATAAGGAAATTGAAACAGTAATACAAAGCCTCCTGACCAAAAAATCCCAGGCCCAGATGGATTTACAGCAGAATTCTACCAGACATTTAAAGATGTCCAACCAATACTACTTAAATAATTCAAAATGATAGAAACAGAAGAACTCTGAAATTCCTTCTATGAAGCCAGCATCACTCTAATACCCAAGCCATGTAGAGAAACAACCAAAAAAGAAAACTGTAGACCCATATCCTTAATGACCATAGATGCAAAAATTCTCAACAAAATACTGGCAAACTGCATACAGATATACATCAAAAAGATCATTCACCATGATCAAGTAGGTTTTATTCCATAGATGCAGGGATAGTTCAATATATGTCATCAATCATATAAATAGACTCAAAGACAAAAACCACATGGTCATCTCAATAAATGTAGAGAAGGCCTTTGAACAAAATTCAACATGCATTCATGTTCAAAGTCCTAGAGGGAATTGGACTGGAGGGAATATACATCAACATAATTAAAGCCATATACAACAAACCCACAGCCAACATCATTCTAAATGTAGAAAAACTGGAAGCATTCCCAGTAAAATCTGGAACCAGACAAGGATATCCACTATATCCACTCCTTTTCAACATAGTGCTTGACATTCTTGCAAGAGCACTAAGACAAGAGAAAGAAATTAAAGTACTAACTGGAAAAGAAGAAGTGAAATTATCCCCTTTTGAAGAAAATATGATACTATACCTAAGAGACCCTAAAAGTCCCACCAGAAAGCTCCTAGAACTGAGCCACACCTTCAGTATAGTGGCAAGTTATAAAATCAGTCTACAAAAGTCTGTAGGCTTTCTATACACCAATAACAAACAATTGGAGAAAGAGTACAGGGAAACACTCCCATTCACAATAGCTGGGAAAAAAATATCTTGGAATAAACCTGACCAAAGACACCAAAGATCTCTACAATGAAAAATTTAAATCATTAAAGAAAGAGGTCAAGGAAGACACCAGGAGATGGACGGATCTCCCATGCTCAGGGATTGGAAGAATTAATATTGTGAAAATGACCATCTTACCAAAAGCAATATACAGTTTCAGTGCAATCCCAATAAAAATCCCCATAACGTACTTCACAGAATTAGAAAAAAAATCCTTAAATTCTTACAGAAACACAAAAGACCCCGATAGCCAAAGCAACCCTGAGTACAAAGGGAACGCTAGGGCATTACTGTACCAGATCTCAACATAAACTACAGAGCTATAGTCATAAAAACAGTGTGGTACTGGCACAAAAATAGATACCTAGATAGATAGAATATCATTGAAGACCTAAACATGAGTACATGCAATTTCAGCCACCTGATATTTGACAAAGGTGCCAAGAACACACAATGGAGAAAAGACAGCAGTTTCAACAAATGGTGCCTGTAAAACTGGATCTCTACCTGTAGCATAATGAAACTAGATCCTTATCTTTCACCTTGCACAAAAGTCAATTCCAAATTGATCAAAGACCTCAATGTGAAACTGGAACCCCTGAAACTGTTAGAAGAAAATATTGGCAGTAACCTACAAGATACAGGTGTAGGAAAGGATTTTCTAAATTGGACAGAAGTTGCTCAGGAATTAAGTTCAGCAATCAACAAATGGGACCTCATTAAACTAAAAAGCTTCTGTACAGCAAAAGAAACAATAAAAAAGTGAAGAGAAAACCCACAGAGTGGGAAAAAATCTTCACCAGTGACACATCTGACAGAGGTTTAATGATCAGAATATATAAAGAACTCAAAAAATAATACGTGAGATAGAAAATAACCCAATTAAAAGATGGACTAAAGAGCTAAGCAGAGAGTTCTCAAAGAAAGAAATAAAGGTGGCTAAAAAACATCTAAAACAGTGTTAGACATCATTAGTAATCAGAGAAATGCAAATTAAAACCACCCTAAGGTTTCACCTTACCCCAATCAGACTGGCTAGGATCAAGAGAACAAATGATATCAAATGCTGGAGAGGATGTGGAGAAAGGGGAACACTCATCCACTGCTAGTGAGATTGCAAACTTGTGCAAGCCCTATGGAAAACAGTGTGGAGAACTCTTAAAAAACTAAAAATGAACCTACCGTATGACCCGGTTATACCACTCCTTGGCATATTCCCAAAGGACTCATCCTATTGTAGAAACACTTGTACATACATGTTTGTTGCTGCTTTTTTCACAATAGCTAAGAGATGGAAGCAACCTAGGTGCCCCTTGACTGATGAGTGGTTAACAAAAATACAGTACATTTACACAATGGTGTTCTACTTAGCAGTAAAGAAAGATGAAATAATGAAATTTAAAGGTAAATGGGTGGATCTAGAAACTGTTATACTAAGTGAAGTAACACAGACTCAGAAAAACAAACGACATATGTTCCCCCTCATTTGCAGATCCTAGCACCAAATCCTTTTAAATTTCATGTTCTGCATAAAATAACTACCATTGTTGTGACTTCAACTGTGCCTAATTGCTAAACATCATCACAATTGGGCTTGTTGACGGTTGTGCTCCTTCATTAAAGGAGAGGCAAGCAGGGTCATTGGACCAGCCACTCTTCTTAACCAACTGTATGTAATTTGGCCCTAATCACACATGGTCTCCTGCATTTGGGGATGACTAAAGTATATAATCTGGGGAAGGCTAGAAGAGAATGCTTGATCCATGCTGGATAAAGACTTTCCAGCGTGCATACCCTCAGGTCACTCATACACCTCAGCAGCCCCTGAATTATCTCTAAGCCTTTGTGAGGGAATTGACACTGATTCTAGGCATTCCAAAAGCTATCAAAGTGCCTGAAAACAAATCCTGAATCTATCACTCTGCAGTCCAGCCTTGGCAGACAAAAGAAAAATGAGAAGAAACACAACGGAGTGATTCTTTTGGAAGCTCTCGCCAAGAAACTCCAATGGACTCTCATATGAACATTTGAAATTTGTCCCATTTTGCCTTTTTTTCCTGGTTCCTTGTCTAGAACTTGTAATGATAACTATTCTTGTCTTTACTTCTCCTTCACATCTCCTAGGCACCAGTCAAGGACTCTTTTTTTTCCCTACAGTTAAGAGTTATGCAATTTGGGAGTCTTTTAGATAGACTCACTGAAGGGATATCCCAATTACCTCACCCTGCATACATGTTCAGCATAGAAGAAGCCAGAGTGGTCTTTGTTCCAATTCCCCATTGGCAATTTGGGTAACGTCTTCAGAAGATGGTTTAATAAGAATAGGAGGTAGGAATTAGCTAGGCAGTTAGGGTAAAAAGACCCCAAAGAAATGCAGCCAGTTTCTTGGCTAAAAGTCTAAATGTCCTTGGGCCTGTTAGCAACATACTCTGTTCTTTGAAGGCCAACAATGTCAAAAGTATTGGGAAGCTCTTATCCATAAAAGATTTTAGTCTTACCTCTTCATGGGGTGGCGGGGGTGGGGGAATGGTAGAGTAGCAAAAAGCCACAGGAAAAAAGAGTACACGAAGTTGTCAGGAAAAAGTGATGGGGAGATGTGGGAGGAACTGAAGGGGAGGGAGTGGGTGTGGATTTGATCAAAACACCTTATATGCATGTATGAATACCTCAATAATTTTTTTAAAGTAAAAAAAAGAAAGGATACTTGTGGGTGAATATGATCAAAGTACATGATAAAGATGTATGAAAATGACATCATGAAACCCATCATTTTTTTTCAATGAGTATGTTCTTATATGAACAAATTCAGTAACTAAATCAACAAAGCATATATAAAGTTGGCAAAGTAATGAATAAATTAAACACTGAATAAGCTGTAACTACAATATTAAAAGTACAGGCTATCTTATGAGGACAAGCTTATCAATATCTCTATTGACCCGAGTTAGTGAGGCTTTATTGTTGCTACACTATGGTGGTTTGAATGAAATCTCTCTCATAGATTCAAATATTTGACTACTTGGTTCCCTAGTTCATGGCACTGTTTAATATTTAGAAGGTGTGGTTATGCTGGAAGAAACACATCACTGGGGGTGGGCTTTGAGTATTCATAAGCCTCATTCCCCCTTCCAGTTTCTCTGTCTGTTTCCTGTGCATGTTTGAAGATGTGAGTGCTCAGCTTTCTGCTCTGGCCACCTCTGCTGCCATGTCTTCCCTCTGTGATGGGTTCTTAGCCCTCTGGAACTGAGAGCCAAATAAACCCTTTCTTCTACATGTGGCCTCCATCATGGTGTTTTATCATAGCAATAGAAAAGTAACTAATGATGCACACACTATACTTTCTTGGTATTCAAGTCAAGCATTAATAATGTTAGGCATCTTAGATATTAAACATATTTTAACATATGTATTTTTGGGGGTGCTAGGCAGATTTACATTTTCATAGGGAGAATGGAAGTGTATTTTTGTTTCTTCAAAAGATTTTTTGAAAGCATGAAGTCAATTTTGGGTTTCATTTTACCTGACAATTTTATTTCTTTGTTTATTTTTATAATTATGTGTGTATATATATACACATATATATTATATACATATATACATGAGTGAAGACATGCACATGCCATAGCATTTGTGTTTGGGTTAGAGGATAACTTTTGGGAGAGTCAGTTCTCTCCTTCTACTGTGGGATCTGGAGGTGGAACTCAGTTCCCCAGAGAGACCCTGTCTCAAGGGTACAAAGTGGGGAGTGATAGAGCAGGACCCCTGAAGTCCTCCTCTGACCTCCCTTTGTGCATGGGCAAGTGCATCTGCACACAAATATGGGTATAACACACACACACACACACACACACACACACTCAAAATCCTCAGCTAAAACAAATGAGTTTCAACTGTGAAATACGTCATATTAGTCACATACACAAGACTGGGACACACAGGACCAGAAGAGGCCATAGTGGAGTGTCCGGGTCTGAGGGGACTACCAAGAAAAGACTTACAACCCTTTCCCCTACACACGAGAACCCTGAAGAAATCAGAGGCTGACGAGCACAATCTCCCACTCATTCCTCCACCATGTAGCACCATATGGTGTCTGCTAGAATCAGAGGGATCTGAGAACATCATCTTTCAACTCGGCTTAGCTGTGCCATGTATTCTCCATATTTCTTCTTTTGTATTATTTAATCTCCACTCTAGAACACGTTTCACGATAGTTTTACTTTTGTCTGTACATTGCTTATTTAGGTTTTAGGATTGCTGTCTAGGTTTCTTCACCATTTACCACTGAAACTGAGAGAAAGAGTGTCCCCTAAGGGGTTCTTAATCTCATTCATAAAAGAATTTAAGAATGGGCCCAAATGGAAGCTTTAGGACAATTCATTAGAATTTTAAAGCTGGTAATCTTGGCAGCTGCCTTGAGAAGGAGAATGGTGGGGAGAAGGAAAGAAAGCCATGGAAAAAGCCATGCAGGTTTAGAGTCTGCATGGAGGTCAGACACATGGCTGACTGGCAGTCACATGGCTGGGAGAAGGAAGATTTAGAGAAAAATTGAAGAAATACAAGATGCTAGGGGCAACCAAAGCATGAGAGAAAACATGTTTAGAAAAGGGATATGAAGAAGAAAAGGAGAGATTGTGGTTTTCTGACAAATTCATAAAGGTGGGCAGACTTACAGAGACTTACATGTCTGTGACTGGGTCTAGAAGCACTGCACTGGGAGGTAGGATTCCAGAAAGAAGTTCACTATCTCATTAACGCACCAGGTATTCTGCCTATTTACTTAGCAGAACTTAAGGTGAACCTGCCTTCCTAGTGAAACCGGAAAGGTGGATCTTCCAACAGATAGACTAGAGATTTTATAGTCTTGATCAGTTAAACTTATGGGGCTATTTGCTACTCTAATATCCCAAGGCATTCTTTACCTTTCACTCATATCTCTTATACTTCTCTTATTTTTACATTTCTTTCTCTTTCTCTTATCTTTGTTCATTCTTTTCTTAATTATAATTTTTCATGATTTTAATGATCTCTAAGTATATTAACCATAACAGCATCCCAATTTCCCCCTCCCTTCTACTTTACCCACCTTGATTATTTTTCTTTCAAAGTTGGATCATATACTTATCCCTATCCTCACTTACACTACTTGCCTCTCAATTTTAACCTTCTTAACTAAAATCCCAGTATACATAAACCATAATATCCTTGGTTGTTTATCTTCCAAAAGTTATTGAAGTCAAAGAGACCATAGTTGTTAATGGCTAGTACATTTTCATAGTGGTAACACATAACAGCTGTAGTTGTTCTCACAGGTAATATTCTACTCAGGGAATAATATGGGGTCTTCGCCAGGTACTCTGAGCTACTGGACTGAGGAACTATTTTCTGAAAAATGCACCTCAACTCTACCACATCCAAGTCCTACTTGAACATTGCAAATACTTCAATTGAAACATATAGCTAATAAAAAAATCCAAGCAATGAAATAACCTCAGGTGCATAAATCCCAATAGAGTAGCATAAGAAACACATCCACCCACATACACACACACACACACACACACACACAAATAAGACAACATAACTTCCTCCAAAATTACTAATCATATAGTAATGACATCTAGTGAGAGTGAGTTAGATGAAACTCTGGACAGGGAACTCAACATAAGTATATCCAAAGAAATCACAGAGGAAAATAAGGTGCTAATTGAGAACACAAACAGCCGAATGAAATAAGGAATTAAACTGACATGAAAGAGGAAGTCAACAAGGAGATAGAAACATTAGAGAAAAACTAATTTGAAATGCTAGCAATGAAAACATAATAAGTCAAATAAAAAGATCTGTGGAGTCTTACCTATAAAATGGATCAGGGAAAGGGCAGAGTATCTGAGCTTGAAGACAAGGTGGAGAAACTAGAACAATCAAATAGGGGCCAATAAAATAATAAGTACTAGTGAGAATTCCAAGATATACATGATATTCCAAGAAGAGCAAATTTGTAGATCAGAGGCACAGAATGAGAAGAATTGCATTCTTTTTAAAAAGAATTAGAACATTTTCAAAGTTAGGGAAAAAGATACCAATCCAGATATAGGAGGCATTTAACACACCAAGCAGACAAGACCAGAAAGAAATCTGTCATCATATCATAATTAAACACCAAATATACAGAACAAGGAAAGTATATTGAAAGTATCAAAAAAGAAATACCAATTCACATATAAAGATAGGCCCCATTAGAGTAAGAGCAGATTGCTCAAGAGAGAATTTAAAAGCTAAAAGGAATTGAAATGATGTATTTAAAGTTCTGAAAGATTACAACTGCCAACATAGACTACTATACACAGAAAAACTGTCTATCATAATTTAAGGAAAAATAAAATTTTTCTATCATAAAAATAAGCTAGAAAATTCATGACCACTAAGCCAGTTCTATAGAAGATACTTGAAGGAATCCTTCAAACTGAAGAGAAAAACAAATTAATACATGTAACCACAGGAAAAAATAAACGATGCTATACAAATGCCAAGCAAGAGAGGAAGAAAAGAATCCCAAATGCTACAAAACTAACAAAATGGCAGAATCAGTATGTAGCTTTCAATCATAGCTCTGAATGCTAATGGTTGATCTCTCCAATCAAAAAGCATAGACTAGCAGATTGGATTAAAAAGCAGGAAACATCTATTTGCTGCCTTAAAGAAATGTCACAAAAGACAGACAGTACTTTGGGGTGAAAGGATGGAAAATTTTTTTTTTTAATGAATGAACCTAGGAAACAAGCAGGTGTGGTCTAATACATTAGAGGTAATATCACAGATTAATTCCAGCACAATAGTAGTGGGTGACTTAAACATCCCACTTTAACCAATTGATGGCCTGCTGGACAAAAAATAAACATATGAATCAAACTTGACATCTACAGAATATGCCATCCAAATACTGCAGAATACACATTTTTCTCAGTGGCCTATGAAACATGCTCTAAAATGTATTGTATGTTAGGACAAAAGAAATTCTCATCAACTACAAAAATACTGAAATAATTCATTGTATTCTATCTGATTATAATGAAATAGGAATATAAATCAACATCAAGAGACACATTAGAACACACAAAAATTCACAGAGATTGAACAGCACACTATTGAATGATGAATAGATTCTTAAATAAATCAAGGAGGAAATTTAAAAATTCATGGAATCAAATGGAAATGGAAACACAACATAGCAAAACCTATGGGATACAATGAAAACAGTCCTAAGAGGATGTTTATAGTTCTAAGTGCTACATTAAGAAACTGGAGAGATCTCAAATAAATAACTGAATGATACACCTTAGAGCCCTGGAAATAGAAGAGCAAACCACACCCCAAATCAGTAGATGGAATGAGAACCTTTAAGATCAGGGCAGAAATTAATAAGATGGAAATAAATGAACAAATGGACAGACTGTACAAAGAATGGATCAAACACAGGATTCTTTGAAAAACACAAAATAAGACTGACAAACTCTTAGCCAAATGAACCAAAAGAAAGAGATGACCCAAACTAATAAAATTAGGGATGAAAAGGAAACCATTATAGCAAATACCAATGAATTTCAGAAAACCATGAGGTCTTACCTTAAGAATTTTCATTAAATTGGAGATTCTAAAAGAAATGGATGAATTTTTATGTGACCTACCAAAATTCAATAAAACTGAGATAAACAATTTGAACAGATAAAACAAGCAGTGTGACTAAAGTAGTAATTAAAAATCTTCAAACTAAAAGAAGTCTAGGCCCAGACAGAGTCACTGTTGAATTTTACCAGATTCTCAAAGAAGATCTAAGAGTAATCCTTCTCAAACTGCTCCATAAAACAGAAAAGAAACATACCAAACTCTTTTTATGAAGCTTGTCTTACCCTAATACTCAGAACAAATAAAGATCAATTTCCCCGATGATTATAGACACAAATATTCTCAACAAAATATTTGCAAATTGAATTCAAGAACACATAACAAATGTCATTTATTGTGATCAAATTGGCTTTATTCCAGAGATGCAGGGATGGTTCAATATATATATATCGATAAATGTTATAATTACTTAAATGGACTCAAGAATAGAAATCCCATGGTCATCTCGATGCAGAGAAGGGTTTTAACAAAAATCCAGCATCACGTCATTTTAAATGTTTTAAGGAAATTCAGAAGAGAAAGAATATATCTCAACATAATATAAGGCTACAAATAACAAAATTGTAGCCAAAATGATAAGTGGGAAAAACTCAAAGAATTTCCACTAAAATCAAGACAAAGGTGTCCACTTTCTCTACTCTTATTCAAAATAGTACTGGAAGTCTTACCTAGAGCAATAAGGCAAGCAAATAAAAGGAATACAAATAAGGAAAGGAAGAATTTAAGGTATCTCTATTTGCAAATGATAAGATTCTATACCTAAGAGACCCTAAAGACTCAACCGGAAAATTCTTAGAGCTGATAAACACTTTGAGAAAAGTGGCAGAATACAAAAGCAGTGTAGAAAAATCAGTAGCCTTCCTATATATTAATGGCAAGCATATTGAGAATCAGAGTAGTTTAAAGAAAAAAAAATTGAAAAAACCATAGATGTGAAAGAGCTCTAAAATATAAACTTTAAACACTGAAGAAGGGGCTGGAGAGATGACTCAGCAGTTAAGAGAACTGGCTGTTCTTGCACAGTACCCAGGTTCAATTCCCAGCACTTACATGGTGACTACAACCATATGTAACTCCAGTTCCAGGGGATCTGATGCCCTCCTCTGACATCTGTGGGCATTGCATGACATGAGTACACTTACATACATGCAGAAAATACACTCATGCACATAAAATAAATACAAACAATAAATAAAATATTTTAAAACACAGAAGAAAGAAATTGAGAAAGACACTAGGTGATGGAAAGGTGACCCCCCATGCTCATGGACTGGAAAAATCAGTATTGTGAAAATGTTGCTCCTACTAAAAGCACTCTACAGATTCAGTGCAATCCCAATAAAAATTCCAGCGATATTCTTCACAGAAATAGAAAAGGAAATCTTAAAATTCATATGGAAGCACAAAAGACCCCAGGCAACCAAAGCAATTCAGAGCAAAAATAATATTGCAGGAGATATGAGCATCCCTGACTTTAGGTTATCTACAGAGTCATACTAATAAAAACAGCATGGTACTGGAACAAAAGCAGACATATATAGCAGTTAAATAAAAGAGGATTAAAATACAAGGTTACACAACTGATTTTGACAAAGATGCCAAAAATACACACTGGAGAAAAGGCAGCATTTTCAATAAATAATGCCAAGAAAATATGATATATACATGTAGAAGAATGAAACTAGATTCTTATCACTCACCTTGCATAAAACTCCAAATGGATCAAGGACCTCAACATAAAATCTACAACTGCTAGAGGAAAAAGTAGAGTGCACATTTCAAGATATAGGCATATATATTTCTGATTCTCTGAATGGGATTCTGGTCACTCAGGAAATAAGCCCAAAAATTAACAAATGAGATCCCATGAGATAGAAAAAGGTTTTGAGATTCTATATAGCAAACAAAACTGTCTATCAAGTGACAGACCACAGAATGAAAGAAAATTGTTACCAACTATACTTCTGTCAGAGGATTCATATCTAGAATATTTAAAGAACCCAAGAAATGAAACATCAAGGGAAAAGAACTCAATAAAAATGGGCCATGGTCTAGCATTCATAGTGCTGGAAGGTGCTATGTATGCTACTAAAAGGAAGAAAAATAATCATCAACCCTACTAGTCTATGAATCCTGTGAACTACAACAACTGGTTTGGCAAGATATGCCCTCTGGTGCAATAGTGGCACAAATATTATGGGAGTAATCAACCACTCGCCAATTAGATTTAAGGTCTGCTTCATAGGATAGAGCCCATACCTAACATCGATATCAGGCTTAGGAACCTGAGGTTAGACAGGTCACAGGACATAGGAGAGAACTTAATTCTAGTTTTCTACTAAACAGTTGTCATAGTAAATGGACTCTTATTGTTATACACATAGATTAATGCGTATCTCCACTCTCACCAGAAGTTTCCTTATGCAGCAGATGGTACAGAAAACCAACACTGGCCAATGCACAGAGAACAAAAGGCTACAGAGTATTTCTCTCTGAACAAAACATCTATATCAAACTTCTAACTCTCAAGGCCCAGGGATCCATGCAGAAGAGAGGGCAGGAAGATTTTAAGAATCAGAGGTGATGGATGACCACAGGAATCAGTTTTTCAGATGAGTAGTCAGTTACTCATGTGAACACACAGTAATGGTGCCAGCATGCAAATGTCCCATGCAAGCTTAAACCAGACAAAATCCCAACATAATATGAGGAAGTGAGTAAGGAACCCCAACCAAACCTAAGGAAATTGTGGCAATTGACTGCTAGGAGAGGGTGAGACAGTCTCTTTCAAGCATGGGACTCTTGGTAGGTTAACCAGGTTCCAGTGGATGGACCCACACTGAAGGACATTTGGGTACACAAATTAGACTTGTGGGGATAGGAGATAGAATCTAAATACCATAAAATCGTATTCTATGAAAATTGCAAAAATTCAATAAAAAAGTACCATGGAATTGAAGAGAGAGTTCTCCAAAGAAGAAATACAGATGACTAGCAAACATTTTAAAAAGTATTCAACATCCAACAACATGCAGGCCTCTCTCCAGGCCTCGGACCTGTCCCATTCCTTGTCTCGGCACCCCAGACAACCCGGGAACCACCACTGCTTCCTGAACCTTTACATCCAGACCAACCCAATTCCTTCTGGGGTCCCCACGAGCTCTCTGGGCCTGGCCCACCCTCACCACCCTCTGCTTCCCTGGTCTGCACAACCTTCCAGCCTCTTTCCTGGGTGCCAGGGCTGATTTTTCTGGTTCCTGATCCTTTGCATCCAAACTAACCCAGTTCCTCAGTGCAGTCTCCAGGAGCCCTTGGGGCCTCTTCCTGCCCCCATCTTCCTTTGCATCTCTGGGTGGCACAGACACCAGCGGCCCTAGGCCAGCATCTTTCCTCAGCCCAGCTCCCAGGCCAGTCCAACCCCCAAATTCCTGAGGCCAAAATCTTTCCTGGAGGGATCCAGACCTTAGGAGAAAGCCTGAGGGCATCTGATCCTCATCTGACTTAGGCCTCTGTGGGAACTCCTCCTGAAGACAAAAGCAACCTGGCCATTCCAATATAAAATCAAAAGAAAGCACCGGAAGCTTAGAGGAACCAGCATTTTATGCCCAAAAATTAAACCACAAAGACACATAAAGTTCACAAAAAGAAGAAGACCTAAACTTGAAGGTCTGAGTCTCACACAAGAATCAGAAACTACAAAAGAAATTCACATGTCAAAATCACAGAGAAAAAATAATAACATGAAAAAC
>NW_008352316.1:221057-223078 GCF_000622305.1 Nannospalax galili | reverse complement strand
TCAATACTCATCTTTCATTAATAACTTTAAACATTAATGGACTGAACTCCCCAGTCAAAAGACACAGACTAGCTGAATGGATTAAGAAACAAAAACCATCTTTTTGTTGTCTGCAAGAAACTCATCTCACTTTAAAGGACAGACACTATCTCAAAGTGAAAGGATGGAACAAAATATACCAAGCAAATGGCACTAAGAAAAAAGCAGGCATAGCAATCCTAATATCGGACAAAATAGACTTTAAACTGAAACTAACCAGAAAAGACAAAGAGGGCTATTTCATCTTGATCAAAGGAACAATCAGTCAAGAAGATATTACAATCATGAACATATATTCACCAAACACTGGTGCACCCAACTTCATAAAAGCAATACTACAGGACTTTAAGACCCAGATTAATCCCAACTCATTAATAGTAGGGACTTCAATACCCCAATGTCTCCATTAGATAGGTCAACAGGGCAGATGGTTAACAGAGACATCTGAATTAATCAATACCATATACCAAATGGACCTAACAGACATCTACCTAGTATTCCACCCAAGCACCAAAGGACATACTTTCTACTCAGCACCCCATGGAACCTTCTCCAAAATCAACCATACACTGGGGCACAAAACAAACCTCAAAAAATACAAAAAGAGTGAAAGAATTCCATGCATCCTATCAGACCACAATGCAATAAAGCTTACAATCAACACTGGAAGAAGCCTTAATCACCACATGAACACATAGAGATTAAACAACACACTCCTAAATGATGAATGGGTCAAAAGAGAAATTAAGAAAGAAATAAAAGTATTCCTGGAACTAAATGAAAAGGACAATACAACACAACAAAACCTCTGGGGCATGCTAAAAGCTGTCCTTAGAGGGAAGTTTATAGCTCTAAGTGCCTACATCAAAAAATTGGAAAGAACACAAATAAATCACTTAACATTGCAACTCAAGACACTTGAAAAGCAACAACAAATGAAACCCAAACCAAGCAGACAAGAAGAAATAACAAAAATTAGAGCAGAAATTAGTGAAATCAAAACAAAGAAAACAATACAAAGAACCAACAAATCCAAGAGGTGGTTCGTTGAGAAGATAAAACAAGAACTGACAGACTGCTAGCCCAGTTAACTAAAGGAAGGAAAGAGCACCTCCAAATCAACAAAATCAGAGATGAAAGGGGAAACATCACAACAGACACCAGAAAGATACAGAACATTATAAGAGAATACTTTAAAAACCTATATGCTACTGAATTTGAAAACCTGAAAGAAATGGACTGGTATCTAAAGGCATGGGAACCATCAAAACTATACCAAGAAGAGATTATCAGCTTAAACAGACCCATAACACATAAGGAAATTGAAACAGTAATACAAAACCTCCCAAAAGAAGCCCAGGACCAGATGGATTTATAGCAGAACTGTACCAGACCTTTAAAGAGGATCTACATCCAATACTACTTAAGTTATTCAAAAATATAAAAATGGAGGGAGAACTTTCAAATTCCTCTATGAATCCAGCATTACTCTAATACCAAAGCCAGGTAAGGATACAACCAAAAAAGAAAACTATAGACCCATGTCCTTAATGAACATAGATGCAAAAATTCTCAATAGTATACTTGCAAACCGCATACAGATACACATAAAAAAGATCCCAGAGATGCAGGAATGGTTCAATATACATAAGTCAATAAATGTCATAAATCATATAAATGGGCTCAAAGACAAGAACCACATGGTCATCTCAATAGATACAGAGAAGACTTTTGACCAAATTCAACATGCATTTATGTTCAAAGTCCTACAGGGAATTGGACAGGAGGGAACCTACATCAACATAATTAAAGCCATATATAACAAACCCACAGCCAACATCATTCTAAATGGAGAAAAACTGGAAGCATTCCCTTTGAAATCAGGAACCAGACAGGGATGTCCACTAACTCCAACTCATTTTCAATATAGTGTTTGAAACTCTTTAAGAGCAATAAGACAAAAGAAGGAAATTAAAGGAGTT
>NW_008352316.1:190108-220792 GCF_000622305.1 Nannospalax galili | reverse complement strand
CAAAACAATCTTGAGCCAAAAATCAATGCTGGGGATCACCATACGATTTTAAGCTGTATTACAGAGCTATAGTCATAAAAGCAACATGGTACTGGCACAAAAATAGACCCATAGATCAATGCCAGAAACAGCCACTACAATGGTACATAGGAAATATTTAATCAGTGATAGTAATAAGGGCTGGGGACATGGCTCAAGGGCAGAGCACCTGCCTGCCATGGGGGAAGCCCCCAAATCTAACTACCAACAATGAAAAAGATAGTAACCAAAAGTCATAAAAGCAACATGGTACTGGCACAAAAATAGACCCATAGATCAATGCCAGAAACAGCCACTACAATGGTACATAGGAAATATTTAATCAGTGATAGTAATAAGGGCTGGGGACATGGCTCAAGGGCAGAGCACCTGCCTGCCATGGGGGAAGCCCCCAAATCTAACTACCAACAATGAAAAAGATAGTAACCAAAAACCTTTGCACTGGGTGTGGTGGCACCCCACATCTCCCATCACCCAGGAGGCAGAGGCAGGTAGACCTCTGTGACTTTGAGGCTATCATGGCTTTGCATAGTGAGTTCCAGGACAGCCAGAACTACATAGTGAGACCCTGTCTCAAAACAAAACAAAACAAAACACCAACAAAAAAACTTTGCTAAAATATTAGGGGAACAGATGTATTTCTGTATTTCTGGAGAGAAACATTGACCCTGTGGAAACATGGACAATTGTTTCTAAGGTACCTTGTAGATCAAATGTATTACTAATCACAGTATCAATATTATTTCCTTTTCAAAATTTTCCTTTAAGTTGTGTGTGTGTGTGTGTGCATGTATGTGTGTGTGTGCATGTATGTGTGTGTACATGTGTGCATGTATGTGTATATGTGCCTGCAGAGGCCAGAAGAGGGCATCAGTTTCCTTAGAATTAGAGTTATAGGCAGTTGTGAGCCACCCGATGTGGGTGGTAGAAAGCAAACTCTGGCCTTTTAGAAGAGCAGCAAGTGCTTTTAATTGGTGAACCATCTCTCCAGTCATCTAATAGAGTTTTCTTAAAGAACTGGGCTGAATTATTCAAAAGTTTGTGAAGAAGACAAAACATATGAGAATGAGAATGACTGACTTCTTACTGTTTTTCATACACATTTTTCTATGAGAAGTGACAAAAATTAAGTAATCTAAGACAGATGCAAGAGTACACAAAAAAAAAGAAAGAAAAGAAAGAAACCAAAAAACTTCACAAAAACAAACAAAAAAAGTCCTTTCAAGAAAGAGTAAGTTGATTGTGGGGAAAAGCAACACCTTTTTACTGATCCTGATAATATTAGATGGATTAAAACTATAAAATTCCTAGAAGGGACTAGAGAGATGACTCAGTGGTTAAGAGCTCTGATTGTTCTTCCAGAGGACCAAGGTTTGATTCCCAGCAACCGCATGGAGGCCAACAACCATCTGTAATTCTACTACCAGGGGATCCAACACTCTTCTGGCCTCCATGAGCTTTGTACAACATGGATGCACTTTCATACATTGTGGCAAAATACTCATAAACATAAAATAAAAATAAAAATAAAATAAATATTTTAGAGTTCTAGAAAATATATGTGTAACTAATTTTGAGATGAAGATGAGTTTTCTAAGCATAAAAACAATGTAGTAAGTACAATGGAATAAGGTATAAAGGAAAATTTGTTTTAAAAGTTGTGCTGGTTGTTTTTTGTCAACTTGACACAAACCAGAGATACCTGAGAAGGAATGTCAGTTGAGAATTTCCTCCATCAGCTTGGCCTGTGACCAAATCTGTCAGACATTTTCTTAATTGGTAATTGATATAGGAGGACCCAGTCCACTGTGGGTAGTACCATCCCTAGGCAGGTGAACCTGAGTTGCATAAGGAAAGCAGTTGAGCAAGCCAGAGGGAGCAAGTTAGGAGTGTTCTTCTATGGTCTTGGCTTCAGTTCCTGCCTCCAGATTCCTGTCCCAATTTCCTTTAATGATGGACTGTGATGTGGAAGCATAACACTCTTCTCCCCGTAGTTGGTTTCAGTTGGTTGAGATTTTATAACAGCAACAGAGAAACCAACCTGGAACAAAAGTGTAAGGATTCAGATTGTTTTCAAGCACTTTGATAGCTGTCGGAGTGCCTAGAATAGGTGTCAGTTTCCTCTCAAAGGCTTGTAGACAGGGGGAGAAAATGAATTAACCATCATTTTAGGATAGTGGGTTATCTCCCTTAGTACAGGTGGGCACTACAGCATTGCAGACCAAAATTTGAAGTCTTACATATGAGCAGCACTTTCTTCTTAGAAACAAAATCATCAATGAGAAATTGTCTAAATAACATTTTATATGGACTTAAGCCTAATGTCTGGGAAATGTAATCCCTTGGATTCTTAAAGAAATACATTGATGACTTTAATCTTTGGTTATACTTTTCTTTTGGGTGTTTAAGACCATAGAGTTGGCTCAAATAAGCCAATTTATTTTTTCTCTTCAGGTCGTTGGAGGATCTGTTCCTTAGGGAACACGGGCTTTGGAGGAGCCTCTGGTTCCTTTCTTTTACCAGTTCCATGTATGTGAAGATAAGTCAAAGGTCCTACTCGACCATGGCTGGCTTCACTTGGAATCATGGAGGAAATGTTTCCTCTGAGTTGACCCTCCTTTTTGTACACTGGACACTGGTCAAGTCCATCTTGTGGGGTCTCCATGGCCTCCCTGAACAGGGGAACAGGTGACTCACCACAGTTACCTGACATTTTGAGAAATGCTCCATTGTCTGCTGTAATTTAGTTGACCTTGGAGGGCAAGGGGGAAAAACTGTCCTTTAAGTCCCTCTAACCAGATTAGCATAGGCCTCAAATTATGGCTGTTAAACATTCAAGAAGGTTAGTTCCATCAGTCTGGTACTTTAAATTATCATGTGCTATGTAGATATCTTGTGCAAAAACCAAATGTTCTCAGATTAAACTTTGACTAGATATATATTTTATTTCTTAAACCAGTTGGCTAAACTATGACCTTAGAAAATTTAAGATTATGTGTATATTATTTTGTCTCATCCTTTATATATCCTAGCAAACCTACATAGACTCCCATTACTTGCTTAGGCTTTCTCATTTTTTTTTTTCTGTTTTGGAAAATATCTCCATTCCCATATCCTTTTCACATCTTTTACATTCTCATTTTCCTTGTTAATAATTATGATTAGTTATTATTAAAACCATTAACATGATAACATTAACAAATAAATTTTCTATCTCCTATGAAAATTATTTTCCTGGGGATACTAAGCAATGCTTATCCCCTTTTAAGGTTCTAGTGCTAAACCAATGTTTTATTAAAGTTTTCTTGGGGAACCAATGAATTTACTGAGCTTACAGAGATGACCGAGGGGTTGCTGAGGTATTCAAGTGACCTGGGGTTATGCACACTGGAAAGCTGTTACTCAGCATGGATCAAGCCTTCTCTTCCTAGCCTTCCCCAGGTTATATATTTAGTCTTCCAAATCCAGGAGACCATGTGTAATTAGGGACAAATTACATACAGTTGGCTGGGAAGAGTGGCTGGATACTCCAGTGAGGATCCAATGACCCTGCTTGCCCTTGCATTAATGAAGGAGCACAATTGTGAACAAGCCCAACTGTGACAATGTTTAGTAAACAGGCACAGCTGAAGTTGTGATGATGGAAGTTCTTTCAAACAGAAGAGACTGCTTTCCAGTATAATCTTTTTAAAAGAACATGAAATATAAAAGGATATGGTGTTAGGATCCACATATGAGGGAGAACATGTGTCTTTTGTTTTTCTGAGTCTGTGTTACTTCAATTAGTATAACGGTTTCTAGATTCATCCATTTACCTTCAAATTTCATTATTTCATCTTTCTTTACTGCTAAATAGAACTCCATTGTGTAAATGTACCACATTTTTTGTTAACCACTCATAAGCTGAGAAGCATTTAGGTTGCTTCCATCTCTTAGTTATTGTGAAAAAGCAGCAACAAACATGGTTGTACAAGTGTCTCTACAATAGGATGAGTCCTTTAGGTATATGACAAGGAGTGGTATAACCAGGTCATATGGTAGGTTCATTTTTAGTTTTTTTAAAGAGTTCTTTACAATGTTTTCCATACGGGTTGTACAAGTTTGCAATCCTACCAGCAGTGAATGAGAGTTCCCCTTTCTCCATATCCTTGCTGGCATTTCGTATCATTTGTTCTCTTCATCCTAGTCAGTCTGATTGGGGTAAGGTGAAACCTTAGGGTGGTTTTAATTTGCATTTCCCTAATTACTAATGATGCTGAACTTTTTGAGATGTTTCTTAGGCATTTTTATTTCTTCCTTTGAGAACTCTCTGTTTAGATCTTTAGCCCATCTTTTCATTGGGTCATTTGATTTCTTGATTCTTTGTTTTTTGAGTTCTTTATATATTCGGGATGCTAAACCCACTCTGTGGGTTTTCTCTTCACTTTTTTGATTGTTTCTTTTGCTGTTCAGATGCTTTTTAGTTTAATGAGGTCCCACTTATTGATTGCTTACTTTAATTCCTGAGCAATTTCTGTCCAATTTAGAAAATCCTTTCCTACACCTGTATCTTGTAAGTTACTGCCAATATTTTCTTCTAATAGTTTCAGGGTTTCCAGTTTCACTTCAGTCTTTGATCCATTTGGAGTTGACTTTTGTGCAAGGTCATCTTAACAAAAGATAAAGATCTAATTTCATTCTTCTAAAGCTGGAGATCCAGTTTTGCTAACACCATTTGTTGAAGATGCCATCATTCCTCCATTGTGTGTTCTTGTCACCTTTGTCAAATATCAGGTGACTGAAATTGTGTGTACTCAGGTTTGGATCTTAACCAATGTTCCATTGGTCTACGTGTCTATTTTTGTGCCAGTACCACAGTTTTTATGACTATAGCTATGTAGTATACTTTGAGATCTGGTATAATAGTCCCCCTGAGCTCTTTGTGCTCAGGGTTGCTTTGGCTATTCAGGGTCTTTTGTGCTTCCATAAAAATTTATGGATATTTTTTTCTAATTCTGTGAAGTATGTCATGAGGATTTTGATTGGATTGCATTGAATCTATACAGTGCTTTTCATAGGATGGTCATTTTCACAATATTAATTCTTCCAATCCATGAGCATGGGCGGTCCATCCATCTCCTGGTGACTTCCTCAAACTCTTTAACAATTTAGAATTTTCAATGTAGAGTTCTTTGGTGTATTTGATTAGTTTTTTTCCAAGATATTTTATTTTAATTTTTTTGCAGCTATTGTGAATGGGAGCATTTCCCTATACTCTTTTTCCAAAATTCCATCCATCTCCTGGCATCTTCCTCAAACTCTTTCTTTAACAATTTAAAAATTTCGATGTAGAACTCTTTGGTGTATTTGGTCAGTTTTTTCCCAAGATATTTTGGTTTTTTCTTTTGCAGCTATTGTGAATGGGAGCATTTCCCTGTACTCTTTCTCCAAATGCCTGTTATTGGTATACAGAAAGGCTACTGATTTTTGTTGATTGATTTTATAACTTGCCACTATAGTGGAAGTGTTGCTCAGTTCTTGGAGTTTTCTGGTGGAACTTTTGGAATCTCTTAGGTATAGCAGCATATCATCTGCAAAAAGGCATAATTTGACCTCTTCTTTTCCAATTAGTACTCCTTTAATTTCTTTCTCTTGTCTTATTGCTTTAGCAGGAGTTTCAAGCACTATGTTGAAAAGGAGTGGATATAGTGGGCATCCTTGTCTGCTTCCAGGTTTTATTGGGAATGCTTCCAGTTTTTCTCCATTTAGAATGATGTTTGCTGTGGG
This sequence comes from Nannospalax galili, assembly GCF_000622305.1. Lineage (NCBI taxonomy): Eukaryota > Metazoa > Chordata > Mammalia > Rodentia > Spalacidae > Nannospalax > Nannospalax galili. Next base: position 214,987 of record NW_008352316.1, on the reverse strand, counting down.
TTTGTCATATATAGCTTTAATTATATTGAGGCATGTTCCCTCCAGTCCAATTCCCTTTAGAACTTTTATCACGAATCCATGTTGAATTTTGTCAAAAGCCTTTTCTGCATCTATTGAGATGATGATGTGGTTTTTGTCTGAGTCCATTTATATGATTAATGACTTTTATTGACTTGCGTATATTGAACCATTCTTGCATCTCTGTAATAAAGCCTACTAGATCACGGTGAATGATCTCTTTTATGTATATATGTATGCAATTTACAAGTAGTTTGTTTAGAATTTTTGCATCTATGTTTATTAAGAAAATGAGTCTATAGTTTTCTTTTTTGGTTGTGTCCCTACATGGTTTGGGTATTAGAGTGATGATGGCTTCACAGAAGGAATTTGGGAGTTTTCCCTCTGGTTCTATCATTTTGAATCATTTAAGTAGTATTTGTTGGAGGTCTTCTTTAAATGTCTGGTAGAATTCTGTTGTAAGTCCATCTGGGCCTGGGCTTTTTTTTTTTAGTCAGGAGGCTATTACTGTTTCAATTTCCTTATATATTTTGGTCTTGTTTAAACTTTTTTTTTTTTTTTTTTTTTTTGAAACAGGGTCTCCCTGTAGCTCCAGCTGTCCTTGAACTCACTATGTAGACCAGGCTGGCCTTGAACTCACAAAGATCCACCTGCCTCTGCCTCTCAAGTGCTTGGATTAAAGGTGTTCGCCACATGACTGGCTTGTTTAAACTTTTAATCTCTTCTTGGTTTAACTTTGGTGGTTCCCAAACCACCAAAGATGTTTGTCAATTTTCTTTAGATTTTCAAATTTAATAGAGTATAGGTTTTTGAAATATTCCCTTATAATACTCTAGATCTTTTGGGTGTCTGTTGTGATGTTTCATCTCTGATTTTGTTGGTTTGGATTTGCTCTTCCTTTCTTTTGGTTAACTGGGATAAGGGTCTGTCTATCTTGTTTAGCTTTTCAATGAAACAGCTCTTAGATTCATTGATTCTTTGGATTGTTTTCTTTGTTTCTATTTCATTGATTTCTGCTTTGATTTTTGTTATTTCTTCTCTTCTGCTGGGTTTGGGTTTCCTTGGTTCTTGCCTTTCCAAGGTCTTGAGTTGCAGTGTTAGATCATTTATTCTCCTAACCTTTTAATGTAGGCACTTAGAGCTATAAACTTGGAGGTTTTGTGTTGTGTTGTTGTCCTTTTCATTGAATTCCAGGAGTTCTTTTATTTCTTTCTTAATTTCTCCTTTCACCCACTCATTGCTTAGGAATGTGTTGTTTAATCGCCATGAGTTTGTGTAGTGACTAGGACTTCTTCCAGTGCTGATTTTGAGCTTTATTGCATTGCGTCTGATAGAATGCATGGAATTATTTCAACTTTTTTGTATTTGTTGAGGTTTATTTTGTACCTCAGTATGTGGTCAATTTTTGAAAATGTTCCATGGGGTGCTGAATAGAAAATATATTCTTTGGTGCTTGGGTGGAAAATTCAAAAGATGTCTGTTAGGGCCATTTAATGTATGGTATCATTTAATTCTTGTCTGTTTATTCTTTGTCCAGTTACCTGTCTAATGGAGACAGTGGGGTACTGAAGTTCCCTACTATTAGTGAGTTGGGGTAATCTGTGTCTTAAAATCCTGTAGTGTTGTTTTTATGAATTTGAGTGCACCAGATTTTGGTGCATGTATGTTCATGATTTTAATATCTTCTTGGTTAATTGTTCCTTTGATTAGAATGAAGTGGCTCTCTTTATCTCTTCTGATTAGTTTTACTTTGAAATCATTTTGTCAGATATTAGAATTGCAACCCCTGCTTGTTTCTTAGTTCTATTTTCTTGGAATATTCTTTTCCAGCCTTTCACCTTAAGGTAGTGCCTTGTCCTTGAAGGTGAGAGGGTTTCTTGTAGACAGGAAAAAGATGGAATTTGTTTCTTAATACATTCACTTAGCCTTTCTTTTGACTGGGGAGTTCAGTCCATTGATATTACAGTTATTATTGAAAAATGTATATTGGTTGCCATCATTTTGATTACTGTTTGCATTCTTTGTCTGTTTCCACAATTATACCTTTATTTATTTTGTTTTGTTGCCCTGGGGGTTTAGTTGTTTCTCTCTCCACTCTTTGTATTGTTTCAAGTATTCTTTGAAGAGCTGGTTTCCTGGACATGCATTCTTTCAGGTAACTTGTGTTATGGAAGATTTTTCTTTCCCCCTTATTTTTTCTGGGTAGAGTATTCTAGGCTGGCATCTATTGTCACTTAGAACTAAAAATACTTTGGTCCAGGCTCTTCTGGCTTTCATAGTTTGCACTGATAACTCAACTGTAATTCTGATGAGTTTTACTTTATATGTAACTTCTTTTTCTTTTGCTGCTTTCAGTATTCTCTTTGTTCTGTACATTTAGTGTTTTTACTATGATTTGTCATGGGGAATTTCTTTTCTGGTTCTATTTGGTGTTCTATGTGCTTCTTGTATTTGTATGGGGATGTCATTCCTAAATTTTGGGAAATTCTCTTCTCCAATCCTGTTTAAAGTCTGGTCAATACCATTTACCTGAGATTCTTCTCCTTCCTTTATGCCTGTGATACATAGATTTGGTCTTTTCATGGTATCCCACATCTCCTGCATATTCCATTCCTGTGTTTTTAAAAATTTTTCATTGTCTTTGCTTGAGCGGCCCAATTCTTCAACTTTATCCTCCAGTGTTGATATTCTGTTTTCCATTTAATTCATTCTAGTGGTGAGGCTTTCCCTTGTTGTTTCAAATTGGCTTATTGAATTTTTCACTTCCTTCTTCATTTTGACCTGAGTTTTCTTCAATGTTTCTAACTTTTGTAAATTCATTCAGAAGTTTAGCCCTATCTTCTTTTAGCTCTTTGATTTGTTTGTTTGTTTGTTCTTTAAATTCGTTGAGTTCCTTGATCATGTTTAGGAATGTTCTTTGAAATTTTGTATTCTGGGTTATCGCTAGGGGTTTCTCCTTGTAGAACTCTTCTATAGCACTGGTGAAGTTTGGTGGAGACATAGTGTTTTGGCATTCCATTTTATTCTCTCATTTTGCTTTTGGCCTGTGAATTTCATTTGTTGTTTGTGATTCTGCTTTGAAAATTAAGTTGAAGTTTGCTCTGTTTTTATTACTGGTGTGCCTTGGTCCTTTTCTTATGGTTATGTAAAGCTGGTTGGTCCAGGTTTCAGGTTCTCTCAGGTTTTATTTTGGAGAGAACTGATGGCTTCAGATCAGCCACCCAGGAGCTCCCACAGAAGCCCAAGTCAGGTTCCAGTCAGGCACACTCAGGTGTCCTTCACTAGCTGGAACTCAGGGCAAAACTTGGGAAGTTCTCTGAGGGAGGTCGGATTTTGCAACTCTCTGACAATCCTCTGAGTTCTCATCCCCTATGCCAAAGGGAGGCTGGAACAGGCACTCTGGTGCTGGGATGTCAGCTTTATCCTAGTAAACAGCAGAGATCTGCCCTGGGGCCTTAGGAGGGGCCTCATTTAGTCTCAGTTGGGGGTTGGGTATGGTGAGTTTTGGGGAAGCTCACCTCCACATGGGGGCAGGATCCAGGCACTCTCAGGTGGGTCCCCTGAGTTCTTGGCCCCTATGCCAGAGGGAGGCCGGAACAGGCACTCTGGTGGTCTGCTAAGATCTCAGCTTTATCCTACCAAACCTCTGCCCAGGTGCCTAAAATAGTTATCTTATAGCTATGTTTATAATAATGTAATAAGTGATAATTGACAAAGTGTATACATGACTTGTGGCACAGTATGAAAATTGCCCAAAGGTAGCAAAACACCACAAGTGTTCATAAACCTTAATTCAGTAAGATCTACTTCTGAGGAACTCACAAGAAATAGTTTCAGAAATCCAGGGAAGGAAATAAGGTGCACAGTTCTCATCAAAAAATATATGTGTTCATGTGCACACATGTAATGAAAACAAAGGCCTGTACGAATTCAAGTTTGTATTTTTTAAATTTTGTATAGGTAGAATGCATTGCTTTTATAATTGGAAAACAATTTAACATGATGCTTAAATTTAAATGTATTCTCTTCCCTTTTCCTGTGATATAAGAATTGTGAGTCAATGAAGATCTAGTCTTTTCTTTGTCTTCTCCCTAAGTTATATTTTACATTTTTCTCTTCAAGTTCAATCAGAAGAAAAACATAGTTATTCTTGCAATTCTGAATTTTTGCTTTAATTGTTTTGTTCAGTATCTAAAATTCCTGGTTTACATTTTGGTTTGATTTTGCATCATCTAATGAGCATTTAACTTACCCTTGTCATCACAGCCACACAGAGCTTTGGCACATATCCCAAGGTAAAGTCATACTCTACTATTGGAATATTTCAAATGGTAATTTGCGCAAACTCTCTCTAGAGTGGTAGATTTCAATAATTGCAAAGGAATTTTCCAAATGCAGTTGAATCCAAAGTTCACTTATGACTTCCCAGAGCCCCCAGTTCTAAGTGTCATATGTATAGCCATATTAGTGTCATATGTATAGCCATAAGTGTCATATGTATAGCCAAAGGGGGAAAAAAAAAGAAAAAAACTCAGTTGTTCAGTTGCAGCTATGATCCCACAACTGATGTATCCTAAAGGGCACTTTTTTCTGTGTCACAGTTTCTTGAATTTCATTAGGAATAAAAGGACATTTTAGACAGTTACTCTTAACGTGTGAGGTCAGAATGTGAGAAAACATATTTCAGGCTGAGTATAGCCAAACTTTGTTGGGTTGCTTCAGTTTGTGGAAGCTCTCCTGGCTTAAGATGTGGGTCTCTAGGTTCTAAACTGAGGTATTAATGACTGCCCTTGAATTCATTTGCACAATTTCAAATAATGTAGCAGAATCATATTTCTCCCCACAGGGGCCCTATTTTTTGTTTTACTTTTCCTCCTTTTGTTTGAAACTCAAGATCATCACATACTAGAGTCTCTGGAAGCTTTGTGTGTTTTTAAATAAAAGACTACAAATATCATTTCAGGTTGACAGATGATTTCAAGAGTGGAGTTTAGACGCACTTACCGCACTCCAGCTCTGAGTCCCACAGTGCCAATTAGTCAGCACTCCTCATTAGAGGACTTTTGTTTTTTTCTGCTGTACAATTTGACCTTCTAGGAACAAACCCTAGACCAGGCTTGAAGAAGTTCAGTCCCAGCGTGTGCTACATAGGTGGAAAGACAAGATGGACATTAATGTTCGTGTACTGCCTAGCTGCTGCTGCCTTCCTTCTTTACTTTTTTTTTTTTTTAAACAGGGTCTTATTCTGTACCTCAGTTTGGTCTGGAACTCATGATTCTCCTGCCTCTTTGCTGGGATCAGAGGTGTATGCCACTCTGCCCCAGTTAGGCTTACATTTTTGGATCATCATATGTTTGGGAATTTCAATAATTTATAAATCTCTCTCTTTCAGTTTTAAAATTTGAGTCTACAAATAGATACATTCTGTTGGGACTTTTTTATGTGAGCACATCTATGAAGGCCTCTAGAATTTCCTTATTCTTTCCAGAATTCTTCATGTTAGAAACAAAGCTGGTACACTTTGGAACTTTGCTAATGGTCACACTCACCTTAGTTGTACCAGTGAAGGGGAAAATGGCTGGAAATAGAAGGCTCTGATTTCTCAGAATTAGGTTTAGAATTTAGTGGGTAATCAGTTTGGTAATCAATCATAGACCTACCATTCTTGGTGAATTTTGAAGCAATTTGAGACAGGTCCTCTTCCAGGTGCCTCCAAACTTTGATTTTCTGGTCAGCACCTGCATTTGAACAGGAAATAAAGATCAGAACACAGGCTGTCATCAGTCTGCCCTTCATGATATCAGAGGCAGACAGAAACACGCAGGCAGATATGGGTTAACAGTGATGAGGGACTGAGTTTTTAAAAATAAATTGAGAGTATGCATATGACACAAAGTTTCCGGATCTTTATATCTTCCCCCAACAGTGCCACCCTTGCCTTTCTTCCCATGACAAAACTCAGATATAACTTACAAGAAACAAGTAATAGAACAGATTTCTCAGGGGACCCTCATGAGTAATGCTTGTTATCATTGGACCTTGCTTCTAATAGCTACTTTTTTGGAAACAGCTCATCAGAATTTATTGCATTCCTCTTAAACCTATGGGGGGAGTGGGGCTAGGATCAGTTTTATTTGTACTGGTATTCCCAGTGGAAATGTTGAGCATGGCTTTTTCTTGTTGGGTGTCTACTCCCATTAAAAGCCCTGTCATATCCCTGCTGAAGGTTAGTTCCCTATGAATAGAACTTCTGCACTTTCCCAGCCCTCTTCTCTCTGTCCCTTCTAAGGAGAACTGGAGGATGTTCTGGGTGGCAAATAATACCACATTTTATGGGCTGAAGAGACAGAAAGCCATTCCAGAACTGGAAATTTGGTAGAGTAACATTAGGAACCATGAGAAAACAAAAACAAAATAAGTAACTCTGAGAACAAAGAAATGGTACAAGGATATTGCATTTCAAGGCTGCAAATACGGAGGACAGCACACCCTTGAACTTGGCTGACAGGCCCAGCCACTGAAGAAAGCAGCTGCTGAAATGTGTCACAGACAATTCACTGAAAAAAGTTATTAACACGAAAACATTGTGGGAAACAGTACCAAAGAAATCCAAATGACCACAGTGGTGGGTTTGGGTGCCTGTTTCTCAGCGTAAAATTCTGAATTGTTGTACTTAATGGAACTGAATTAAGTAATAATTGAATACAGACATGACGAACAGTAAAAAGATTCTATTTCCAGGCTTATCTTCATTTGAACTCGTGTTCTGTAGAAAGCAACTCTCTGCCAGAAGCACTGCTGGATTGTAATTTTCCATCACAGAAATTATGAACAATTTCACACAAATTTGAAGCTAATCATGAGGCAAAGGCTGAACTCATGATGAAACTGAGGTAGAACCACAAAGTCCCAGATCAACTATTTTACTTCACTCATTTCACCATGAAGTCCCTAAAGTACCATCTCGTCCAGCCACATTAAAATCATGCTGGTTTCTGGGCATGGTAGTACATGCCTTTAATCCCAGCTTTCCAGTGGCATAGCTCTGTGGGATTGGGGCCAAGCCTGGTCTACATAGGGAGTTCCAGGCCAGCCAAGGTTATAGGGAGACCCTGTCTCAAAACACTAACAACAAAAACAAATTAACAAAATGAAACCAAAATATATTCCTCCAAAAAAAAAAAATCACACTAGTTTTCTTTTTTCTAACAAAACGAAGTCTTAAATGTTAGTCTGTCAGACTGTGATACAAGTATATAATGTCTTTCACTTTGAATTTTATTACTGCGCTTGGGAGTGAGTGGCATGTGTGTCCCCTTGCATGAGTTTGGAAGTAAGCAGATAACTGTGTAGTCTGAGTCTCATCTTCCACCATTGTGTGGGCACCAGGGTTTGAACACAGGTCATTATGCTTACAAAGCAAATGCCTTTCAGCCCCTTTGTTTCCCTGTCTCAAACTTCAAATTCTAGTCCAAGTTGTAACAATTCAGTGCCTGTCTTTTTCCCTTGTGATCTTAGCTCTCTACCCTGTTACTGCCTGTAGAGTCTGCCTCCACTCATTCTATATGCTGTTCCAGGGGCACCTTCCTGAGAGAGAATATGGAGCTTTCCCTTAGATACCTCTGAACAAAAAGCTAGCTATGCACAAGAAGGGGGAGGGATGTGGCCAAATATTCACCAAACTTCTAGGACCTGAAAGCATCAATGAGGGTCATGTTGTCTTTCAGGGAATGGGAATCAGTGACACACTGTCTAGGAGCAAAGCTGGGGACATGATTAGCAGGACAGTTTGATTGACAAGTAGAGTCTTAGGAGAAGACTGACAAGTGGGTTAAGACTGGCTTGTGGCTAGGCAGTGATAATCAACTTACAGATCTTTGTCCTTCAGGTTTGGGGAAGCAAATGAAGCTGCCAAGCAAGGTAGCAATGCCAAGAAAGACTCCTTTACTGGAAATGCAAGGCACATTGGGTAGGGCTGCTTGGGTGCTTAGGTATCAGAAAAAAAAGAGAAACTGGTTATATAGGAGCCAAATCTAGGTCCTGATTAGGGTATATGTAATAGGAAGGGAGGCAGACTTGGGAGACACTGGGAAAGAAGGGCACACAGGATTTGGAAATCAACTGGTTTGTAGAAGACAGGATTAACAAATCACCCAGCATTTGAAATTGGAAGAAACAAAGAAAGGAAGCCAGAAACAAGCATTGGGGCTCTGCGACGTAGGGTTTTTTTTGTGTGTGTTGAGGGTTTTGAATCATTTCATTAAAAATATTACGTCTTGAGACCTTAGCGGACAGCCTAAGAGTGCCTGGATCTGGCCTCCACGTGGTGGTGAGCTTTCCCAAATCATGCCTTCCCTAACCCCCTAAGTGGGATTATATGTGGGCCCTCTCACTTCACCAGGGGTAGACATCTCTGCCCTACAGTAGGGGCTGAGACCTCAGCAGACCACCTGAGAGCACCTGAATCTGGCTTCTGCGTGGTGGTGAGTGTCCCTAAATCATGGTGTACCCAACCCCCTAATTGGGATGACTTGAGGCCCCTCCCATGTCCCCAGGGGTAGAGCTCTCTGCCCTATAGTAAGGTAGGGGCTGAGACCTTAGAAGACCACTTGAGCGTGCCTGGATCTGGCCTCCACGTGGTGATGAGCCTCCCTAAATTGCACCATGTCCAACCCTTTAGTAGTAACTACATGAATCCCCTCCCACTTTGCCAGAGGTAGATGTCTCTGCCCTACAGTATGGTAGGGGCTGAAACCTTAGCAATACCCTCTAGTAGGGGTCCAAACAGTAGAAGAAAACCTGAGTATATCTGACTGGAACCTGACTTGGGTCTCTGTGGGAGCTTCTGGGTAGCTGATCTGAAGTCATCAATTCCCTCCAAAATAAAATCTGAGAGAACCTGAAGCATAGAACAACCAGCTTTACATACCCAGTAAGAAAAAAACCAAGGCACATCAATACTACAAACAGAAGCAAACTTCAACTCAACAAAAGAAGGCTTGAGTTTCATACCAGAATCACAAACAACAAAAGAAATTCACATGCCAAGATCACAACGGAAAAATAATAATATGGAAAACCAAAACACCATGTTCCCACCAAACTCCACCAGTCCTGTAGAAGAGTTCTACAAGGAGAACCCACAGAGATAACCCAGGACACATCATTTAAAAGAACAATCATAAACGTGATGAAAGAATTCAACAATTTAAAGAACACACACAAAAAATCAAAGAACTAAAAGAAGATAGGGATAAACTTCTGATTGAATTCACAACAGGAGAAAGCCTTACCAATAGAATGAATGATATGGAAAACAGATTATCAACACTGGAGGATAAAGTTGAAGAATTGGACTGCTCAAGCAAAGACTATGAAAAACAATTTAAAACACAAGAATGGAATATGCAGGAAATGCGGGACACCATGAAAAGACCAAATATATGTATCATAGGCATAGAGGAAGAAGAATTTCAGATTAACAGTATTGACCAGATCATATTGTTTTTAACATTTCAAAAAGTTTTTTCTTTATTTAAACACAAAACATTTATAGCATGCAAGTTAACTTAAAAATTATATGGCATTCCCAAACCAATTATGTCTGAATGTATCTTGAAGCACTGAAAAAATAAACCAGGTAGACTCAGACTATTTTCTGTTATCTCAAGTCAAATGAGAGTTGCGTATAAATTCAGAGTTATGCATAGTAATTAGTTTCTTTAAGTTAGGCAAACAATTTAATTGATTACTATGAATAAATATTACTTTTTTATTTCACCAAGTTTCCTCTTCTGAATAATTTACCAATACCAGTCAGGAGAACATTAATACATCCAGTCACAAAAGACACTGCAAATTAAAATATTGTCAATATTCTAGATAATCAGAAATATGTTTATAGAAAACTCAGCAGACTGCCTGAGAGGGCCTGGATCCGGCCTCCATGTGGTGGTGAACTCCCCCAAATCATGCCATACCTAACAACCTAATTGGGATTACTTGAGGCCCCTCTCATGACACCAGGGCAGCCCTCTGCCCTAGGGTAGGGTAAGACTCAGACCTTGACAGACAGCCTGAGAGTGGCTGTTCTGGTTTCCTACTGGCTTAGATGCTGAGAACTCAGCAGACCCCCTGAGAGCGTATGATCTGGCCTCCACCTAGTGTAGGGGCAGAGAGCATAGCAGACTGCCGGAGAGTGCCAAAATTGGGCCTCCCCTTAGGGAGCGTCCCAAATTGTGTTCTGAGTACCTGCAAGTAGGGGTCAAAACTTTAGAATGAAGCCTGAGTGTACCTGACTAGAGCCTGACTTGGGCTTCTGTGGGAACTCCTAAATAGCTAATCTGAAGCCATTAGCTCCAAAATAAAATCTGAGAAAACCTGAAACTAGACCAAGCAGCTCTACAAACCCAACAAGAAAACAACTAAGGCACGCTAATACTACAAACAGAAGCAAACTTCAACTCAACAAAAGAAGACTTGATTTTCATACTAGAATCACAAACAACAAAAGAAATTCACATGCCAAAATCACAAAGAAAAAATAATAAAATGGAAAGCCCAAACACTATGCTCCCACCAAACTCCACCAACCCTGTAGAAGACTTCTACAAGGAGAACCCCCTAGATATAAGCAAGGACACAGAATTTAAAAGAATAGTCATGTCCTAATTTGTTTCTTCATTGCTGTGACAAAACACTCTGACTACTACCAAGTTGGGGAGGAAAGGGTTTATTTATCTTACATCTCCCAGGTCACAGTTCATCAGGGAGCCCACGGTAGGAACTTAGGGCAGGAACCTGGAGGCAGGAGCTGGAGCACAGGCCATGGAGGAACACTGCTTACTGGCTTGCTCCCTGGCCCCTGCTCAGCCTGCTTTCTTATGCAACACAGGCCCACCTGCCCAGGGGTGGCACCACACACAGTGGGCTGGTCTCTCCTACATCACTCATCAAGAAGATGCCCCACAGCCACAGCCACAGGCCAGTCCAATAGAGGCAATTCCCCAACTAAGGCTCCCTCAACCCAGGTGTGTCAAGTTGAAAATAAAGCTATCCAGCACAAGTCATAAACAAGATCAAGGAATTCAACAAATTTAAAGAACACAAAAACAAACAAAGAACTAGAAGAACATAGGGATAAACTTCTGAATGAAGTCACAAAAGATAGAAACATTAAAGAAAATTCAGGCTGAAATGAAGAAGGAAGTGAAAAACTCAATAAGCCAGCTTGAAACAATAGGGGAAAGCTTTACTGCTAGAATGAATTAAATGGAAAACAGAATACCAACACTGAAGAATAAAGTTGAAGAACTGGACTGCGCAAGCAAAGGCAATGAAAAATTTAAAAAAACACGAGTGGAATATGCAGGAGATGTGGGATACCATGAAAAGACCAAATCTACATATCATAGGCATAGAGGAAGGAGAAGAATCTCAGATAAATAGTATTGACCAGACATTAAACAGGATTGTAGAAGAGAATTTCCCAAAATTTAGGAAAGACATCCCCATACAAATACAAGAAACACATAGAACACCAAATAGACAGGACCAGAAAAGAAACTCCCCATGACATATTATAGTAAAAACACTAAATGTACAGAACAAAGAGAATACTGAAAGCAGCAAAAGAGAAACAAGTCATATATAAAGGAAAGCCCATCAGAATTACAGCTGAGTTATCAGTGCAAACTACGAAAACCAGAAGAGCCTGAACCAAGATATTTCCAGTTCTTAGTGACCATAGGCACCAGCCCAGAATACTTTACCCAGCAAAAATGCCCATTATAGTTGAGGGGGAAAGAAAAACTTCCATGACACAAATAGTCTGAAAAAAATACATGTCCACAAAAGCAGCCCTTCCAAGAATACTTGAAACCATACGAAGAACAAAGAAAGGAACAACTATACCCCAGAAGCAACAAAAGAAACTAAATAAAGGTAAAATTGTGAAAACACAAAATTAGACAAAGAATGCAAACAGTAACCAAAATGATGGCAACCAATATACATCTTTCAATAATAACTTTAAATCTTAATGGATGAAACTCTCCAGTCAAAAGACACAGGTTAATTGAAAGGAGTAAGAAACAAAATCCATCTTTTTGCTGTCTACAAGAAACCCATCTCACCTTCAAGGACTAACATTACCTTAAGGTAAAAGGATGGAAAAGAATATTCCAAGCAAATGGCACTAAGAAAAAATGCTTCAAAATGCAATTCTAATAGCTGACAAAATATGCTTCAAATTAAAACTAATCAGAAGTGATAAAGAAGGCCACTTCATTCTGATCAAAGGAACAATTAACAAAGAAGATATTACAATCCTGAACATATATGTCCCAAACTCTGGCACACCCAAATTCAAAAAAGCAACACTACAGAATTTTAAGATACAGTTTAATGCCAACTCAGTAGTAGTAGGGTACTTCAGTTCCCCAGTGTCTTCATTAGACAGGTCAACAGAACAAAGAATAAACAGAGACATTTAAATTAAATGATACCATACATCAAACGGACCCAATGGAACTTCCTCAAAAATTGGCCACACACTGGGGCACAAAACAAACCTCAAGAAATAAAAAAATTGAAGTAATTCCATGCATTGTCTCAGACTGCAATGCAATAAAGCCAAAAATCAACACTGGAAGAAGCCCTAGTCCCTACACAAACTCATGGAGATTAAACAACACATTTCTAAATGATGAATGGGTCAAGGAGAAATTAAGGAAGGAATAAAAGACTTTCTGAAATTCAATGAAAAGGAAAACACAACACAACAAAACCTCTGGAACATTTTAAAAGCAGTCTTAAAAAGGAAGTTTATATCTCTAAGTGCCTACATAAACAATCAGGAAGAGTACCAAATAAATTCCTTAACATTGCAACTGGAGATGCTGGAAAGGCAAGAACAAATGAAACCCAAACCAAGCAGTAGGGAAGAAATAACAAAAATCAAAGCAGAAATTAATGAAACAAAGAAAATAATACAAAGAGTCAATGAATCTAAGAGCTGGTTCTTTGAAAAGCTAAACAAGATAGACAGGCCCTTAGCCCAGTTAACCAAATGAAAGAAAGCAAATCCAAATTAACAAAATCAGAGCTGAAAGGGGAACCATCACAACAGACACCCAAAAGATCCAGAGCATTATAAGGGAATACTTTACAAACCTAAACTCTACTAAATTTGAAAGCCTAATGAAATGGATGGATATCTAAAATCATGGGAACCAACAAAGCTAAACCAAGAAGAGATTAACAGTTTAACAGATCCATAACATATAAGGATATTGAAACACTAATACAAAGCCTCCCGACCAAAATAATTAGGCCCAGATGGATTTACAGCAGAATTCTATGAAATGTTTAAAGATCTCCGACCAATACTACTTAAATTATTCAAAATGATAGAAACAGAGGGAGAACTTCCAAGCTCGTTCTATGAAGCCAGAATCACTCTAGTACCCAAACCATATAGAGACACAACTGAAAAAGAAAAGTATAGATCCATATCCTTAATGAACATAGATGCAAAAATTCACAACAAAATATTTGCAAACTGCACACAAATGTACATCAAAAAGATCATTCACCATGATCAAGTAGGCTTAATTCCAGAGATGCAGGGATGGTTCAAGATACACAAGTCCATAAGCATCATCAATCATACAAATAGACTCAAAGACAAAAACCACATTGTCATCTCAATAGATGAAGAATAGGCTTTTGTCAAAATTCAGCATGCATTCATGATAAAAGTACTAAAGGGAATTGGACTGGAGGGAACATACCTCAACATCATGAAAGCTATATACAACAAATGCACAGCCAACATCATTCTAAAAGGAGAAAAACTGGAAGCATTCCCATCCAAATCAGGGACTGGACAAGGAGGTCCACTAACTTCACTACTTTTCAATATAGTGTTTGAAACTCTTGCTAGAGCAATAAGACAAGAAAAGGAAATTAAAGGAGTACTAATTGGAAAAGAAGAGGTCAAACTATCCATTTTTGTAGAAGATATGATACTATACATAAGATATTCAAAAAGTTCTGCCAGAAAACTCCTAGAATTTATCATCACTTTTAGTAAAGTGGCAGGTTAAAAAATTAATCTACAAAAATCAGTAGGCTTTCTTCATACCAATAACAAGCAATTGGAGAAAGAGTACAGGGAAATATTTTCACCCACATATATCTATCTATCTATCATCTATGTAATCTTTCTATCTATCTATCATCCTATCTATCAATCATCTATCTATTTATCTATCATCTATCTATCTATCTATCTATCTATCTTTTATCTATCTATCTAATTATCATCTATCTATCTATCTATCTATCAATCATCTATCTATTTATCTATATATCTATCATCTATCTATCTATCTATCATCATCATCTATCTATTTATCTATCATCTATCTATCTATCTATCAATCAATCATCTATCTATTTATCTATCGATTATCTATCTATCTATCTATCTATCTATCATCTATCTATCTATATCTTGGAATAAACAAAGATATCAAAGATCTCTACAACAAAAATTTTAATACTTTAAGAAAGAGATTGAAGAAGACACCAGAAGATGGAAGGAATCCCCATGCTCATGGACTGGAAGAATTAATATTGTGAAGGTGACCATTTTTCCAAAATCAATATATAGATTTAATGCAATTTCAATCAAAATCCCCATGACATACTTCACAGAATTAGAAAAAAATCCTTAAATTCATATGGAAACACAAAAGACCCCAGATAGCCAAAGCAACTTTGAGCACAAAGACCAATGCTGAGGGCATTGCTATACCAGATCTCAAAGTATACTACAGAGCTATAATCATAAAAACAGTGTGTTACTGGCACAAAAATAGACACATAGATCAATGAAATATCATAGCAGACTCAATCCTGAGTACACGCAATTTCAGCCACCTGATATTTGACAAAGATGCCAAGAACACACATGGAGGAATGACAGCATCTTTAAACAAATAGTGCTGGAAAACCTGGATCTCTACCTATGGAAAAATTAAACTAGATTCTTATCTTTCACCTTGCAAAAACCTCAACTTCAAATGGATCAAAGACCTCAATATGAAACTGGAAACCCTGAAACTATTAGAAGAACATTTTGGCAATAACCTAAAAGTTATAGGTGTAGAAAAGGACTTTCTAAATTGGACAGTGGTTGCTCAGGAATTAAGGTCAACAGTCAACAAGTGGGACATCATTTAAATAAGAAGCTTCTGCACAGCAAAAGAAACAATCAAGAAAGTGAAGAGAAAACCCAGAGTGGAAAAAACATCTTCACCAGTGACACATCTGACAGAGGTTTAACCTCCAGAATCTTTAAAGAACTCAAAAAACAAAGAAACAAGAAAGCAAGTGACCCAACTAAAAGATGGGCTAAAGATCTAAACAGAGAATTCTCAAAGGAAGAAAGAAAGATGTTTAAGAAACATCTCAAAAAGTGTTCAACATCATTAGTAATTAGGGAAATCCAAATTAAAACCACCTTAAAATTTCACCTTACCCCTTTCAGAATGGCTAGGATCAAGAGAACAAATGATATCAAATGCTGGCAAGGATGTGGAGAAAGGGGAACACTCATTCACTACTGGTGGGATTGCAAACTCATGCAATCCCTATGGAAAACAGTGTGGAGAACTCTTAAAAAAACTAAAAATGAATGTAACATATGACCTGGTTATACCACTCCTTGGCATATACCCAAAGGATTCATCCTATTGTAGAGACACTTGTACAACCATGTTTGTTGCTGCTCTTTTCACAATAGCTAAGAGGGACTGCGGAGATGGCTCAGAGGTTAAGAACACCGGCTGTTCTTGCAGAAGACCTGGGTTTGAATATCAGAATTCATATGGCAACTAACAACTGTCCGTAACTCCAGTTCCAGGTTATCCAATAGCCTCTTCTGTCCTCTGAGGGCATTGCACAACACAGGTGCACTTACCTACATACAGGCAATACATGCATACACATAAAATAAAAGTAAATAATATATTTTTTAGAAAAGAATTATATTCTTAAAAAAATAGCTAAGAGATGGAACCAACCTATGAGTGGTTAATGAAAATGTAGTACATTTAAACAATGGAGTTCTATTCAGCAGTAAAGAAAGATGAAATAATGAATTTGCAAGTAAATGGATGAATCTAGAAACTATTATACTAAGTGAAGTAACATGGACTCAGAAAAACAAAAGGTTTATGTTCTCCCTCATCTGTGGATCCCAGCACCAAATCCTTATAAGTGAATGCATTTCCTGATGCAACTGCAAGGACCAGGAATATGGAAGGGAAACCAGGAGTAGATGGAATTCCACTGAAACTGGCCAACAGCCCATGGAAACAGATGCTGCAGAGACTTGAATGTTCAGGGCCTTGCCACAATGGGAGGAAGATCATCCCACACTTACCACCTCCTCCAAGGCTCAGGCACTTTTGCAGAAGAGGTTGGTGGAAATAATGTCAGAGCTGGAGGAAGGGGTGGAGTGTTAACTGGAAATGTCCTGCAACCACTATGCCAGCAAGCTCTAGTCACACCTCCTTCCCACACTCATCAAGGAGTTGAGAGGGGAGTCAGTTACCCCTCCCATCCAATCAGTCAACCTTAGTTGCATGTGGGGGGAGGGGCAAAGGCTATATAAGCCAAGTGCTCAAGAGGCACCTCTCTCGCCATGTGGTTGGGAGGTCATAGGACCTGTATTTGAGTGTGGACTTTGCAGCCATAAATGTGGGGCACCCACTCTTTGGTAAATAAACTACCTATGTGCTGTTAAAAATAATAACAAATAAAATATTTTTGAAAACCAGGAATATCTGTTTATGAGAGTAAATGCTGGAATGACCTACCATAGCTAAAAGGAGGAATTCACAGAAAAAAAATTTATGAAACTTTTGGTATACATTATGAAAGTTTGAATTATAAATAGAAAGGAAACATTAAGATGTTTTTAAACCTAACATCGTTTTGTGAACCACACACTAGTTAATTCATTGTGTGTTACACAGTACCAATACCCATGATACATCTTAAAATTATTGTATTTAGCAAGAGAAAAAAATTGTTTCCTTTATGAAAATTGCCAAGGTTGCTTTTTGAAAACAAAAACATCTACATGAATGTAGCCAAATGCATTTTGCTTAGAAAACAACCATCAAGAAGGGGCTGTGCCCTTTATTAACTGTGTGACTTCTATCTTGCCACATTGAGGTCTCACTTTAGTTTGTGGTATGTTTTTTTTTTTTTTTGATCAGTCATAAAAGCAACACAATCATTAAAGGCTGAAGACTACAACAGCAAAAATTTTTGACTGTTAAAAAAATAAATTTATTTTTCAAGTGAAAATTATTATAAAAGTGGAAATTATAATAGTTAAGGAAATAGATAAATAAGCCAATTATGATCTGAGTCTTCTGACTATGGCTCCAAATCAGTTATACATGTATCTGTATATAAAACTTTTTCAAAATTTTTGCCAGCCAGATCCTAACATGGAACTTCCCAAGTTTCTCTACTAATTAAATAACCTAAAACACCCCATTTTCTGCAAATTTCTGTTAACACTGTTGCAGTCACCCCGACCATTGATGAAGCAAATAATTGAAATCTCTTTTCCTATTTCTTTTATAGTTTCCTAAAATGAAATTTATTTAGTTTAATCATGTGAAAAATTAGTGGCAAAACTAGATATACACTTAGTACTAATTACAAAATTATGTACCAAGGCCAACAGTATAATTTACTTAAGGATTATTAGTGTTTTGCAAACAATTTGCTATTTCTAGTCTAAACAAATAAATTATAATGTATGACAGTGTAGCAGGTTAAAACACCTCTGAGATTTCAGAGCAAAATTTACCTCTATATTTTTAACTTTCCAGTGTCTCTGTTCTGTTTCTTCACAATTTTTCTCAATTTTCAAAGGCTATAAATTTACATAGCCAATATAATTATCTAACAATATAAAACTGCTTAATTCTACAATGTCTTAATTTATTTCCTATACAAAGATGATATGTTAGCATCTGTCCAATTCCTATCTTACTAGTAGGATTACCAGAAAGCAGCAGGGACTTCTTATCCCACAAAACTATGTTAAGTATAGAAGCAGGGAGAAGGGAGACAGAAACATCCCCAAACTTCCTCTTAAAAAGAAATTTGCTTTGGACATGTAAAATAATTCTATTCAAAACACCATGCAATAGGCATTTCATGAGATACCAACAAGGAGCCTGCTCAGTTTCAAACGCCTGGTTAGGCAGTCATAACATTTCAGTGCTCAAACTTTAGAGACCATACAAGCAATTTGAACCCTGATTTCATTTCAAGGGATTTTATTTTATTTTATTTTTAAAAATATTTTATTTATTATTATTTTTTTAACAAAGCATAGGGTAGGGATTTATTTACAGAAGAGTGGGAGCCCTACATTTACAGCTGCACTGTAAAGTCCACATTCAAATACAGATCTTGTGACCTCCCAATGGCCACACAAAATGTGACAGAGGTGCCTCTTGATGTTCTTGGCTTATATATCCTTTGCCCCTGCCCCCACATGCAGCTAAGGTCCACTGATTGGGTGGGCGGGGTAACTGACTCTCCCCTTGACTCTTCAAGGGATTTTAAAATACAGTACTGACCTGATATATTTTATGGCATGTGGTGTTGTAAGTGGTAAAATTTAAGATATTTAATCTAAATGTTCCATTTTCTCCTTAAAAAAGGAAGGCATTTAGTAGGAAAAGAAAAAAAGCAGTAGAGGCTGGGCAATTTAAACCAAGATTAAAAAAACATACACATTACAAAATGCAAATACAAAAAGCACAGTCGTACAAGACACAACCAGCTTGACACAGTGAAGACTAAATTTAAGACACAAAAGACAAATTGTGTAATAAATAGGGTCACAGTTGTAAACGGTCATTTCTCCCTCCGAAGACATCAGTTGCACTCTAGTTGTGCTGAGAAGCAGCAGTTTGCAAGGAGAGTGGGTAGGAAACAGCTATTCAGGCCAAGAATAATTTACACATTAGAAAATTAGAATTCTACAATCCAAGGGGGCAGGTAGTGGTTACAGTCACTGAATAACTGTTTGAGAACTATGTCCTCTTCATACAGCAACCACTTTTCAACACCTGCCAATGTATGGCTTTCTATACTTGCTTACCTCCTCCACCTCGCAGCTCCACTGGTTGGTTATTCTGAACAAATGTGCCTCCTCCTCTAATTGCACCCAGGTAAAATGGAGAAGCTGCTGGATGCTGACCAGGATGAATAGGCTTTACGATCTGGTCAGAATGTCCCCTCTGGTCATGTTCTTTGACCTGTCTGCTTCTTTTATCTGATCTACTTCTTGCTGATAGTGTTTGTGGTCTTGAGATACTTTTTCTTTGGCTTCTTTCAGGGCTTACGTTCTCTTCTTTCTGGGCTTTCACTCTCTCAGCAGTAGCTCTAAGTCATTTCTCTAACTTAGGAAGTTCAGAGTGACGATCTGCATTGTCATGTACCAACAACTTATCTACTTTAGTGAGCTGTTCAAGATCATTTTCAAGAAAGGAAACCTGTTTGTGTGCAGCGCTGGCCCCGGTGTCATCCGAATCAATCTCGGCCCTCTTTTTAACTCTGGTAGTCAGGTCCTGAACAAAGGTAGGTTATGGAAAGTCTGAAGTTCTTTTGTCACTGTCTCTTCCAAGCCCTTCAGGTCGTCTTACTTGCTCCTGTCGACCTTGCATTGCCATAAGTTCATGTGGTTTTCCGTTCTTTTCCCGATCTGTAGCTCTCAACTTCTCATGCTCACTCTTAGATGTTTCTGCTCTCATGTCATTTTCTGGTTTTGGTCTTGAAGATCAGTTTTAAGTTTTTCCTTTGCCTCAACTTCACCTCTCAAAGCACTGATTTGTTTTTGATGAGTTTCTCTGTGACTCTGGATCTATTGCTCAACAGCTTGCTCACTTCATTTGCAGTCTGAACTTTGAGTGCTCTTTTTCCATCTTGTGAACTTTCTCTTGTGCTGGAAGCTGGGCGAGCTCTTCACTGAGGGAGCCCACAGACTTCTCCAGCTGTCTCTTCTTCTGTTCCACATTCTGTAGGTACTCAGTCAGCGACTTGATCTTGGTCTCATGCTGGGAGATGCGCAGTTGGTACACTGCTAGCTCCTTTTCTTCTTTTTGTTGTTCTCTGTCTGAGTGCTTTCTAATTGTTTGCAGCATTTGTTTTCCTGAAGCCATGCAAACAAACACCTGACTAAGCTTTTTGTTACGGGAAAATACACAGAAGCTCATTTTCCTGAAAACTTTTATAATTAAAAAAAATTTGCACTTTTTTTTGTGATAAAAAGAACTGTTCTGTAACACGCACCTGGGAGATACGCAGCTGGCACGCTGCTAGCTCTTTCTCATTTTCTTCCATCTTTTTGTTGCTCTCGGTCTGAGTGCTTTCTAACTGTTTGCAGCGTTTCACCATTGTTTTTACTTCTGACTTCATTTTGCTAATGTAGAGCCTGGCAACGGTGAGCTCTTCATCTGTCATACCAGTTCCCTCAGGCTGCTTCACATCATTATTTCCCACAGCAATTCCTCTTTCTGTAAGGTCTTTTAGTAGTGATGCCATCATCGCAGCTGTACATTTCTTCTGGTGGTTGGTCATCTCCTTGTTTCTGAAGTTCAGTATCAACACTTGCTAATGTGGTAGATTTTTGATTGAATTCATCACTAAGCAGTTCATATTTCTTACTTTTGTCTTCAACTTCCTGAGACTTCTGATCATAATTAATTGCCAGTTCCTCTAAGGCCTGTAAGACTTCTTTTACTTGTTCTTTAGAGGCATCATTTTCTGCTTGAAGGTGATTCAGCTCAGCTTGGATATTGTCTTGATCCCTTCTGGTTGATGCTAGAAATTCTTCCTGAGCTAAGATTTGTGTCTTTAATTTCTCCCCAGTTGACTCTGTTGATTAATCTCTTCATCCTTGTTATGAAGCTGCTTGTAAAATTTAGCAATATCTTCTTCACACTTTCTTCTTTCAGCATCAGTAAGGTTCCCAGTCACTCCAATTGTGGGTGCTGGTTTATCATTGGTAATAGTAGAAATTTTATCTGATATGAAAGCATCCAAATTGGCTTTCTCTTTATCAAACTGCACACGAATAGGCACTGTCTCCCTATTACGCCATTGGTTGAGTTCATTTTCAAACCACTGAATGGTCTTCTGCAGAATGTTATTTTTCTCTTTTTCATACTTCTTTTTCTACGGTTCTGCAGGAAATTCTACATTGACACAGACTGTGTTCTTAATTGCTTTGGCCCTTTGACAAAACAGAAGTGTAGATTTTGTTTTAGGCTCATTGTATGGTGATGGAGAGCAGCAAATGACTATGGTGGTTCCACAGTTGCCACCTAATGAGTCTTGGAGAATTCTTGTCATTTTACTGTCTCAGTATGGAACATATATACTCTCCTCAGCCAAAGCAGAAATGACATTTCCAGGTGCAGAAAGTGATTTATTGATGTTCTTGGCTTTGTACCAAGTACCTTCAGCTCCAGTTTTACTGACTTTTCCACTACCAGCTAAATCAACCAGATAAAGCTTCCCACTCAGTTTTAATTCCGTTTGTGTGCTCTCTTGTTTTACATTAATAAAAAATATTAATCCTGGAGCTGTGTTCATTCATATTTGTAACTGCTATGTGTGTTTGATTTTCCTTCATCTATGGTATCCATAACTTCATCTGGACTATATAAAAAGTATTCAATGCACTCCTTTATATAGGAACATGAGTTTTGTTTTCATGAAATAAAAGATTGGTCTTTGAAACATCTAATAGGTCCCTTATCTTATTCAAATATATTTCAAAATATGAAACCTTAATATGAAATTCCAAATTTTCATCATCAAATAAATGTAATTAAAAATGTCTTGCACAATTCTTGGAATAATTCCCATATCTTCTGGATCATGCAGTTTATCCTCCATGGTGTGGATCTTCCCTGATGATGTTTGTCCATATGCAAATATTGTTCCATTTTACCCCTGAGGAACATCTTTAAGAATCTTTTCTGTATAGTCCTTATATACTTGTTCTTGTAACATGCTTGACTGAAATACTTGATCAATTGCATAAGCTCGGATGTGATGACCACCATGACTTCTCCCTGGGACTTGGCAGTGTACGTGTCACTACAGTTCACCTCGGACTTTATGAGAGGTTTGAAGTGACACATCACTTTGATGTTGCACTTGGCTGGGCCTGCCATCTTTCTGGCCACCACCAGCCACTGGAGCCCAGGGGACTCAAGGCCCAGGAGAGTATCAGCTGTGCCACATAGCCCGTTCCAGGCAGGGCCAAGAACAGACAAAGTGCCAGCACCACAGCCCTCACCCGAGGCTCACTTCAGCTTCATCATGGCAGCCATGGCAGTGGTGCTCACAGCACCTCAGCTTGCCAGGCCCACACTTCAGTCCACTAGGCTGTGAGAGCCACTCATGGCCTTCCCTGGTGACCAAGGCACCCATTGCTCCAAAGGCCACAGACCAGAGACCCGAGGCAACTGGGCAGGCAGGAGGAGCTCCTATTGGCCAGACCTGAAACAGGATTGTAGAAATTAATTTCCTAAAATTAAGGGAAAACATCCCCATACAAATACAAGAAGCACAGAGAATACCAAATAGATAAAACCAGAAAAGAAACTTCCCACAAAATATTATAGTGAAAACACTAAATGTACAGAACAAAGAGAGAATAATGAAATCTGCAAATGAAAAACAACTCACATATAAAGGAAACCCATCAGAATTACAACTGACTTATCAGTGCAAACTATGAAAACCAGAAGAGCCTGGATCAAGTTATTTCCAGTTCTAAATGACCATAGATACTAACCCAGAGTATTTTACCCGGCAAAAATGTCTATTATAGCTGAAGGGGAAAGAAAAATCTTTTATGACATAAATAGGATGAAAGAATTCATGTCCACAAAACCAGCCCTTCAAAGAATACTTGAAGCAATACAAAGAATGGAGAAAGGAAAAACTATATTCCAGGGGCAACAGAAAGAAACTAAATGAAGGTATAATTGTGGAAACACAAAATTAAACAATGAACACAAACAGTAATCAAAATGATGGCAACCAATTCACATCTTTCAATAATAACTTTAAATATCAAGGGACTAAACTCCCAAGTCAAAAGACATAGGTTAATTGAATTGTTTAAGAAGTAAAACCCATTTTTTTGTTGTCTACAAGAAACCCATCTCACCTTCAAGGACACCACTACCTTAAGGTAAAAGAATAGAAAAGAATACTTTGAGCAAATGGTACTAAGAAATAAGCAGGGGTTGTGATTCTAATATCTGACAAAACAAGCTTCAAAGAAAAACTAATCAGAAGAGATAAGGAGGGTCATTTCATTCTGATCAAAGGAGCAGTTAACCAAGAAGATATTACAATCCTTAACATATATATACCAAATTCTGGTGCACCTAAATTCATTAAAAACAACACTACAGGACTTTAAGACACAGATTAACCCCAACTCAGTAATAGTAGGGGACTTCAGTACCTTACTGTCTCCATTAGAGAGGTCAACCAGACAGAATAAACAGCGAGACATTGAAATTAAGTAATCCCATACATCAAATGGACCTAACAGACATCTTCTGAATATTCCACCCACGCATCAAAAAATAAACTTTCTATTCAGCACCCCATGGAATTTCTCAGAAATTGACCACATACTGGGCACAAAACAAACCTCAACAAATATAAAAAAGTTGAAATAATTCCATGCATTCTATCAGACCACAGTGCAATAAAGATTAAAATCAACACTGGAAAAAACCCCAGTAACTACATAATCTCATAGGGATTTAAAAAAAATGCTCTGGAATGATGAATGGGTCAAAGGATAAATTAAGAAAGAAATAGAAGTGTTCCTAGAACTAAATGAAAAGGACAATACAACAAAACAAAACCTCTGGGACACTTTAAAAGCAGTCCTAAGGGGCATGTTTATATCTCTAAGTGCCTACATTAATCTAGTTAATGTTTATCTGAACATATTTGGTTCTTTACCTAAGCCTTACCTACATAGATAACTAAAAATATCAGACTGGTGAAACTAACATTACTGGATATTTATTTAACAGCCATACTTTAAGGTCTATACCAATGTGGTCAGAGGGAATTGAAGGACAGTTTTTGCCCCTTGCCCTCCAAAATTGACCAAGTTCCAGGGGACTATGGAACACCTCTCAAAATGTCCTGTAAATGTGGGGAGTCACCTGTCCTCTTGTTCAGGGAGGACATGGAGACCCCACAAGATGCACTTGAACCAATGTACAGTCTACAAAGAGGAGGGTCAACTCTAAGTTTCCTCTAAGGAAACATCTTATTCATGCTTCCAAGTGAAGCCAGTAGTGGTCAAACAGGACCTTTGACTTATCTTCATATAGATGGAACTGGTAAAAGAAAGGCAGTCAGGAGCTCCTCCCAAGCCCATGTGACCCCTGAGGAACAGATCCTCAAATGACCTTAAATGTAAAAATAAATTGATTTATTTGGGCCAACTGTATGGTCTTAAACACCCAAAAGGAAAGTATAACCAAAGAGTAAAGGGGCCAACATAATATCATAAGATTTTCCAGAAAGTGCTGCTCAGATGTAAGACTTCAGATCTTGGTCTCCAATACTGTAGTGCTCACCTGTAGCTAAGGGAGACAACCAGCTATTCTTCTAAAATGATGGGTAAATTTGTTTTCTCCCCCTATTTAGAAGTCTTTTAGAGGGAACTGACACTGACTCTAACTACAACAGCTATCAAAATAT
>NW_008352316.1:183554-190020 GCF_000622305.1 Nannospalax galili | reverse complement strand
ACAGGGATGCTTTTGGAGGTCCTTGTCAAGAAATTCCAATGAGCTATCATGTGATCATTTGAAAATTGCCCTGTTCTGACTTTTTTCTAGTTCCCTGTCTAGACTTGTAGTGCTAATTACTCTTGCCTTTACTTCTCCTTCATATCTCTTCTTCATGATTCAAGGACCTTCTTTTCCCCTAAGAGATAAGAGTTATGTAATTTGGGAGTCTTTCAGATAGACCCACTGAAGGGGTTACTCCAATTGCCTCACCCTGCATCCCTGTTCAGCATGGAAGAAGCCAGAGCAGTCTGCATCCCTATTCCTTATAGGCAATTTGGGTAACTCCTTCAGAGGATGTTTTGATAAGAACAGAAGGCAGGAACTGGCTAGGCATTTAGGGTAAAAAGACCCCAAAGTAGCCAGTTTCTTGTCTAAAAGTCAAAATGTCCTTGGGACTGTTAGCAACATACTCTGTTCCAAAGGCCAAAAATGTCAAAAGTGTTTGGGAGCTTGTATCTAATCTTTAAAAGATTTTTAGTGTTACCTCTTCAGATGGGGGGAATGTTAGAGTACCCAAAAGACCCATAAAAATAAATAAATGAAATAAGAAAAAAGAAAAAAAAGTGATGGGGAGCTATGGGAAGTGTTGGAAGGGAGGGAGTGGGTATGGATTTGATCAAAACACCTTATATGCATGTATGAAATTCTCAATAAAGTTTTTATAAAAGTTAAAAAAAATCACCCAACAACAAGAACAACAAAAATCAGAAAGAGCAAAAATAAATGACTTAACATTGCAACTCAAGACTCTTGTACAGCAAGAAAAAATGAAACCCAAACCCAGCAGAAGAGAAGAAATAACAAAAAACAAGTCAGAAATTAATGAAATAGAAACAAAACAATACAAAGAATCTATGAATCTAAGAGCTGGTTCTTTGAAAAGCGAAACAAGATAGACACATCCCTAGCCCTGTTAATGAAAAGAAAGAGCAAATCAAGATCAACAAAATCAGAGATGAAGTGGGAAACATCACAGCAGACACCCAAAAGATCCAGAATATTGTAAGGGAATGCTTTAAAAACCTATACTGTATTAAATTTGAAAACATAAAGGAAATTAATGGATATCTAAAATCATGGGAACCACCAAAATTAAATCAAGAAGAGATCAACAGTTTAAACAGACCCATAACATATAAGGAAATCATAACAGTAATACAAAACCTCCCAACTTAAAAAAAAACAACCAAAACCACATTCCCAGATGGAGTCACAGCAGAATTGTACCAGACATTTAAAAAAGACCTCCAACCAATACTACTTAAATTATTAAAAATGATATAAAGAGAGGGAGAATACCCAAACAAAGCCAGCATCACTCTAATACCAAAACCAGGTGACGACACAACCAAAAAAGAAAACTATAGACCCATATCTTCAATGAACGTAGATGCAAAAAATTCTCAACA
Organism: Nannospalax galili; assembly: GCF_000622305.1. Classification (NCBI taxonomy): domain Eukaryota; kingdom Metazoa; phylum Chordata; class Mammalia; order Rodentia; family Spalacidae; genus Nannospalax; species Nannospalax galili. Next base: position 188,569 of record NW_008352316.1, on the reverse strand, counting down.
AAATACTTCCAAACCACATACAGGTGCACATCAAAAAGATCTTCACAATTACCAAGTAGGCTTTATTCTAGCGATGCAGGGATGGTTCAACATATGCAAGGAATAAACATCATAAATCATATAAATAGACACAAAGACAAAAACCACATTGTCATTTCAATAGATACAGAAAAAGGTTTTCAACAGATTTGAGCATGTATTAATGATACAAGTTCTAAAGGGAATTGTATTGGAGGGAACATAACTCAACATAATTATGTTACATACTTATGTAAGTCAATAAATGTAATAAAACATATAAATGGTCTTAAAGACAAAAGCTACATGATCATCTCAATAAATGCAGAAAAGGCATTTGACAAAATCCAACATGGATTCATGTTAAAAGTCCTAGGAGGAATTGGTCTGGATGGAACGTACCTCAACATAATTAAAGCTATATACAACGAACCCACAACTAACCTCCTCTTAAATGGAGAAGAACTGGAAGCATTCCCATTAAGATCAGGAACCAGAAAGAGCTGCCCACTATCTCCACTCCTTTTCAATATAGTGCTTGAAATTCTTGCAAGAGCAATAAGACAACAGAAAGAAATTAAAGGAGTACTAATTGGGAAAGAAGAGGTCAAATTATCTCTGTTTACAGATGATATGATATACGTAAGTGAGCCCAAATATTCCACTAGGAAACTGTTAGAATTGATTAATACTTTTAGAAAAGTGGTAGGATAAAAAATCAACTTACAAAAATCAGTAGCCTTTCTATATACCAATAACAAGCAACGAGAAAAGGCATTCAAGGAAAACCTCCCATTCTCAATAGCCTTAAAAAATTTCTTAGTAATAAACCTAACCAAAGACATTAAAGATCTCTACAATAAAAATTTCAAAACTCTAAAGAAAGAGATAGAGGAAGACACTAGGAGATGGAAAGACCTACCATGCCCATGGATTTCTAGAATCAATATTATGATTCTATCAAAAGCAATTTATAGATTTAATGCAATTCCAATCAAAATATCCATGACATTCTTCACAGAGCTTGACAAAATCTTCATAAAATTCATACGGAATCGCAAAAGACCCTGAATAGCCCAAACAATCTTGGGTAAAAAGAACAATGCTGGGGGCATCACCATACCAGATCTCAGACTATACTGCAGAACTATAGTCATAAAAGTAGCATGGTACTGGCGTAAAATTAGACGTGTAAACAGACTTATAAACAGAACACAATAGAAGACCCAAACATGAGTTCATATAACTTCAGCCACCTGATATTCGACAAAGGGACTATGAAAACACAATGGAGGAAAGATAGCATGTTCAACAAATTGTGTTTGCAAAACTGGATCACCACTTGCAGAAAAATGAGACTTGACCTTTATTTTTCACCCTGCACAAAAGTCAACTCCAAATGGATCAAAGACCTCAACATAAAACCTCAGAAAACCTCAGAAACTGCTAGAAGAAACTTAGGCAGAACCCTCTAAGACATAGGCATAGGAAAGGGCTTTCTAAATCAGACACCAGCTGCTCAGGCACTTAAAGTCATAATCAGTAAGTGCTACCTCATTAAACTATAAAGTTTCTGTACAGCAAAAGAAACAACTAAGGATGGGAGGATGAAGCTCACTGAGTGGGAGAAAATATTCACCAGCTACACATCCAACAGAGGATTAATATCCAGAATATACAAATAACTCAAAAAAGAAAGAAAGAACAAAATAAACGACCCAATAAAAAGATGGGCGATAAAAGAGTTCTCAAACAAAAAAAATATGGCTAAGAAACACCTTTAAAAAAGTGCTCAACATCCTTAGTAATTAGAGAAATACAGATAAAAAACACTTTAAGATTCCATCTTACCCCAGTCAGATTGGCAAAGCTCAAGAGAATGAAAGACTCCAAATGCTGGAGAGTATGTGGGGAAAGAGGAATGCTCATTCACCTCTAGTGGGAATGCAAATTCGTGCAACCGCTATGGAAAGCAGTGTGGAGAACCCTCAAAAAACAAAAAATGAACCTACCATGTGATCCAGTCATACCACTCCTTGGCATATATCCAAAGGACTCATCATATTGTAGAGATACATGTACATCCATGTTTGTTGCTACTCTTGCTCTCTTCACAATGTCTTAAGAAATGGAAACAACCTAAGTAACCCTCAACTGATGAATGGTTAATGAAAATGTGGTACATCTACTCAATGGAGTTCTACTCAGCAGTAAGAAAAGATGAAATTATGAAATCTGCAGGTAAATGGATGGAGTGTTACACTAAGTGAAGTAACACAAACTCAGAAAAGCAAGTGACCTATGTTTTCCCTCATTTATGGATTGTAGCACCAATCCCTTACATGTAAGTATATAAATTCTGATGTAACACCAAGAACCAGGTAAAGGGAAAGGATAGATGGAGGTAAAGGACAAGAAAAAACCTGAAAGGGAGATAGTAGGGAACAGATGTTACTGGAGGGAGGTGGAAAAAGTGGGACTAATTGGCAGGGAGGATATGAGGGAGGAACATGCAAGGGACCATGGTGTGGGGGAGGGAGAGGAAAGATGGTGGTAGTTGGGAGGTATTGGGGGGAGGGGGTATAATGGGGGTACTGGGACTAGGGAGGGAAAGAGGAGGGAAATCGAATGAGAGAAAAAAGAGTGGAGATGAGTTAATCTTGGGGGGCTAGGAAACCTAGGGGGAAAAGTGATGGCCTAGAAACCGTATAAGAAATACACATAGAGTGTCTGAACATTAGTGCATATGTATACCGGGGAGCTGCTTGTCAGGGAATTTAGTGTCAGATAAAAGAGAGCCTCCCTTAGAGTGATAGGCATGCTGTATAAGCACTCATCCAAAAAAGTTCTTTTTGCAACAGACTGAGGCTACCGCAGGGTTACACGTCTGGTCAGGCAAAGAAAAGATATGGCTGGGAGATGCCCAGTACCAGATGACACATCTGCAGTTCAATCTCTACAACCAAGGCTCATGGAACATAGTTGAATAAGGGGTAGAGAGAGGGCTAATGCACTTCTCACCAGTGAGGCTTCCATGTACATCAGAGTTTAATGCACACAGAAGGCCACAGCTTTGGAGAATAAGAGACTGTAGAGTGTAGGATGGGATATGGAACCTCACCCATGCATGGCTCATGGATCATTGTGGAAGAGGATGCAGAAAGATTGTAAGAACCAGGGCTTGTTCATGAAAACAGGGAGGTAGGGTCCTCCAGTCCACTGGAGGCTTGCTCAAGTGAGCCTGTGTCAGTGGTGGCATTGAGCATGGAATCCATGTCAGCTCATTTAAAGAAAGGCCCAAAGGGGAGGTGAGAAATAGGTCGCAGACCAGCAGTAGATTGAGAAATATTTGAGTTTGATTGCTGTTGGATGAGGGAGAGTATGACTTATATATGACCACTGGATGGGTTGACTAGACTCCAGTGGAAGCATTTATACTGGAGGACATTTGGGTACAAACACCTGAATGAATAGGACTCAGCATGTGTGGCATACTGCATAAGGTTTGGTGGGCAGATAGGGGAGGCATGGATGGAGGAGGGGGGTTGGGATTTTAATGGGAAATGTATTATGTTTTAAAAACTCAGTAACAAAATTATTTTCTTTAAAAAGAAAGAGACTGAGGAAGACACCAGAAGATGGAAGGACCTCCCATGCCCATGGATTGGAAGAATTAATATTGTGAAAATGACCATCCTACCAAAAGCAATACATAGATTCAATGCAATACCAATAAAAATCCCCATGATATACTTCCCAGGATTAGAAAAACCATGCTTAAATTCATATGGAAGAAACCCTGAGCACAAAGAGAAACAGTAGGGGGATTACTATACCAAATCTCAAAGTATATTACAGAGCTATAGTCATAAAAACAGCATAGTACTGGCACAAAAATACACAGATAGATCAATGAAACAACATCGAAGACCCAAACCTGAGTACAAGCAATTTCAGCCACCTGATATTTGAGAAAGATGACAAGAACACAAAATGGAGGAAAGTCAGCATCTTCAACAAATGGTGCTGGCAATACTGGATTGCCACCTGTGGAAGAATGAAACTAGACCTTCACCTTTCACCTGGCACAAAAGTCAACTCCAAATGAACCAAAGATCTCAATGTGAAACCTGAAACTCTGAAACTATTAGAAGAAAATATTGGCAGTAACCTACAAGATATAGGTGTAGGAAAGGACTTTCTAAATTGAACACCAGTTGCTTAGGAATTAAGGTCAACAATCAATAACTTAAACAGTCATTAAACTAAGAAGCTTCTGTACAGCAAAAGAAACAATCCAGAGGGTCAAGAGAAAACCCACAGAATGGGAAAAAGTCTTCATAAGTGGCACGTCTGACAGAGGTTTAACATTCAGAATATATAAAGAATGCAAAAAAAAGAATCAAGAAAACAAATGAACCAATTAAAAGATGTGTTAAGATCTAAACAGAAAGTTCTAAAGGAAGAAATAAAGATGGCTAAGAAACATCTTAAAAAGTGTTCAACATCATTAGTAATTAGAGAAATGCAAATTAAAACCACCTTAATATTTTACCTTACCCCAGTCAGACTGGCTAAGATCAAGAGAACAAATGATACCAAATGCTGGCAAGGATGTGGAGAAAGGGGAATGCTCATGCACTGCTGGTGGGATTGTAAACTCATGCAACCCCTATGGAAAGCAGTGTGGAGGACTCTTAAAAAATTAAAAATGAAAAAATAAAACCTAAACATGAACCATATGATCTGGTTATAGCACTCCTTGGCATATACCCAAAGGACTCATCCTATTCAGGAGACACTTGTACAACCAATTTTTTAATTAAAAAAAAATATTAAAAAATTTTTTTAGAAGAAGCATTTCATTACAGCTTTAACATACTCAAAAACAGCTTTCAGATTAAAGATACATCTCTTTCAAAAGTGGCTATAAAAGTTTATGTTTGCTGTTGAATTAGTACAGTCATAAAACATTTTGCTGTGTATAATAATCCTTA
>NW_008352316.1:182771-183516 GCF_000622305.1 Nannospalax galili | reverse complement strand
GATCTCCATTTCATTTTAAAATATACTGTTTCTTACAGAAAGACTCATTGTTTTTGCTAATAACACTGAGATGTTGGTGCATGCATCTTTAATCTGTACACATCTGATTATTATTAGTCATAATCAGTTGCATTATCATCCTTGGCACCTGTGTATGTGTATAAAGTCATCACATAGATTTCAATGGTAATGTTTATCACCTCTACTAATTAATGTGATGTAAATTTTTATGCTTACTCCTCAAATTTAATTCATTTTTAAAAATTTATTGATTTTTTTTGTGTGTATATATCACACAGAACATCCCAAATCACCTTATTCAACTATACACCCACTTCCCAGATGGCACTCTCCCATAGCCTCCCTCCCCCCACTGGAATTAATACAGTCATTAATTAATTATGTACATTAATTACATAATTATTGTGTAGTTATGTATTATGTAATGTATTATTAATACAACCCTTATATTCTGTTATCCCTGATACTGTCCACTATGTTGCCGGCACCCCCAGCTGTTCCCCACTACTTGTCCATCTGGTGCATCTAGTCAGCCTATCTAGAGGTCTTTGTTTTAGGAAGGTCAGCTGTTCCTCATCTAGCAGCAATCAGTTGTTAATATTCCTTTAGATAAGATTGGGGTCTACAACAAAGACCTCCACATATGCTGACTAGATTCACCAGAAGGGCAAGTAGTGGGGAATGGCTGGGGGTGCTGACAACACAGCAGACTATAGCAGGGATA
>NW_008352316.1:179253-182585 GCF_000622305.1 Nannospalax galili | reverse complement strand
ACTGTGACTAGTAATAATCAGATATATAGAGATTAGAAACACATGTGCATCTTACTGTCAATTGTACTAAAAATGAAGTTTTCTGCATGAAACTGTGTATTTTAATAGTAAAGTGGAGATATTTTTAAAGTTTAAAACCTCATTTAATTTTGTCTTATAGGGTTTGTATGGAGTACAATATTGTATAATTGTATTAATTCAACAGTAAACCTAAAAATTTACAGCCAATTGTGAAAGAGAAGCACCTTAGCTCTGGAAATTGTTATTGAATATGTCAATGCTGTTGTAATGAAATGCCTCTTCTAATTATATGGTTATAAAATTAAAAAAAAAGATTGGGGTCTGCTGTTCATTTTCCCAGTTCTATGCTGGGTTACTATCTGGGAGTCCCTTGGGCGACCATGGCCAACAATTCAAATGAACGTATTGCCTATCTGGCATTATTGCTTGTTATGTAGCCTTTAGCTATACATATGGACTTTAAAAAATTATATTGGCCCTTTTAATCTTTGATTATACTTTCCTTTTGGGTGTTTAAGACCATACAGTTGGCCCAGACAAACCAATTTATTTTTACTCTTAAGGCCGTTTGAGGATCTGTTCCTTGGAGGTCACATGGGCTTGGGAGGAGCCCCTGGCTCCTTTCCTTTGCCAGTTCCATCTATGTGAAGATAAGTCAAAGGTCCTGCTCAAGCATGGCTGTCTTCACTTAGAAACATCGAGGAAATGATCCCTCTGTGTTGACCCTCCTCTTTGTAGACTGGACACTGATTCAAGTCCATCTCCTGGGGGTCTCCTCAGCCCCTTTGATCAAGAGGACAGGTGACCCACCACAATTACAGGACATTTTGAGAGATGCTCATAGTCCCCTGGAACTAGTCGACTTAGGTGGTCAAGGAGCAAAAACTGTCCTAGATGTCCCTCTGACCAAATTAGTATAGGCCTCAAAGTATGTCTGTTAAACACCCAAGAAGGTTAGTGCCACCAGTGTTGTACTTTTAATTACTGTGTGGCATGTAGATAGATCTTGGGCAATGACCAATTATTCTCAGATAAACCTTGCCTGGACATATATTTCTTGATCTGGCATGTATAATTTGTCAGTGGATTGTTGATCTAATATGGTTCCCTCTGGTTTTTAAAACCAGCTAGGCATTATTTATCTCTCACATTGTCTAACCCTTCCATCATGGTTTCCCAAATTAAGGTGCCCCCATTTTCCCCATATCTCCCTTTACCCTTCTTCTGTGGTCTTACCTCCCTTGAGCTCCTTCTTTCCCTTTATCCCCTAGGTTATTTGTATACCCTTCCCTCTACCCTCCCTTAAACTAACCCAATTTTTATCCATAGCTCCCTTATTAATGCCTGTTTCCTACTGTTCTTCTTTTTCAGGTTCTTTCTTTTCCTTTACCTCCCTGGTTCCTTTCCATTATCCTGGTTCCAGTAGTTATGTCTGGATACATACTCACTTGTCAGTGTTTGGTTCTAGGATCCACATATGAGGGAGAATATACTTCAATTTTTTTTCTGAGTCTGTGTTACTTCACTTAGTATAACAGTTTGTAGTTTCATCCATTCACTTGCAAATTTCATGATTTCATCTTTCTTTACTGCTGAGTAAAACTCCATCATATAAATGAACCACATTTTCATTATCCACTCGTCAGTTGTGGGACACTTAAGTTGCTTCCATCTCTTAGCTATTGTGAAAAGAGCAGCAAAGAACATGGATATACAAGTGTGTCTGCAATAGGATGAGTTCTTTGGAACTCAAGGAGTGGTATACCTGGGTCAAATTGTAGGTTCATTTGTAGTTTTTTAAGAGTTCTCCACATTGATTTCCAAAGGGGTTGAACAAGCTTGCAGGCCCACCAGCAGTGGATGAGTGTTCCCTTTTCCTCACATCCTCTCCAACATTTGGTATCATTTCTTCTCTTGATCTTAGCCAGTCTGACTGGGGTAAGATGAAATCTTAAAGTGGTTTTAATTTGCAGTTCCCTAATTATTAGTGAGGTTGAACATCTTTTAAGATGCTTCTTAGCCATCTTTACTTCTTTAGAGAACTCTCTGTTCAGCTCCTTAGCCCATCTTTTAATTGGCTTAATTCCTGTCTTGATTCTCTGTTTTTTGAGTTTGTTATATATTCTGGATGTTAAACTTCTGTCAGATGTGTTGCTGGTGAAGATTTTCTCCCATTCTGTGGGTTTTCTCTTCACTTCCTTGGTTGCTTCTTTTGATGTACAGAAGCTTTTTAGTTTAATGAGGTCCCATTTGTTGATTCTTGACATTGTTTCATGAGCAATTGATATCTGGTTTAGAAAATCCTTTCCTACACCTATATCTTGTAGGTATTTGCCAATGTTTTCTTCTAACAAATTCAGAGTTTCAGGCTTTACATTGAGGGTTTGATCCATTTGGAATTGACTTTTGTGCAAGGTGAAATATAGGGGTTTAGTTTCATTCTTCTACAAGTGGAGATCCAGTTTTGCCAGCACCATTTGCTGGACATGCTGTCTTTCCTTCATGAATGTTCTTGGCCCCTTTGTCAAATGTCAGGTGGCTGAAATTGTATGTACTCATATTTGGGTAACAATTTTGTTCCATTGATCTGTGGGTCTATTTTTGTGCCAGTACCCTGTTGTTTTTATGACTATAGCTCTGTAATACAGCATAAATCTGGTATAGTAACCCCCCCCAGCATTGCACTTAGTGCTCAGGGTTGTTTTGGCTATCCGAGGTCTTTTGTACATCCATATGAATCTTAGGATGTGTTTTTTTCCAATTCTGTGAAAAATGTCATGGGGACTTTGATTAGCATTGCATTGAATCTATAAATGGCTTTTGGTAGGATCTTCTTTAAATGTCTGATAGGATTCTGCTGTAAATCCATCTGGTCCTGGGCTTTTTAGTTGGGAGGTTTTGTATTACCATTTCAATTTCTTTTTGTGTTTTGGGTCTGTTTCAGCTGTTAATCTCTTCTTGGTTTAGTTTTGGTGGTTCCCATGCCTTTAGATATCTGTCCATTACTTTTGAATTTTCAAATTTAGTAGCACATAGGTTTTTAAAGTATTCCCTTATAAAGTTCTGTATCTTTCTGGTGTCTGTTGTGACGTTTCCTCTTTCATCTCTGATTTTGTTGATTTGGAAGTGCTCTTTCTTTCTTTCAGTTAACTGGGCTGGTGGTCTGTCAAACTTGTTTATCTTTTCAAAGTACCAGCTCTGTTAATTCTTGATTCTTTGTATTGTTTTCTTTGTTTCAATTTCATTAATTTCTGCCCTGAATTTTGTTATTTCTTCTTGTCTGCTGCGTTTGGGTTTCGTTTGCTGCTGCT
>NW_008352316.1:178881-179191 GCF_000622305.1 Nannospalax galili | reverse complement strand
TCTGATTTTTTTGATGTAGGCACTTAGAGCTATAAACTTTCCTCTAAGGACTGTTTACAGCATGTCCCAGAAGTTTTGTTTTGTTGTATTGTCCTTTTCATTTACTTCCAGGAATACTTTTATTTCTTTCTTAATATCTCTTTTGGCCCATTCATCATTCAGGATTGTGTTGTTTAATCTCCATGTGTCTATGTGGTGTTTAGGGCTTCTTCCGGTGTTGATTGTAAGCTTTATTGAATTGTGGTCTGATAGAATGCATGGAATTATTTCAACAATTTTGTATTTATTGAGGTTTGTTTTGTGCCCCAGA
>NW_008352316.1:177687-178856 GCF_000622305.1 Nannospalax galili | reverse complement strand
GTAGAAAGTATGTCCTTTGGTGTTTGGGTGGAATACTCGGTAGATATCTGTTAAGTCCCTTTGATATATGGTATTGTTTAATTCAGATGTCTCTCTGTTAACTCTCTTCCTTGTTTACCTATCTAATGGAGAGGGTAGGGTATTGAAATCCCCTATTAATGAGTTGGGATTAATCTGGGTCTTAAAGTCCTGTAGTACTGTTTTTATGAAGTTGGGTGCACCAGAGTTTGGTGAATATATGTTCATGATTGTAATATCTTCTTGGTTTATTGTTCCTTTGATCAGAATGAAGTGGCCCATTTTATCTCTTCTGATTAGTGCTAGTTTAAAGTCTATGTTGTCAGATATTAGAATTGCAACACCTGCTTTTTTCTTAGTAGAATTCGCTTGGTATATTTTTTTACAACCTTTCACCTTAAGATAGTGCCTGTCTTTGAAAGTGAGATGAGTTTCTTGCACACAACAAAAAGATGAGTTTTGTTTCTTAATCTGTTCACCTAGTCTGTGTCTTTTGAGTCCAGCCTGTTAATATTTAAAGTTATTAATGAGAGATGTGTATTGAATCCTTTCATTTTTATTTCTGTTCACATTCTTGATATAGCTGTACTTTTCCATAGCTACACCTTCATTGAATTTCTTTCTGCAATCCCTTGGGTATAGTCATTCCTTTCTTCAGGTCTTTGTATTGCTTCCAGAACTCTCTAAAGAGCTGGTTTGTGGGCATGAATTCCTTCAGCCTATTTATGTCATGGAAGATTTTTCTTTCCCCTTCAAATATAATAGACATTTTGGCTGGGTATAGTAATCTTGGTTGGTGTCTGTGGTCATTTGTAAGTGGGAATACTTTGGTCCAGGCTCTTATGGATTTCATAGTTTGCTCTAAAAAGTCAACTGTAATCCTAATGGATTTTCTTTTATATGTGACTTGTTTGTCTTTTGAAGCTTTCAGTATTGTCTCTTTGTTTTGTATGTTTAGTGTTTTTACTATGATGTGCCTTGGACAATTTCTTTTCTGGTCCTGTCTGTTTGGTATTCAATATGCTTTTTATATTTGTATGGGCATATTTTTCTTTAATTTTAGGAAAATTTCTTCCACGATTTTGTTGAAGATCTGGTCCATGCCATTACCTTGGGATTCTTCTCCTTCCTGTATGCCTATGATTTGTAAG
>NW_008352316.1:166548-177334 GCF_000622305.1 Nannospalax galili | reverse complement strand
CTCTGTGATTTTGACATGTGGATTTCTTTTGTAGTTTCTGATTCTTGTGTGAGACTCAAGCCTTCAAGTTTAGGTCTCCTTCTTTTTGTAAACTTTATGTGTCTTTGTGATTTACTTTTTGGGCATGAGAAGCTGGTTTGTCTAAGCTTCTGGTTCTGACTTTTGATTTTATATTGGAGTTGCCAGATTGCTTTTGTCTTCAGGAGTTCCCAGAGAGGCCCAAGTCAGATGAGGATCAGATGCTCTCAGGCTTTCTCCTAAGGTCTGGATTCCTCCAGGAAAGATTTTGTCCTCAGGAATTCTGGGGATGGACTGGCCTGGGAGCAGGGCCCAGGAAAGATGCTGGTCTAGGGCAGCTGGAGGCCATGACACCCAGAGATGCAAAGGGAGATGGGAGTGGGAAGAGGCCCCAAGGGCTCCTGGGGACTGCAGGGAGGAACTGGGTTGGTCTGGATGCAAAGGATCAGGAAGCTGAGAGGTCAGCCCTACTCTCCAGGAAAAAGGCTGGAGGGTTGTGAAGCCCAGGGAAGCAGAGGGAGGTGTGGGTGGGACCAGGCCCAGAGGGCTCCTGGAGTCCGTGAGAAGGAAGTGGGTTGGCAAAGGATCAGAAAGCAGTAGTGGTTCCCCCAGTGTCTGGGGTGCCAAAAGAAGGAATGGGACAGTACCCAGGCTAGGAGGAGAGACAGGCAGGAGAGATGGGGAGGTGAATGAGGCTGGGGGAGTCAACTCACTGAGGGCACGATGGACTTACCCAAGGGAGAGGCTGGTGGGTTGTTGTAAACCATGTTTATTGCTGCTCTTTTCACCAATAGCTAAGAAATGGAGTAAATCTAAGTGCCCTTCAGCTGATGAGTGGTTAACAAAGATGTGGTATATTTACACAATGGAGTTCTCAGCAGTAAGGAAAGATGAAATAATAAAATTTTCAGGTAAATGGATGGATCTAGAAACTGTTTTACTAAGTGAAGTAACACAGACTAAGAAAAACAGAAGACATGTTTTCTCTCATTTATAGATCCTAATAAACCCTTATAAAGAAGCATCCCAGTCACTACCCATCAAAGTAGCTTCTTTTTCGAACAGAGATCATTACAGAGTTACATCACTGGTCACACACAGAGATTCTCTGTGAATTTCCCAAAGCCAAGTGGCACATCTAGGATGCAACCTCTACACCTAAGGCTCAAGGAATGTAGAACAAGGAATGAAGAGAACACTAATGTATGTTTCAATTCTCATCAATGAAGCTCTCTCATGCAACAGAGGGCTAGGTACACAATAGGCCACAAATGGCCAAAACATAGAGAATAAGACTGTAAAATGTGGGTCCTTGGATAGGACTCCTACATTGAGGTCCACCCACCCAGGGTTCATGGACCATTGCAGAAGAGTGGGCAGGAAGATTGTAAGAGTCAGGGAGGAGGTACATGACGATACAGAAATAGTCCTACAGGTACCTGGGACCCTTCTCATACAAACCTACAGCAATGGTGTCAGCATGCACAGGACCCATGCAAACTTAGGCAGACAAAAACCCAGCACAGAACTGTGGAAATGAACAGCAAGCCCCAATCTTAGTGGAAGAAATATTGACAGCTGATTACTGCTGAGTAAGGAACTGCTGATATTCTTGAAGGGTAGGTAGGCTGACTAAACCCTGGTGGATGAACTTTCACTGAGGGACATCTCGGGACACTAACTTTACATAATAGGCCTTAATATAAATTACAGAATGTATGAACTCCAGTGTGTGTGTATCTGGGGGTGGGTATGGGAGGGTACCAAAGGGGAAGGGGGAAGGAAGGATAAAGATGATATCATGCGTGAAATAAAAAAAAAATTAAATAAAAAAAATGAAAGAATGTTTTGAACCAAATGTTAACTCCTTGGGAAGCTTCTCCTATTATGGCCAGAGCCAAAGCAACATCCCTTTGTGCTCAGATACCTTCCAACAATTTCTTTGGACCTCTTTGCAAATAATTTCCATAAGAAAATTCAGAGGGGGTCTGACAGCTGAGGGTGGGGCATGAAGCTTGGAGAATAAATGGCAAGAAGACAAAAAGGAATCCAGCAGGTTTAGCTTAACTAGTTGAGTGTAAGCAACCCTGGACCAAAAAAATTAAATTAAAAAATTCACGTTATGTTTAATATTTGAAATCATAATGAGTGATGCTGGTTGAAGCCTGTGGCACAGGATGGTTGCTGAACCAAGTAGACTTTGGGTAGTACTCAGATTTAGAAGCTAGGAAAAAGAAAGCAAAAGCTAGGAAGGAGGATTGAGGTAGGTGGGATCCAGGGAGGACTGCCTCAGAAAGGTAACAGTGGGGAAGGCAAAAGAAAAGTGTATAGAGTGCTCACAAAGCAAAGAGAACTTGGTAGGATGCAGCTTGGACTGCACAGGCAGTTGGGTGGCTTTTGCAAAAGCAGAGGCCAAAGTCTGAAAGCTCATGAATGTTTATGGTAAATGGAGAAAAGGAAATGGGAGTTAGCACTCAAGCCTGTGGAGGCCAGAGAATCAGAGCTGAAGGGAAGGAGAGAGGGGCAGGCATCCCACAGAGGGCTCCATGAATGGGGGAGCTATGGTCTGATACTGGGAAAGCCAAGGGGTGCCAGTCACTGGGTATGAAGGTAGAAAATCCTCTGCTTCCCTATAGTTTTCTCTTCTGCAACCTCTGCAGGCTCATGCCGCCTCCGTGCATGTTTGCTGGCTTGTTCTGCTTCGGTCAGCCTCTAAAGGAGGAGCTCTTCGGTCACTGCCTCCCAGTCTCAACTGCCCTAAATATTGCTGCTCCGCAGTAAGCAACTGATATTGTTTGCTAAGTTAGAGTACAGAAGGGTTAGCTTTGGATAGGAAGAGAGACCACATTCCTACAGGGAAGGAGAAGAGAGATGCAGAGATGTAATTCAAAAGTTTACCAAAAGAAGAGCCCAGGCAGGCAAGACGATTTCTATGTTGGTAAAGTGCCATCTGAGGCCATTTTCCCAGTGGGAGTGATGGCGGGGTCCTGGGACTACGGAGTGTTTTCTGTGAGAGCTGTGGAGTAGACCCCTCACCTGCTCTTCCTTTAAGCCATCTGTAGCACCACCTGCCAGTGCTGATGAAAAAAAAAAAGAGACTAAAATAGAGAATCTATAAGCCCATGGTAAAATCCAGGGCTCTTGACTGTAAAACTTATTCTTCCACATACCCTCTTAGTTGTAGGAACCAGAGATGGTGGAAAACTCCAGACAGCTTTAAAGGCCCCACCCACTGTGAGTCATCTTGAGCTTGTTCACAGTTAAGGCAGGAAGCCAAGGCTGTAGAAACCCATGCTTTATCTCTTGTAGGAGAGTGGAAGAAGTTTAAGGGAGGGGGTGTTGGAGAGCCACTTCATGAATTACTTTAGGTGGTTTAGTTTAGTTTGGATGATGCTGAGAGCCTGTGACACTTTTCTTTGCTGGGCCTCACAGAGTTTGAAGGACTGAGCAGTTGTGTGAGCTAGGACATTTCTGTTTTATAGTTCAGGCCACTTCCTTGTGTATGTGGAGAAACCTTCTAAGGCTTCACAAACCTGGAGTTTGTCTTTCCCCAGCTGCCAGATAAATTTCCTTTCACTCAACACTTGTCCTGTCAGTTGTGTTGCAAAGAAAATCCTCTTTCTCACTCAAATGTCTGACATTTGTAGCTCAGTGAGTCCTTGAGAAAAATGATGAAACCCTAAAGCAAGCTGTTGTTTCAAAGCTGTGTTCCTGTCTTTCCATGAACAACAGCGAGGCTGAGCTAAACCAATGACCACTGAAAGTAATTCTTTTTTTTGAGACCTGGTCTCCTTATAGCCCCAGCTAGCCTGGTACTTGCTATGTAGACTAGGCTGTCCTTAATCTTGCAGCGATCCACCTGTCTCTAAAGTAATTCTTTATGAAAAGAACATTAAAGTGTACCTTGCTTACCCAGGATGGAAGTGAGAGGAGACACCACACTGTTAGACACTCTGTTTATGTGCTGGAGGGAGGGCAGCCAGCCAGTGCTGTTCGGGAGGCTCACCTATCTTATGTGCCCCTTACATCAATAGCTAGAAACTAGAAAATAGCTCTCCTACATGGATTATTCAGTGACAATTAAGAGAAACTTAGATTCAGTTTTGAAATGAAAGTAAAGTTTGTATTGTGAAAGTTTGCTTTTCCTTGGGGCTGGAGAGATGGTTCAGTGTTTAAGAACACTGACTGCTCTTATGGAGGACCCCGGTTCGATTCCCAGCATCCACATGGCGGTGGCTAACAACTGTTCCAGGGGATCTGATATCTTCTTCTGACTTCTGTGGGCACTGCACAACACAGATGCACTTACACACTTGCAGGTAATATACTCATAAACATAAAAATAAAATAATAAAGTCTAGAACTTGTAATGTTAATTACTTTTGCCTTTACTTCTCTTTCACATCTCCTATTCACGATTCAAGGACTTTGTTTTTTCCCCTAGGAGATAAGAGTTATGCAATTTGGGAGTCTTTTAGATAGACATACTGAAGGGACACTCCAATTGCCTCACCTTGGTGTCCCTGTTCAGCATGGAAGAAGCCAGAGTGGTCTGTGTCCTGATTCCCTATTGGCAATTTGGGTAACGTCTTCAGAGGACGGTGTGACAAGAATAGGAGGTAGGCAGTTAGAGTAAAAATACCCCAAAGAAAAGTAGCCAGTGTTTTGGCTAAAAGTCAAAATGTCCTTGGGCCTCTTAGCAACATACCCTGTTTCCGAAGGCCAAAAATGTCGAAAGTATTTGGGAGCTTGTATCTAATCCTTAAAAGATTTTAGGGTTACCTCTTCAGAGGGGGGGGGGATGTTATTGAGTAGCCAAAAGCCCCATAAAAATAAATAAATCAATCAAAGAAGAAGAAAGAGTACATGAAGTTATCAGAAAAAGTGATGGGGAGATATGCGAGGAGTTGGAGGGGAGGGAGTGGGCGTAGATTTGATCAAAACACCTTATATGCATGTATGAAATTCTCAATAAATTATTTATTTAAAAAAAAGTTTGCTTTTCTAGGCATGACCAACCCATGCCCCACTGGCTGCATGCTCCTCAAGATAGCTGTGAACGCCCCCAGCACAGAACCATTAACTTACTTAACACACTATAGAGCTGGGAAGATACTTCAGTAGCGAAGTACTGAGTTTGAGAACCAGCAACCATTTATAAGACGCACAAAGGAAGAGCACTGTGAGTTGTTTCTTTGTTTTGGTAACAATATTACAGGGTTTTCAAATATGAACTTTACGGATGACAAGATCTTGTTGCAGTATCAAATGGTTGGACAGTATGGAAGAAGCTTAATTAATCAAAACTGATCTGAAAGAATAATTCTCTAGGACTTTTTAAAGATAGATGTAAGTTCTTGTCAAGTATTCTTTACTAATTCACCCAGTGCTCAGCACTGTTTATTCAAATCTAAGAAAAATCCCTTTTGTTGCTCACACTTCGTTATAGAATGGTTAATGCATGTACCAAACCCATTTCCAATGGGGATTTTCTTATTGACTATCCAGAACAGAACCTTATGTCTAGCATATAGAAGGATTTGTTCAGCTGTTATCTACTTAATTGATAGTACATATACAATTGAATTCGGTTGGTTGGATCTGTTGTCTAGCTGAAAAGCATCTTTTATCTTTAAGGTCTTGCAAAATTTCTTTTGTGCTTACTTTATGCTCCTAGGTTTTTATCCGTCTAGAGGAATACTGTGAGACAGAGCCTGGTTAGCAACACAGAACTGTCTACCCCCCAGCCCCCCACCCCTGCCAAGATGTTCCCATGTGCCAGTGCGCTGTTACACTTCCAACAGGGCCGTGTACACATGTATTAATTCTCCCATTTTCACATCATTAACACATTCTTCTATCATTTTTTTCTTTGCCTGGGTCCTGACAATTGCAAAGTATCATCAGTTAACAGCTTCTGCATGTTGAAGTATTATAATGAGCACCCTCAAATTTAACATCTAATTTAAAATCTTGTTTTAAAATTTCTAAAACCCAAAATATTTTACAGATGGCACTAAGTAATGATTAATGAAGTAAACACTAAATTGCCAGAGAAGTAGGAGTCCCCTACCTTAAATTTCTGAATTTTATACCAGAATAATTTTAAACATACTTGGTGATAAGTTTGTCAGATTTCCAAAGAACTAACCTATAGAAAACACACTGGGCCCTCAGCTGTGTGTTCTTCCATTATATATGGACAAACTGAAAACAAATGTTCTTTTAAAAATATTGCTACAGTGAGCTGGAAGCAGCTGTCAGGGTGCATTTTTTTTTCTCTAGAATTTGTTTGCAATACAGAAGTGTGGTAACCAGAACTGAAGTCTCCTGAAGGCACGTCTCACTTTAGAGTGCTTTAGTGTCAATACAGGAGAATCAGCCACAAGGTCAGCTGCCATGAGACTGCCTTGATTTAATTCAGTGACCATTAAGTTTAAACAAGAAACACAACACAGAATTCAGACATTTCATTTTAGGGTGTCATTAATTGCAAATATATTTCACATGCAAGGAACTTTTGAAAAGTAATTTTCAGGGTGTTAATGAATCTTGTACACATGGTTCTGGACATTTCCCTCAGCATCATCTACTTAAGCCTGGAGGGAGCAATTGACCATAGCACAAGATCACAGGCAATATAATTAGTGGAAAAGCTCAGAAAATATATGCACAAATTATTGGACAGTTTACTCGGTCTAAAAATAAAAACATTGTTTAGTTTAACAGAACCACTTTTTTTTTAATTTAGAAAAATCATATTAAATTAACAGGAGCCTATTTTGAAATTGAACATTCAGCCTATTAAGACACTACTTTTTAAAAATTACTTAAAGAATACCATCCTTTTTTAATATAGTACCCTGGGAAGGATGCCACATCACCAAAATTTCTACCAGGAATGCACAATCTGAGTTTAAAAAGAGAGAGAATAAATGGATTTTTAAAAGGTATAGAGTATGTGTGTGTGTCGGGGGGGCGCACACATGTATGTGAGTATATGATTTGTGTGGAGGCCAGAGGAAGACACAGTGTCTTGTCCTATCATGCTCCCCCTTATTCCTTTGAGACAGGGTCTTCCCTGAACCTGGAGCCATACTGGTGGCCAGCAAGAACCAAGGATCCTCCAATCCTTAGTGCTAGGGTTACAGATCTGTGACAACTCTCAGCTTAAAAAAATACATATTTATTATTTTTATTTTTTGTGTATGAGTGTACTGTCTGGATATATGTAAGTGAACCCATGTCATGCAATGCCCACTGAAGACAGAAGAGGGTGTCAGATCCCCTGGAACCGGCGTTACCAACAGTCGTTAGCTGCCGTATGGGTGCTGGGAATTGAACCCAGGTCCTCTGCTAGAGCAGCCAGTGCTCTTAACTGCTGAGCCATCTCTCCAGCCTGTAACTCTCAGCTCTTTACCTGAGTGCTGAGATCTGAACTCAGGTCTTCATGCTTGCATAGCAAGCACTCTTATTCATGAAACCACCTCCCCAGTCTATACATTCTTTGAAGGCCTCATACTCACAATTTCCTGAAAGTGTTTGCAGGTGACAGATTTTAAGTACTTTTGATCATGCCTAGACTGTCCTTCCCACTGTGGAGTACTGTCCCCACTGTGAGATACAGGACACAGAGCTTTCCAACTGCCTGCTTCAGCTTTCTCACCAGTTGTGCCTTAGCCACCTCCTCTCTACTTATTTTATTTCTCATTTGTGGTAACATAGCATTAAAGACTAAAATATATGTTGGGCATGGTGGCACATGCCTATAATACCAGCGCTTAGGAGGCAGAAGCAGGATGATCACAAGTTCAAAGCCAACTAGAGCTTCATAGTGAGACCAAACAACAACAATAACATATATATAATATATTTATATATGTATATAAATTCATTACATAAAAGCTAAAAATGCTTATAATCAGTGATCAAGCCTTGCGAGCTGGGAAGAAGTTGTGGCCTTGGCCATGTGGTTGTAGTTATGTCTGTGACTGGACAGGCAGACCGATATGACAAGTTCTCTTTTCAAACACATCCACACAAGGAAGCCTACAGACTGGCAGAGTCAGTGTTAACCTGACAAGCAATCTCAAATTCAAGAGCCTCAGGCTTTCTGTGTGCACATTGGGGTTGAGGAACACTGATAGAACCTCAATGATACTCTAATGAGGGGACCCACTGGTCTGGATTTCTGTTCACTATCAGGTTGCATGGTCTGATTTGAGAAGAATGAAAAGCAATGCCTGTGGCATGTCCTCCATAGCAGCTTTCTTTCTGGTTACTACAATTTTTTCCTTTTGAATAGTCTCCAGTCCTTTTTTTTTTTTTTTATGTAGCTCAGGCTTGTTTCAAATTCTTGACCACTCTCCAACTTCAGTGTCCCCAGTCCTGGGATTATAGGTGAGCACCCCCATATGTAGCTCCCTAGTCTATTTCATTCTCTCTTTTTTTTTTTTTTTTTTTGCCTATTAGTTATTTTTATTGCTCACTCTAATCTCACTAGTGTGTTTTTTTAGGCAAAATTTCTTGGATTTTGTTTCATTACCTGACCACATAATACCATGTTATATTTTTCTTTTCTGTTATAGTCAGATAATGTATGTCATAAGGTTTAAACCCTTTGAAATCTGTTGGGTTGAATCTGTGGTTCAGTTTATGGTCTATCTGTGGGATCACTGCACGTACACTAGAAAACAAGCTTTTTTCTTTTGTGGTTTGAGGATTGAATCTATGGCCTCACATATGCCAGACAAGTGCTCTGCTACTGAACTGAAGGCCCATACCCTCTTTTCGTTTTTTTAAATTTTGAGTCAGTGTCCTGCTAAATTGTCCAAGACGGCCTTGAACTCATTCTGTATCCCAGGGAGTCCTTGAACTTGAGATCTTCCTGCCTCAGCTTCCCAAGTAACCAGTATTTACAGGTCTGAACCACCAGACCTGGCTTCATAATGTTTTGAAAATACCTCGGGCTGTTAAAATCTTTGATTGTATGGGCTGGTCTCTTACTTTTTTTGTTTCATGAATTTTAAAGTTCTGTCTTCAAGCCCATGCATAGTTATCTGTGTGTGCGGGGCCCTCATGGCAGTCAGAAGAGGACATTGGATACCTCGGAACTGGAATTAAAAATGGTTGTGAGTCACCCAGCTCAGGTGTTACAAACTGAACCCTGGTCTTCTGTCCTTGATGTATATTTTGCTGGATATAGTATTCAGGGATGGTGGTTTTCCTTCAGCACTGTTGCACTGTCTTCTGGTCTCCACTGAATGTGATGATATGGGAAAGAATGATGTGTCTTCTTACTGTGTGGTCACTGTTTTGTTTTTTGTTTTTACTCTAACTGCTTTCATGATTTTCTTTTCAAGGTTTGGTTTGTCGCTTTTTAATATGGTGTATTTTGTGTCTATATTTCTTAGATTTGTTGGACTCTAAAGATTGCAGCCTTTTGGCTGCCCTGAGTTCTGACCTCTGTTACTCTGTGCAACCAAAATACGTTCAGCCTAGACTTGTGTTAGGATTTGAATTTGAAATATCTCCTGTGAGATGACATTTTGATGTTTGATGTAATGCTATTTGCAAAGTTTAGGAAACTTCTGGAGGTCGGGACTAGGTGAAGGAGGTCGGTCACTGGACATGAATCCTTAGGAGTATGCTGTCCCTGGCCACTTCATGTCTCTCTCTGTCTTAGCCTCTCTCTCTCTCTGTCTCTCTGTCTCTCTGTCTCTGTCTCTGTCTCTCTGTCTCTGTCTCTCTGTCTCTCTCTGTCTCTCTCTGTCTCTGTCTCTCTCTCTCTCTCTCTCTCTCTCTCTCTGTCTCCCCTTCCTGTCTGCTGTGGTATGTGGAGCCACATGCTCCACTTGCTGTGGTAATCTGATCAAGTGCATGGGTTGAACCAACCATGGACTGAAGTCTATGAGACCATGGGAGAAGATAAAATTCTCCCTCAAGTATTTCCTGCTCCCCCAAGTAGTTCCTGTCAAGTATTGTGGTCATAGTAACACAGAAGTAACTAACTCACCTTGCTGAGGAAATTTTCCCTGGAAGAAAGAGCCAGAGATTCTAGTAGTGCATTTCTGTTCCCACAAGGGTCATTGTCTTACTCATGCACCGCCTGCTAATAATAGCCTGGAAAGAGTTGTTTTGTTCAATTTTATGAGTATTTTGGAAGAAATGGGGCTACTTTGGTCCAGTTGCTCCATCATGGCTGGAAGCTTCATGGTTTTTATGTTGAGGGAGAAGAAGAGGAAGGAGAAGGAGAGGAGAAGGTGAAGAAGAAGGAGAGAGGAAGAAAATCAAGGGAAACAGAGACAGAGAGCCTACCTTGATGTTTATTAAAGGTTAAATGACCCAAAAAGTGTCAAAAGTTTGTTTATTAAAGGTTTTACATAAAAGGTGAAAGCTTTTGGGACTGGAGAGATGACTCACCAATTAAGAGCACTGGCTGCTCTTGCAGAAAACTGGGGTTTGAATCCCAGTATCCACATGGCAGCTTACAACATCTGTAACTCCAGTTCCAGTGTATCCGACACTCTTCTGACCTCTGTGGACACTGTACAACATGGGTGCATTTACACACATTCAGGCAATAGACTCATACACATAAAATAAAATGAAAATAAATAAAGATAAAGCTTTTAGATAAAAGATTAGATAATGTTTATAGTTTAATAATATTAACAATTATTTTGTATTATTGAACATTTGTAGTTTAAGATTTGAACTTTAAAAAAAAAGCATTTACTTCATTAGGATGGTGTATAAATATAAATAA
>NW_008352316.1:153836-158188 GCF_000622305.1 Nannospalax galili | reverse complement strand
ATATGACTATAACTCCAGTGCCAGAGGTGTGGCAGATCTCTGGAGCCCTTTGGACAGCCAATGTAGCTGAATGGATGAGCTCTAGGTTCAGTGAGAGACCGTATATGACTATAACTCCAGTGCCAGAGGTGTGGCAGATCTCTGGAGCCCTTTAGACAGCCAATGTAGCTGAATGGATGAGCTCTAGGTTCAGTGAGAGACCATGTCTCAATAAATAAGGTAGACTGTCATCCAAGTATTAACCAGGCCTGACCCTGCCAAACTTCTGGGATCAGATGAGATCAGGCACATTTAGGGCTGGTCAGTTACTTGTGTGAACTCATAGTAATGGTAACAGCACATACAAGGCCCTCGCAAGCTCAAACCAGACCAAATCCCAGCGTAGACATGGGGAAGTAGATAAGAAACCCCATCCCAATCTAAGGAAATTTTGGCAACTGATGGCTGCTGGGAGGGGGAAAGACAGTTTCTTTCAAGGATGATACTCTTGGTAGGTTGACCAGGCTCCAAGTAGGTGAACCCACACTGAAGGACATTTGGGGACACAAATTAGACTCTATTGGCCTCAATATATATAAAATAGAGTACATTAAATTGGATGAGAGACAATAAGGTGAGGTAGGGATAGGAGAAGGTATCTAAATACCACCAAATTATATTATACGAAAATCTCACAAATTCAACTAAAACATCAAAACAAAGAAAGGTGGAAAATGATTAGGGAAGACACCTAGTATCAACTTCTAGCCTTTACATACACATGAACACACACAAACACAAGAGACACAAATATACACACCCGTATGCACAGATGTGTCCACACAAGAAGTGCTATGATGGAGTATGTATACATCGCATAATGTTTGGAACTTGGTGAGACTTAGGAATCCTGAGGCTGAAGTTCCCAGAGAACCATTCATCAAATGATCCTACTGTTGCCTCAGGGAACATTTGCAGTCGTACTGTGAAAACAAGACTGTTAAAAAGCCAGTTCCCCTGTTTACCTCCTTTAGGATTTTTGTTTTCCTAAACAGATCTGAAGAGCTGGTGTAAATTACTGCTGTAGAACTAGTGTGAAACATTTTCCATCTTAATAATAAAAGTGGCCTCTTGGGCTGGAGGTATGGCACAGTGATTAAGAACACTGGCTACTGTTGCCTGGGTTTGATTCCCAGCACCCACATGGCAGCTAACAACTCTTCATAACTCCAGTTCCAGGGAGATCCAACACTCTTCTGACCTCCTTGGGCATTGCATGACATGGGTGCACTCACACACATGCAGGCAATATACTCACCCACATAAGAATAATAAAATATATAACTTTAAAAAAATGGCCTTAGCTGGGCATGGTGGCACACACCTTTAGTCCTAGCACTCAGGAGGCAGAGGCAGGCAGACCTCTGTGAGTTCAAGGCCAGCCTGGTCTATAAAATGAGTTCCAAGCCAGCTGGGGCTACAGAGAGAGACCCTGTCTCAAAAAGACCAAAACAAAAAAAGTGGCCTCTTAACTTTGACTTCTAGTAACTGGATTTGAATTAGCACACTTGCTTATGAGCCTTTTTTTTGGAGGGCTTGCTGAGGAAAACAGGTCTTTCATAAAATTTTCCAAGGAAAACTCATGCCTTGATGAACATAGCTAATAATGTTCATCAAATGGATAATCAAAGATCTGTGAAGACCATGGCAGTCTCTGTTCCTTCCCTGATAACCAGGAGAACAAGAAGGGTTTGCCTGCTAATATTCAGGGCTGCTGAGCATGTAGTAAGGAGCTGCTCTGGTGGGAGGGGATCTTGGCACCAATTTTCTTGTGTCCAATATTAGAAGAGTTCAGATGTGCTTCCTTCTCACACCTTCACCACGCAGGTGCTCATTGTAAAGAAAAACCAGAAAAACCACAGACTGAGGGAGCACATTTTCAGATAATGGTAAATCACATGGGAAAATGATTTTGATACAATAATGAGGGGAAAAGTGGGATCGTCAAAATTTAGAATTAGAATTTTGAGGACTGGTGAGTTGGTTCAGTTGGTAAAGGTACATGCCTCCAGGTCTGATGACCTGGATTCAATCCCTGTGACCCACATAGTAAAAGGAAAGAATTGACTTCCATACAGGGCATGGAAGGTCTCTGGGCATGGAAACTCTGTACATTCTCTTTCTAGTCTTGTTTTTTTTTCTCTCTCTAGTTCTTTAGTTCCTCCTCCTCCTCCTCCTCCTCCTCCTCTTCTTCCTCCTCCTCCTCCTCCTCTTCTTCTTCTTCTTCTTCTTCTTCTTCTTCTTCTTCTTCTTCTTCTTCTTTTCTTTTTTTAAAATTTTTTTTAGACAGGGTTTCATGTAGCCCTGGATGTCTTCAAATTCACCATGTAGCTGAGGATGACCTTGAATTCTTATTCTCCTCTTTCCACCTCCTGAGTGCTGGGAACAAAGCCTTAAATTACCATGGAGACTCTCTACTTAATGCTCTGTAACTCTTTGTTCCTTAAGTTCTGTTGAAATTATCCTGATTCCATTTAAATCCTTGTCTTCTTGTCTCAAATAAACAAACAAACAAAAAACAAAAACAAAACAAAGAAAGAAATAGAGGGAAATTTTTCAATATTGTCCTCCTTAAAAGAAATATAAAAACACCAGTAAAACTACCTTGGCCAGCACTTTTATGATTGACATTTTCATTTAAAAATTTTTTAAATTCATTTTTACTTTTTGTGTGTATGAGTGTTTTGCCTGTATGTATGTAAGTGTACTACATGCATACAATGCCCACAGAGGACAGAAGAGGGCATTGGATCCCCTGGAACTGGAGTTAGAGATGGTTATTAGCCACCATGTTGGTTCTGGGAACCAAACTCAAATCATCTGCAAGAGCAGCCAGTGCTCTTAACTGCTGAACCACCTCTTCAGCTCTTAATCTTTCTTATAATTGAACATTTTACCAATTTGATTTGTTCTTCTTCATTTTCATTTAGCCCTATAGGGTTTAGTGCACACATGCTCTGATGCTCTGGGTGCTCATTTTCACATTGTTTCCCTGCAATTGGAGGTCATTCTTTTCATAAAACACATCCTTCAGAATTCCTTTAATAAAGTTCAGTGGCTGGAAAACTTCATTTTTTTTGGAAGGTCCCTTCTGTCCTTTCCAGAATGATCAATAAACTGCAGCCAACAAATCTCCTGTGATTACTAGTCTTACCGTCTCTCATTTCTCCTGTTCTTACTCCAAAGCTATAGACGGTGGTCCTGGAAGAGCAGCAGTAACAATAGTTTTCTTCACGTTTCTCCTTTTCAAAAAAATTTAAAAAAATTTTATTTATTATTTTTATTTTATGTGTATATATGTATTGCCTGCATGTAGGTAAGTGCACCTGTGTCATGCAATGCCCTTGGAGGACAGAAGGGGCTGTCGGATCCCCTGGAACTGGAGTTATGGACAGTTGTTAGCTGCCATGTGGGTGCTGGGATTTGAACCTGGGTCTTCTGAAAGAACAGTCAGTGTTCTTAACTGCTGAGCCATCTCTACAGGCCCCACATTTTTCCTTGATCTTGATTGATTTGCTGCTGAAAAGGAAGGGCCAGGAGTAAGCAGGGGTCCTGTATTAGGAAAATCACAGGCAGACCCCACTGGCCTAGTCATTCTCCAAATTAGGTAAGTTGCCTCCTACTCGGCTTCTTTGAGCTCTCACTGCTGCAGCCTGCAGTTTTGTTTTTCTCTTTTTAAATGTCTTTCAATGTATATAGCAATTGTGTACACATGATATTATATCACATAAAGACAATTTCATTTGCTTTGCTGTTTCTGCACAATGAAAGGGAATTTGCATTTTTGCAAATCATTAATTCTTTCAATTAAACAAGTTTCACTTTTTCATAAAGCTCTTCAAGTGATGTTTATTTTTCACTTTATTTTTTTCCCTGTGCCTGTCCTGGTAGTTATGTAGAACATTGGGGTCCATACAAAGAACCTATAGTCAACTCTTGCAAGAGGCAAAAAAATGACCAACTAGCAGGATTTGGCACATGACTTCTGTAATGCTTGGCTATGGACCTACCAGAAGGTCTTGGTGAAGTTCAAGGTCACAAATGTCACCCAGAGTTACCAATCCTTTTGAACTGTTCATAAGGGGGGGTGTGCAGTAGGAATGGAGGTGGACAGTGGGGACCCCACCTGGCTGTGGCACCTCTTTCTCTCCTTTTTGATAATAGCAGATGACACAAAGCTTCCTATAATCATAATTAGTACTTTAAAAACACTTTTATTTATTTTTTATGAATTTCCTATGAGTACACAATGTGTTTTGACCATATTCACCCTCTACTGCCCCCGCCCAACTCCTTCAGATTCATCCTTCATA
>NW_008352316.1:133393-153802 GCF_000622305.1 Nannospalax galili | reverse complement strand
TCCTTCTTCTTCTTCTTCTTCTTCTTCTTCTTCTTCTTCTTCTTCTTCTTCTTCTTCTTCTTCTTCTTCTTCTTCTTCTTCTTCTTTTTAAATAACCCATTGAGTGTAATATGAACAAGGGTCTAGGCCCACCCACTGGAGCATGGTTGACTCACCACTAGCCATACCCTGAAGGAAACTGACTCTACTTTCTTCAGCAGCTATCAATAGTTTATAAATCTTCAACTAGAGGTGGAGCTATGTTCACCTCCATCATCACAGACCCCTCATTTAATTATCAGTCATGTGATTATATCGAATTTTCATTACATTGTTCAGAGAAAAGTATCAGAGATGGAGTAGCTCTTATCTGAAATGACTGGGAGAGCAATGTTTTCAGTCTGGGGCTCCCTCCAGATTTGGGCATATTTGCATAGGCATAGTGAGGTGTCTTGGGAATGGGACCCAAACCTAAGCACTCAGCTCTTTTATGTTCCCTGCACATCTCACATGAGCCTGGCCACAGTCTGATAGAATATATTCAGTGTGTGTGCATTCCAACTGCAGTCCACTAGAAGGACAATGTGGAATCTGACCAGTTGTGACCTTATGTAGGTGCTCAGAAAGTTTCTGATTTTGGACTTTTTATCAGTTTCAGATTTGGGGTGTGCAATTTATACCATCATTCCCATTTCACCAATAAAGAATCTGAGGCTTCAGGAGAGGAAGGGATCTTTCTAAGTGTCCTGTGATGAAGTTGGAATTGTGATGCAGGACTAACTTGAAGATGAAGCTTGCATTTTTTATACACTACTGCACTTTCTAGAGTAGCTTTAGTGGGAGAACTCTGGATGGCTGGCTGTTCATTTTTTCTCTCTACTTTCATAAAGTGCTGCCTCCAGGCAAATTGGACACTAGTCAGGAAAACCATTCTTCAGGCTAAGCTAGAGGCAACCAGAAGACAAATGACAACCATATATGACAAAGTTCAGGAACAGAAAGGAAATACAGATCCTTTGACAAGACTCCTCTGGAAAACACAGTGTACAGACTGACTTTCAATAAAGAGTAGTGGAAGCTCGTGGCTTGCTTCAGGAGCAGAGGGATGGCATCCTAAGACCCGAAGAAGAGGGGGTAGAGTGCTTGTCAATGATAGCCCCAAGTGTCAGGCTGTGGGGAGACCGACCATGTGTTACTCAGCATTTGGGAATGGGCGTGCAGAGAGAAGCTACTGTGCCACCACCAAGATGAAGTGAGGGTTAAAGGGTGCAGGGCTGTGCCAGAGTGCAGAGTGCCCAGCGTGCGCACTCATAGTTGCTACTGTTCTCTTCAGGGGCCACTGTACCTAGATGCACACTGGTCATGAAAGCAGCAGCCACCAAAAAGAAGGAACTGTACTGGTTGGCATTCCTCAATTGGTGGGTGTCTGAGTTCACTCTAACCCCATCTTTAAATGATTTGGGGGAAAATAGATCCTGGGCAGGACACATGGGTAACACTCTTTGTTGGCTTTTAGAGCATGACTGTAATGTACATTATACGGGAAAATTGTCAGGAGTCTGAGCTCACAGAGAATCTGGAAATGGGGTTGTCCCTTACCTCCATTTCAGACCCAAGTGTGTTTGTCTAAAGTGTCCTCCAAGGTCTGGGGACTGTTTACTCTTCATCCTTCTGTTATAAGAAGAGAACAAGAGCCAAACAACTTAAGAGTAAAAACACTGTGTCCTTGAGAACAGCTAGAAGGTAAACTATTTCTAATTATTGCTTATTCTATGATATAAGTGTCTGCAGTGAGAAAGAGAAGCAAGAAGTTCAGTCATGGGAAGCTCAGCCATGTAGAAGAAGCTCAACCGAGAACTCCAGCTGACTGCCTCAACTTCCCCAGTTTCTGCTGGATGTTGTGAGTGCTCGATTTGATGATGTTTTGCCCTGTTTCTATCATTTATCTATCTATCTATCTATCTATCTATCTATCTATCTATCTATCTATCTATCATCTATCTATCTATCATCTATCATCTATCTATCTATCTATCATCTATAATCTATCTACCATCTATCTATCATTTATCTATCTATCTATCTATCTATCACATCTACCTATCTATCATCTATCTATCTCTATCATCTTTACCTCTATCTCTCTCTGCCTTTGGTCTTTGTTTTGTCTTATTCTTTGTTTTGAGACAAGGTCTCATTCTAACCCAGGCCAGTCTGGAACTCATTAAGTAGTCCTGACTTGCCTAGAACTCAAGCTCACAGTATGATGGTTAGTTTTGTCAACTTGACACAATCTAGAGTCCCTTGTTCAGGGAGTCTCTAGATTAGACTGGCCTATGGTCTGTGAGGGATTGTCTTAGTTTGATCAATTGGGGAGGGAAGTACCCACCCTGAGTGTGGATGGCACATCACATCACGTCACGGGCTGGGCCTTGGAGGGAGTGCGGTCACTCCCTCCAAGCTGAGTGCATCACGAGCTGAGTGCATCAAGCATGCAGCAGTAATTCACTGCTCTCTGCTCTTGACTGTGGATGTGCTGTGACCAGCTAATTCAAGTTCCTGTTGCCTTGACTTCCCCACAATGATGGACTGTAACCTGGAACTGGGAGCCAAATAAACCATTTCTCCCTGAAGCTGCCTTTGTCAGGATATTTTATCACAGCAACAGGAAAGAAACTAATCCACATAGAAATCCCCCTGCCTCCGCCTCCTGAGTGTTGGCATTCCAAGCGTGAGTCACCACACCCGGCTGCAACTAACTCGCCAATTGGCATTGCCCTCCTTCACTGGTCTTCACAGATGGAGTCTCCTCTTCACAGACCTTAGCTTTATAAGGGGTTATTTACAGAGGCAGGGGTGACACAATGACAGCTGAATCATCAAAGAGGACACTCCAGGCAACTGGAGACCAAGGAAAGCTGCGTCCCTGGAGCTCTCCACACAACTTGCAGGCAGCTCTACAGCTCTGGGAATCTCCTGTTGTTCACCTTGTCTCCTTTCCCAGCAGTTGTTTACTGCTTCTATAACCTTGGGGAGGGGCCCTCAAGGATCTTATGAGTTTCAGCTCCATCTATCATCTATCTATCTATCATCTATCTATCATCTGTCATCTATCTATCAAGCATCTATCTGTCTTCTATCTCTTCATCTATTTATCTGTGTATCTATCTCTATCTTCATCTATCTGTGTGTCTATCAATGCTCTATCTTATACCTGCTATTTATTCTTTTATTTTGGCTTGCTGTACACTTAGTAAACTCACTGATTTAAAACCAAAAATATGACCAGCATAGATCATTATCTGGACTGAACAAAGCAATTACTTTTTAAGGTTCTATTATAGTGAATTGCATTAGATTCACCGTAAGACAAACTGGAAGGGTGACTTGGAGATCACCTGAGGTGTACCTGTAAGCTTATGATTCTCCTGCCTCAACCTCCTGAGTGCTGGAATTACAGCATGTGCTACCATACTCTACTGAAGATCTGCTTTAAAGAGTTGGGAGGTTAACTGTACAAGGTGAAGGAATTCCATAGATGCTTTACCCTTTATTTTTTGTCTTTTCATCTGTTCAGCCCCACTGGAATGGCTTCCCTCCAAATGTTCTAAAACAAACAAAGAAACAGAGAATTAGAGACAGGAATTACTGATCCATGAAGGGGGAACTATCTTTCTACTAAGCAAGAGATATTCCTGTGGTTTATAATGCTTCCTGGTATGGCCTGGTCAACGTGGCTTGTGTCTGATGAGCAGTCGTGGTTGGGAACAGGTCTTGCCCAGGCAGGAGTAAGGACAAGGCTCTCAGAGGCACACCTCCAGGAAGTAGGCTGAACTTCCATTTGGTGTTACAAGCACCAAATGGGGTAAGTGACCCACTTTAATATGGGTCACTCTGAGTACTGAGAGCTAGGGGCCCAGGCATAGTAATAAATTCAAACGAGAGTTGTGCAACTCGTGCTGTCAGCCCAGCGTGGACAAACATTCTCACCCCAGACTGTCTCCTTCAGGCTTTGAAACATTTGTGCAACTTGTGTCAGGCATTCCTGAAAGAGAGGTACATTTGTTCAACTTACATAACTTCTTATATCATCAGATGAAAGCCGTCCTTCTGGGCTCCTGTCCTGTTGAATGGGGTCCAATCGAAACTTCTTTCTTTTCCACAGTCAGAAACTTGACTACCTGTGTAAATTCCACCTGACAGCACAGCTGGCTGCCTGCCCTCTGTCCTCCTCTCAGTTGTCAGTGACATTGCCACTTCCTCTTAGAATTCCACAGATTTGTTGTCATTAAAAAGACCAATTCATAGCTTGTTAATGAGTGATTCCCTGGGCATCTTCTTAAACTGTGCACATGTTATGTGCGTATGCTTTCAGGGCACAAGAAATGTTAGGAGATTCTGGAGCTACAAGGGGCACTTGGGGACTATTATGGTATTCTTAAAGAGACATTGCAGAGTGGGACATGAACTCACTAGTTCTCTGCCCACCTCAGGAAAGGAGGTTAATAAACACATGCACTAAAACTGCTTTGGCTTCTGTTTCCTGCCAAGTTTTCTGTGATAGTTCTTTTCCTTCCTTCCCCCCTCCCTCCCTCCCTACCTCCTTCCCTCCTTCCATTCCTCCCTTCCTTCCTTTCTTCCTTCAAAGGGTGGACCTTGAACTTCTGATCCTCCTACCACTACCTTCTGAGTGCTGGAATTATAGGGATGCAGCACCAAGCCAGGTTTAATGTCTTGATTTATTTTTATTTAGACGTTCTTTGTATGAGTTGCTTTAAAGCATTATAATTGAATTATAGCTGAATAATTTGACGGTCACTATTCCACACTAGAGCTTCTCAGTACTTCTTTTTCTGTGGCTCCCACCTGAAGATTTCTAGTAACTAACACAAGGGTCTTCACGGTTTGGGGGTTTGGGGTCTACAGTATATCTTCACACAGGTCTCCTGACTTCTACAGTGCTCCTTAAGGGAAGGGCACAGGCAGTGTGAAGGTTAGCTGACCAGTAAGTCAATAGGACTTAGAGAGGTGAAGGGTGTCTGCCTAAGCCACACAACTAAGGCTGCTTCCTTCTGAAAAAACATTTACTGCCCAGTTGGTGCTGGTTTCTGGGACTATGAATGTTGCCTCCCACACTGTACTTGTAGTCATTACCCACTTCCACCAGGAGAACTGACGCTCATTACAATGATGGAAGATACTAAGACTCGGGTCACCAGAGTCTCCTCATGGGAGTGAGGTTCTCTGCTGCAACTCTGAGGTTCTTTTAGCTATGGGACACCAGGATCATCAGGCTGTGTCTCCATGTCCTCCCTCCTACATCATCTGCTCAGACGGGTCCAGGCACAGGACGGTGAAGAATGGAAAGGATATGTGTGTGTGTGTGTGTGTGTGCACGTGTGTGTGTATGAATATGTGCATGTGCATGTATGAATGTGTATATATGTGTCTGTAAATGTGTGGGTGTGTATATATGTGTGTGCATATATGTATATATGCATGGATGCATTTGTATGTTTGTGTATGTATTTGAAGGTGAATTTGTGTCTATATGTATATGTGTATATATCTGTATGTGTGTTTATGTGTGTGTGTTACACTTTGGTGGCTGTCACAGGAATGTCATATGGGGCTCAGGATCACACATAGTAGCCAGCTGAAACAAGATGAGGGGAAATGAGCAGTCGTCTGTAGTGAGTACTGTGGTTCTCCATGGAAGAGGCCAGTGCCATTCCAGTTCCAGAGAAAGTAGACTCTCAGCACCACATCAGTGTGTGTGGTCACCCTGGCAATTGTGAGGCTTTGAATGGTGGAGCCTAGCTGTTCTAGTTAGCTTTAACTGTCAACTTGATACAGCCTAGAGTCATATGAGAGGAGAAACCTTAATTGAGGCATTTCCCAGATCAGATTGGCCTGTGGGCATATTTGTAGATTGTCTTGATTGATAATTAATGCAGGAGGGTTTACCCCACTGTGGCAGGAGGGCCTGGTCTGTATGAGAGCTAGCTGAATGTGAACCTGAATGAGCCAGCAAGCAGCTTTGCTCCGTGATTTCTGCTTCACTTCAGGTTCTTTCTTGAGTTCCTGCACTGATTTCCCACATTGATAGACTGTGAACTAGAAGTATAAGCCAAATAAACCCTTTCCTACAAAGATGGTTCAGTGGTTAAGAGTACTGGCTGCTCTTGCAGAGGAGCTGGGTTCGATTCCCAGCACCCACCTGGCTAACAATCATCTGTAACTCTAGCTCCAGGGAAATCCAACATTCTCTTCTGACTTCTGTGGGCATTGCACAACAGAGGTGTACTTACATACATGCAAGCAATACACTCACACACATAAAATAAATTATTAAAAAAAAACCTTCCTCCCTAAGCTCCTTTTGGCCAGTGTTTCATCTCAGCAACAGAAAGGAAACTAGAACACTGTCCATATCTCCTGGAAGGAGAGCTCTCAAAGCAGATATCTCTCTCTCTCTCTCTCTCTCTCTCTCTCTCTCTCTCTCTCTCTTTCTCTCTCTCTCTCTCTCTCTCTCTCTCTCTCTCTCCCTCTCTCTCCCCTTGACATTATCAGTGAACAAGCTCAGTGAATTTGGCAATGATTGGAACTAATGTGCAATGGGAAAAGCCAGAAGTGGAAAATTTGAGTAAAAATCTTCAGGAAAATACAATAAAATGTTCCTAAGAGTTAAAATTAATCACTTGAATATGTGTGGCTTATATTTTAAGGTTTAAAATGAAGTTTGAAGGTGTGGCCCTATATCCCCTTATAACATTCATGAGGCTGGCTATAAAAATTGCCATTATTTGTGAAACTTTCTATTTCAAATGATGGTTTTTTTAAAAAATGTTATTCCAAAGTAAGAAATGTAATATGTCAGCCAGGGCTGCTCAATCAGCTTTTCTACTTATAAATGGGAACTTAAGATACCTGCTTAGAGATATGGATTCATTTTAAGTTATTGGAGATGCCAACCAAAATATGATTGCAAAATTAAGGTGCCTTATCCTTCTCAAGTATAGGATAATTGCAAAGAAATCCAGCTTGATGTCGTAAAGAATAATTGGTCAAAGTCCACTCAGTTTATGAAGAAATGAAAAGTCTTTTATCTGTGTAGACTGATTTCTTTTGTACAGTAGGACACTTCATCCAAAACCACAGAGCTGAAATGCTCCAGAGATGAGGACTTTTCACCTGAGTGTGACCATACATAGGTTCTGAGGGACTGACACTAAACAAGTGGACAGACCAACTGTGGACAGGAAGATAGAGGCCACTTGTGTATGTAGATCCATGGGAGTTTAATCTACAATTAGGCAAAGCTACTTTTTGAACTCAGGGAAGGGGAGTACCAGTACAGAGTTCATAAAGTTGCCCCTCAAAGTCAGGGAACTGCCCTGAAAGTCAGAAGAGGAGTCCACAACCCAAGATACTTGGAGCAATTTTCAGAACCTTGCTGCAAGCAGATGAGCTTGTAGGACTCTAGAAAGCCCAGGGCTTCTGGGGACAAGCTGGGTTCTCACATGACTGCCTGTGTTTGTTCACTGTCTGCTCCCAGAGCACCATATTGTACTACAGCTTGTCTGATTCCTCACAAGACAGTTCCTAGGGAGTTCCTGCACCCAACAGGCAAGGCTAATCCTGCCAAGCTGTTAGCATACAACCAAACTCACAAGGCCAACTACTCTAAACTAAATGAAAATTATCAGAGAAAAATAGACCCTCAAGGTGTTGAGAGTATAGCACAGAGGTACAGTACCATTTTAGTAAGCTTGGGTTCTATCCCCAGCATCCATTCATCCATCTATCCATCCATGCATCCATCCATCCAATAATAAAGTGGAAAATATACTCTGACATGAGTTCATGTTATTTATTGGCTTCTCAAACACTGAATATGATTTGAGTAGCAAGGCTGCATGTTCCTTGATGGGGAGCACTAATCCTTGGTCACTATGGTTGGGGAGATAACACTTAGCAAAAACAATTTGAACTTATGATGCTATGCAGGACACAGGTGCTGTGGAGGGCATTTTCTATTGAGAGGAACATATTTACAAATGTTAAGGTACAGCTGAGGAAACAGCTGATGATTGAATGACACAAATTTGAACTGTGGAGGTTTGAACTGTGTTATACCTGGAGGAAAAGTCAACAATTGAAAAAAAAAAGACCGATGAACTGCATGTCCTAGAAATATAAAATAGTTAAGAAAAAGGCACACCACAAAAATATATGTAATATATAATTAAGAAAAAGGAATGCCTAAAATATTACATGTAGATAATAGTCCACTTTACAGATATCATACACAGAGATATATTATAAAATGTTAAAATTAGCATATACTTTCACAGATCATGCATGGCACACCAGTCACAGTTGAGAGAAATGTAAACAAATATCAAGATGCAGGTTTAAGTCCTAACTGTATAAAATTAACTGTGGTGAACACAGTACTACAACAGTAATTTTGCCCAATTGTTGCCAATCTCTACTTAAAAGACTATGGCGTGCTCTGAATTATCTCTCAAGCAGTTCACCTCCCTAGTAAATCACTCAGCTCAGTAAAAGGTGATCTCCCATGCTTTCTTGTAATTTTCAACACATGTACACATGACAAGCAGAGCATGCTAATCTGATATTTGTGCTCTGGGGGGCTTCTGGCTAACAGCAGACTATGAGTATGGTTTGGGGAAAATCAAATCACATAAGGAATTTAAAAAATAATTAAAAATACTTTTATTGAATTTTTTCAATTTTCATGCAATATAGTTTGATGGTAATGTGGACTTTTGACAACACCCTACTGTTCAAAGTCAACCATATTTCTTATCTCCTTGGTGTGGCTTTGAGCTTTTGAAGAGGAGAGCTAGGTCACTTCTCTTTCTTAGATGCCTTGTACAGAGTTGGAAACTATAGGTCAAGTAAATATGAATTGGGCAATGTGGCCAGAGAACCCAATTGATAGTGTATTGAGTGGTCTCAGAGAGTGGATGGACAAGCTGTTCTCTTTGCAGGTGGCATATGTGGACAGACTACCCTGTTGGGACTTCTCATACATTCCTCAATTATTTTTTCAGGTATTGGGGACCTCAGCCTGGATCTAGGTTCTCAGAGTCCTAATTAAGCCATTTGCCCCTCAGGGGAATGTACAGCTGCCTGGAGAGGGCTGGATCATGGGGTGACATACCACCAGGAGAGGAACATGTCAGCAAGTTGTCAGCATCTCCCCAGCTCCATTACCTTCTAAGAAAGGTTTCTCCATGAAGCATTCTGCTTCCCCTAAGAGATGAAAGAGGAGCATTAGGACTGTCTAAACTCAGAACAGACTTTTAGCTTGAATTTTTCTGACTAAAGATTTACAATGAAGGCAGCAATTGATGTGCAGGTGGATGAATCCTGTACCTTTTGGGATGAGTTGTAGGGTATGATTTATGACTAGGGTAAATATAGGTGTACTTAGTTTAACTTTTGGAACAATATTCAGAAGTCCATGTCTGGGGGCTGGGGAGACAGCTCTGCTAGTAGAGCATTTGCTATGTAAGCTTAAGGCCTTGACATTGGATCCCCAACACCCAGATAAAAAAATCCAGGTGTTGTGGTGTGTACCTATAGTCTCAACACTGGAGAGGCAGGAACATACCTGGTGCTTGCTAAGCCGACCAGCTTAGCCAACTGGTGAGGTCCAGGTTCAGTTCAGCAAAAGACCCCATCTCAAAAAATAAGGTGGAGAGTGAGACAGGAAGACACCCAAAGTCAACCTCTGGCTTTTCTGTGCATCTGCACCCAAGTGTGCTCCCACATACGAACACATATGAATATATATGCCCTTATTTTTCTGAAAATCAAGTCATAATAGTAAACACATTTCTTTGTGGTTGTTGCTTACAAATTGAGACTTGGAGTCTCTTGCTCTTATTTCTATCTTATCAAAACTGAGGCAAGCTGAAGGGAAGCTAGGCCAAGAGTTAAATTTCTGCTCTTATGGGCCATCTCTCCATAGAAACCAGAAGAATTTTCCTGGTCTGAAGCAGCCTGTGCATCTGGAATTGACTAGAAAGATGCTCTGCGCTGCACGATGTGGCTCATGTTCCTACTCAGAAGACTCAGCTTCCATCCTTCTGAAGTCTGCTGAAAACTCAGAGCTTATTGAAATTCAGGAGGTGTGCTCTCTCCTTTTTCCTTTCCTCTCCCCTCCCCTCCCCCTCCTCCTTCCCTTCCCTCCTCCCTCCCTCCCCCTTCTCTTTTCTTTCTCTCTTCTGCTGGGGTTGTCAACTATTTTTGCAGCAGTGATTTGTGTAGTATTTTCAAGGAAGAAAACACACCAGAGCAACATAGAGAAAGAAGTCTTGAAGAGCACGACCTTGGCTACCTTCATAGTTGCAGGCCAGGGGGCCAGAACATGAAACTATAGTTTCCCTTCATTTTTTCTTTTTTAATACAAAAGAAAACAAAATCTTATTTCTTCTTCTGCATCCTCCTTCCTATGTCAGTCTAAAGCACATGTAATTATGTTTCAGGTTATGTTAAGATGAGCTGACAGCTTCACTGAGAAGCTCAGTTGGGCAAAAGCAGTGCATGCACGGAGCTGGTCCTGTACCCATGTGCTCTGAGTCTATGAAACCACATGGGGTCATTCTGCCTACTCTACTACTCAATACCCTCTGTTAGGCATATGATGGGAGAACCACAGTAAGGAAACAGGTCTGGGAAATTTTAAAATCTAAAAATTATGCATTATTGTGCGGATTTTATTTTATTTTTGGCATCAACCATATGCTCCACCTCAGTATTGGGTGGTACAGACAGGTGAAACTGTAAGTTTTCTGGCCTGTCAGCCTAGCCAGACCACAAACAGGAAGTTCAGTGAGAGAGCCTTTCTCAAAGAAATAAGGCAGAGAGCCAGAGAAGAAGACACTGAACATCCTTTCTACCCTCTGCATGCAGGCACTCATGCATGCATACACACATGCAAACACTACACACTCTCATACCTCACACAAATAAACAGTAAAGTTTTTCTCACAGTGACTGCACTCATCTTTTTTTTTAACTTAAAATAATTATTGAGAATTTCATACATGTATGTAAGGTGTTTTGATAAAATCTATGCCCATACCCACTCCCTCCCCTCCAACTCCCTCCCATATCTCCCCATCACTTTTTCCTGAACAACTTTGTGTACTCTTTATTTTTAAATGGGGCTTTTTACTACCCTAACACCCAGCCCTGGAAGAGGTAACCCTAAAATCTTTTGGGGCCCAGACATTGTAAGTTTTAGCCAAGAAACTGGCTACATTTCTTTGGGGTCTTTTTACCCTAACTGCCTAGCCAATTCCTACCTCCTATTCTTATCACACCATCCTCTGAAGAGGTTACCCAGATTACCAATAGGGACTTGGGACACAGACCGCTCTGACTTCTTCCATACTGAACAGGGATGCAGGGTGAGGCAATTGGGTTATCCTGTCAGTGGGTCCAGCTAAAATACTCCCAAATTGCATAACTCTTAACTGTAGGGAGAGAAGAAAGTCCTTGACTGGTGCCTATGAGATGTGAACGAGAAGAACGAGAAGTAAAAGCAAGAGTAATTAGCATTACAAGTTTTAGACAGAGAACTAGAAAAAAGTCAAAACAAGGCAAATTTCAAATGTTCCTATCAGAGTTCATTGGAATTTCTTGAAAAGAGCTTCAAAAAGCATCCATCCATTGAGTTCCTCCTCATTTTTCTTTTGTCTGCCAAGGCTGGACTCAAGAGTGATGGACTCAGGATTTGCTTTCAGGTATTTTGATAGCTGTTGGAGTCACTAGAATCAGTGTCAGTTCCCTCAAAAAAGCTTCTAGATGGGGAAAAAAAAATTTACCCGTCATTTTGGAACAATAACGGGTTGTCTCCTTTAGCTACAGGTGGGCACTACAGTATTGGAGACCAAGATCTGAAGTCTTACATCTTTGCAATTAGAAACAAAATCATCAATGAGAAATAGTAGTCTAAATAACATTTTATATGGACTTAAGTCTAATGTCTGGGAAGTGTAATCCCTTGAACTCTAAAAGAAATATACTGATCACTTTAATCTTTGGTTATACTTTCCTTTTGGGTGTTTAAGACCATACAGTTGGCCCAAATAAACCAATTCATTTCTACTCTTCAGTTTGTTTGAGGATCTGTTCCTTAGGGATCACGTGGGCTTGGAAGGAGCCCCTGACTCCTTTCTTTTACGAGTTCTGTACATGTGAAGATCAGTCAAAGATCCTACTTGACCATGGCTGGCTTCACTTGGAAGCATGGAGGAAATGTTTCCTCTATGTTGACCCTCCTCTTTGTAGGTGGACACTGGTTCAGGTCCATCTGGTGGGGTCTCCATGGCCTCCCTGAACAAGAGGACAGGTGACTCACCACAGTTGCAGGACATTTTGAGAGATGATCCATAGTCCCCTGGAACTTAGTTGACCTTAGAGGGAAGGAGCAAAACCTCTCACCAGATTAGTATAGGCCTCAAGGTATGGCTGTTAAACATCCAAGAAGTTTGTGCCACCAGTCTGTTACTTTTTAAAAAAATTTTTTTATTTTATGTGTATGAGTGTATTGCCTGCATGTATGTGAGTGCACTTGTGTCGTGCAATGCTGTGAAGGTCAGAAGAGGGCTTTGGATTCTCCTGGTTTAATCACCATGTGCTATGTAGATAAAGCTTGGGCAAAACCAAACATTCTCAGATAAACTGTGACTAGACATACATTTTGTTCTTTAAAGTAGTTGACTATGACCTTAGAAAATTTAAGATGATGTGTATATTATTTTTCTCTCATCCTTTATATATCATAACAAACCTATGCAGACCTTCATCACTTGCTTAGGTATTCTCATTTTTTCCATCTTTAAAGACATTTATTCCAATTCCCTTAAATCATACCTTTAAGAAATTATGATTCCTTATTAGTTATTTTTGCTGTATATAAATTAAATTGATCTTTGTGTATTGCTATGAGCAACTTTGCCAATGTATTTGTTCTAATAGTAGTTCTGTAGTTTTATATTTTATGTGTACACATGTATTGCCTGCATGTAGGTAAGTGCACCTGTGTTGTGCAATGCCCTCAGCAGTTGGAAGAAGCTGTAGGATCCCCTGGGACTGGAGTTACGGATATTTGTTGGCTGCCATGTGGGTACTGGGATTCAAACCTGCATCTTCTGCAAGAACAACCAGTGTTCTTAACTGCTGAGCCATCTCTCCAGCCCCATAGTGTATTGTTTTATATTAGTTTAGTCATGTATACATTCTCTTCAATTTCCTACATAGTGATATAATTTGTAAATCAGGACATTTTTTTTTCCTTTGGGGGCAGCAGTGACAGTTACAATTCTCTAAATATTCCTGTGCTCCCCTATGTTCCCCACCCTTACGAAGTTAAAGCCACGTGACCTGTTTGAGCCAGTAGGATATGAAGTGGACCAGTACTGAGGGGATGAGGAGCTGGCCTGGATGCCTGTGCCAGGTTTCATGTGTTGTGAGCAGGTGTGGACCTGCATGATTCCAAGAAAGAAAACAATAAGAATTACTTTTGACTTTCCACAGACTCCTCCTACTTTTATCTGAAGTTCAGAGTTTGCTAATTAGGTCTGTCAGATACCCATGATTAACTCTCCTTTTCTTTCTAGCTCTCAGTGCTTTTATCATGAGTGAGTGTTGAATTTTTTTGAATACTCTCTTTAAACTGCATTGGCTTTTCTTTAATCTGATATATGACCGTGGATTTTAAATTTTAAATCTGTCTTGCAACAAGTATGTGAGCTGTGCTGCTAACATTTCTTTTTAGTTTCCTGCTAAGTTCAGTGGACTGATATTTTATTCAGGATTTTGGAATCTAAGTTTATAAGTAGGATTGACCTATAATTTTCCTGTCTTTCATAATGCTTGTCTGAGTTTTGTACTGAAATTATATTAACTGTGGGGTCCTGTTCCTCGTTTCCTTCCTTCTGGGAAAAGTTGTTTTAACTTTGGAATTATGCATTTTTAAACTGTCCAGTGGAACTGCTCCATAAATCCATCTGAATCTATTGTTCATTTTGTAAGGATACTAAACATGATTAAATTTCTTTCATAGACCTTATAAGATATTCTCTCTCTTGTAACATCTATTTTCTAGACAATTATTCATTGTGTCTAAGTTTCAAAGTGGGTTTAATTCATGTTTTTCCCTTCAGACTAAAAAAAACCTTCCCTGTGTATATAGTTCTGTCTATTTTTCATTTATTATTTTACTAAAAAGACTTATTTTTATTTTATGTCTATGAGTGTTTGCCTGCATGTATGTGTGTACCTCATGTATACCTGGTGCCCATGGAAGCCAGAAGAGGGTGTCAGATCTCCTGGAATTGGAGTTAGAGACAGTTGTGAACTACCACATGGGTGCTGGAACTAAACCTAAGTCCTCTGCAGGAGCAGCCACTGCTGTTAGCTGCTGAGCCATCTCTCTAGCCCTTTTTCATGTATTCTTAACATTACAGTTTAAGACCTATTTGTGTTTTTAATGCATACTTCAGTTTACCACAGTTGTTTTTGATATAAAAATACTTTTTCTTTCAATTCTAAGTAGATTTTAATTTGTCTTGGTATTTCTTAAGTCCATGTTTTAAATATTCAGATAATAATTAAAAAAATATTTTATTTATTATTTTTAAATTTTTTGTGTGTATGTGTATTGCCTGCATGTATGTAAATACATCCATGTTGTACAATGCCCTTGGAGGTCAGAAGTGGGCATTGTATCCCCTGGAAGTAGAGTTATAGACACTTGTTAGTTGCCATGTAGATTCTGGAATTGAACCTGGATCCTCTGTAAGAGCAGCCAGGGTTCTTAGCTGCTAGGCCATCTCTCTAGGCTCCAAACAATAATTTTTAAACTATTTTTTGTTAGCATATATTCATGGTATAAAACACTGGCTTTCATGTTGATATTGTCATGCATATACATCATGTACTGTGCTCATACTCACCTGTGCCACATGACCCTTGCTGTTCCCTTTCTCTACTGCCCTTCTTTCCCCAAATACTCTCCCTTTTACTTTCAGGTCATACATATATGACTTGTAAATATGTACATACACACATACGTCTGTTTTGCTTTAAATCTAAATTCTTCAAATGATTCAGACCAAGCAATATTTTTCTGTGGAACCTGGTTTAATTTCACTTCATGTGATGATCTCTGGTTCTGTATACTTCTTTGCAACAAATGAAATAATTTCCATTTTGGGGAGGCATAGGGGGTCTTTCTGAGACCCCCTTTTCTGAGATCTCCCTGTAGCTCAGCTGGCCTGGAACTCACTGTGTGACCAGGCTTGCCTTGACCTCACAGAGATCTCTCTGCCTCTGCCTCTTGAGTGCTGGGACTAAAGGCATGCACCACCATGCCTGGCTCCTTCTTCTTTATGACTGAAATAACCATTGTGTATGTGTTCCAAATTCTTTATCCATTTGTCTGTTGATGGATATTTAGGCTGGTTCCGTATCTTAGCTATTGGAAATAGAAGTACAGTAAACATGATATGTAGGTATCCGGTAGGTGTTGATTTAAGATTCCTTCCTATATCTGCTCAAGAGTGGGATAACCAGATCATATGCTGGTTATATTATAGTTTTAATTAATTAATTAATTTTTGAGACTGGGTCTCCCTATGTAGCCCAGACTTGTGATACTCCTACCTCAGTCTCTCACTTGCTAAAACCATGTACAAGATACACACCTGGCTTTATTTTTAGTTGTCTGAGGAAAGGCTATACTGATTCCCATGGTGGCTACACTAATTTACAGCCCCACCAACAGTGTATAGGGATTCTCCCTACCCTTGTCAGCAATTATGATAGCCATTTTGAGTTAGGTGAGATGGAGTCTCGTGGTTTTGATTTGCATTTCCGTGTTGGCTAAGGGGTAAGAATGGGCTGGATCCTTTACTCTGATTGACAGATGGGTTGTTATATAACTTTGGATGATCTGTGTGTGTTCCAGCTGTACATGCCATAATTTAAAGCATGTTCATGACCCATCATGCTTGCACATGTGAGGGTAAATAGAGTATTCTCATGACTAGGTGCTTCTAGGATAGACTGGCTTTTACTTTGTTTGTACATAACATTGGTTTACTTTATAATTGTGAGTGTGTGTGTGTGTGTGTGTGTGTGTGTGTGTGTATGGGTATGGGTGTGGGTACACACCTCCCATAGTGCATATGTGGATATAAGAGGACATTTTGTGGGGGTGGGCTCTCTTCTCCCACCTTGTGAGTTTTAGGGCTCAAACTCATGTTGTCAGGCTTGGTGGCAAGTGCCTTTATTTGTTGAGCCATCTTACTGGCTCAAAGCTTGTCATTTTTATACCTCCTATCTGGATGTGCCTGACCATAACTACCTACAGGAGAGGAGGTACTGAGGTACTCTGCTGGGAAGAGGATTTTCCCTGGGCCATTGAGCTGTCCCTATTATTACACAGCTCAGGACTGCTGGGACATGCTCTCCTGTCCGCTATGGAATTCTGAGTGGTTGTGTGTGCTGTGTAGCAGCTAGATCTCATATGGATTCCTGAGTATCAAGG
The DNA here is from genome assembly GCF_000622305.1 of Nannospalax galili. NCBI lineage: Eukaryota > Metazoa > Chordata > Mammalia > Rodentia > Spalacidae > Nannospalax > Nannospalax galili. Next base: position 137,226 of record NW_008352316.1, on the reverse strand, counting down.
AACTCTGGAAAATATGAATTCATCTTCCAGTCTGTATTTCATAGGAGGTCGAGCTATGGGAGGTCGTAGGAAAGCTGGGAACTCAACTTTTAGTTAACATTCACACATTTAAAAGAGTCATCTAAGTCCTGACCCTTTTCTCCATTGATTCATAGGATGAATATGTCACAGGTGAGAGTCAGGTGGCCATGTTAATTTTGAGTGGGTCATTTCTTCTTTTATTCTTAACAGGGATCTCCTTAGTCACAGCCCACCTGGCAGTCACTATGTTGACCAGGCAGAGATTCTCTTGCCTTTGCCTCCCTAGGCCTGGGATTAAAAGTATGCACCTTGCTCAGTGTTCATTTTCTCTTAAAGATAAGGAATTTTGCAGGAAGAGTGGAGTTTTCCAAAAAGTAAGGATACTCATTATACAAAAATAGAAAGCAGGTGTGTCAGATGTTGAAGCAAGAAGGAAAATAACTCAGTATTTACAAAACCAAGAACTGATGGTGCCTTTTGTATGGAAGCATGCAGCAAAGGCCACCAACCAATACAATACCATGGGGTCAGCAGTTCGAGAGCAAACAGACTGCTGGGCTGCCTTTTGGGGAGCAGAGAAATAGCAACCAGTAGGGGAAGTCAGACATCTTTTATAGGCAGTTAGGTGTTTGGGTAACATTCCATGATGTAGGCTGGGCAGTTTAGCTCAGGGTTGGTTGGTCTCCCAACAAGCAGAGGGACTTTCCTGAGTTAAGCCTGGGCCCGCCACTTTAGAATGTTGGGAGCTGCACTGCCATTTTTAGGTGTCTGCCAGGAACCTAATATTTCAGTCTTTTGTTGGTGATAAGGGAAATGGGTGGTCTTTTTTAGCCATTTCCAGCTGGACAGGACATTGGCAAAGATGGGTGGTCTCAAAAGGCTGGAACATCAGTCTGAAGTGTGGGGTCAGGTGGGCAGGCAGTGGTAGGAGACCTGAGGGAATTTGGTTAAGAGCATCTAGTTCACTAATCAGGTCATCTCATGATTCTGTCCTGAAAAAAATGGCATGGAATAATCATCACTATGAGGAGCATGGATATCATTGGGTCAAGGAGTGGAAGGAGGCATAAAGGGAAGAGTAGTCAGGCACAAATTCTAGGCAGGGAACCAGAGTCAGAGCAGGGTGAATTTTCAAATCAGAGTTTTTTTGATGAGGGCTTCAAAAGCATCCATGTGCTGTGTTTCTCCTCATTTTTCTTTTGGCTTCCATGGCTAGACTCAGGGAAATCTCCCATTCAGGTTTTTCAGGTTGTTGGAGTGAATAGAATCACGTTATGAGTTCCCTCCCAAATTGCTTCTGAACAAGGAGAGAAAAAGAAATTTAGCTACCATTTAGTTTTTAGATAAGAATAGTGGGTTTTTCCTCTTAACTGGAGGTAGGCACTGCCGATTAGGCCAGGATTTGAAGTCTTTACACCTGAGCAGCATTTTCTTATTAAGAACAAAATCATTAGTGAGAAATTGTCTAAATAACATCTTTTTTTTTTTTTGTTCTTTTTGAGACAAGGTCTCCCTGAAGCCCCAGCTGATCTGGAACTCACTTTGTAGACCAGCATGACCTTGAGCTCACAGAGATCTGCCTGCCTCTGCCTTCCAAGAGCTGGGATTAAAGGTATGTGCCACATGCCCAGCCTCTAAATAATATCTTATATGAATTTAAGCCTAATGTCTGGGAAGAGCAATCCTTTGAACTCTTAAATAAATATACCAATTATTTTACTCTTTGGTTATACTTCCCTTTTGGGTGTTTAAGACCACATAGTTGGCCCAAATAAACCAATTTATTTTTACTTTTAAGGTCAGTTGAGGATCTGTCCTCAGGGGTCATATGGGCTTGGGAGGAGCCTCTGACTCCTTAGGCCTTTCTTTTACCAGTTCCATCTATGTGAGGATAAGTCAAAGGTCCTACTTGACTATGACTTTGATTGGAAGCATAAAGGAAACTTTTCTTTGTGTTGCCCCTCCTTTTTGTAGACTTGGACACTGGTTTGAGTCTGTCTAGTGGGGTCTCCATGCTCCCTGAACAGGACAGGTGACTCATCACAGTTACAGGACATTTTAAGAGATGCCCCATAGTCCCCTGGAATTTTGTTGACCTTGGAGGAAAAGGAACAAAAAATTTCCCCTATAAGTTCCTCTGACCAGATTATTATAGGCCTCAAAGTATGGCTATTAAACACCCAAGAAGGTTAGTGACATGAGGCTGGTACTTTTAATTACCATGTAATATGTAGATAAAACTTGAGCAGAAACCACATGTTCTTAAACCTTGACTAGACATATATTTTATTCCTAAAATTAGTTGACTGAACTATGACCTTAGAAATTTTAAGATTATCTATTCATAATTTGTCTCATCTTTCAGATACTGTAACATACTTAGAACTTTATCACTTGCATAAACTTCCTCATATTTTCCATTTCCATATCCTTTTAACATCTTTTTTCACTTTCTCATTTCATTTCTTAAATTCCATGAGACATAATAACATTAACAAATGAATTTTCCATCTGTTGTGAGAATTTTCTTCCTGGGGATACTAAGCAATGTTTATTCCCTTTCTAAGGTTCTAATGTCAAACCAATGTTTGATTACATTAAAGTTCACCCTGGGGAGCCAAGGAATTTGCTGAGATTACTAACAGAGATGAGTGAGGGGTTACTGAGATATGTTGGTGGCCTGAGAGTACTTGCACTGGAAGGCTTTACTCAGCATGGATATTGACTTGTGGATCAAGCCCTCTCTTCCTAGCCTTCCCAAGATTATATACTATAGTCCTTTCCAAATTCAGGAGACACTTTGTAATTGGGGCAAAATTGCATACAGCTGGCTGGGAAGAATGGCTGGACACTCAGGTGAGGGTCCAACGACCCTGCTTATCACTCTTTTAATGCAGAAACACAACTGTCAACAAGCCTAATTGCGATAATCTTTAGCAAGTAGACACAGCTGGAGTCATGATGATGGTAGTTATTTGGATCAGAAGAGTGCTGTGCAGCATCATCCTATTAAAAGAACATAGAATCCAAACTACACACATAAGATAATGTAATGATGTAATATTACCTGTGTATGCACTGTGCTTTATAAGTTCCCAGGTAAACCTTATAGAAAACACAAAACCGCTAATAATAGTTTTTATTTTATGTAATTCAGAAAGTAGCCTACCAAAACCTTGCTTTAGATTTTGAGGGAGTGTAAACACTAGGAATAGAGAAGCAATGGTACATAGTAAAACTTTATCAAGTTAAAGTTCACAACCTCCAGCATAATCACTTAAGAAAAACTGTGCTATAACTGTGCTCAGACCTTCAACAAACTTTCTTAATAACACTTATAAGTTTACCATTTATTGTAAGAATTTACCAAGCAATTAAAAATTACCATATATATATATATACCTGGAGACACTGTTTAATAGATTTAAAAATAATTAGGGTACACAAGTTTATAAGGCCTTTGAATGCATAATCAAGATATCTATATTTATAATTTTGTACATGTGTATTTTGATTAGGCATGCCAAAAATAAAACCAGTAATTCTTGTGCATAATAAAAGAATGAGAAAGGACAAAAAAATAAAGTGTCCACAGTTCAAAAGTTGTCAACACAAACAATACATGAAAATAATTGTCATACCCATAACACAGTTACATGAAATCTAGGTACACCAAAAAGTAGGAGAAGGCAGAAAGCTTATATCTGTATTAATATGCAAAAAGTTTAGCATCCTAAAGGAGAGGACTAAGTTTGCCATGTAGGTTTAAGGTAATATTTTTCCTTTTTAAGAGTTAAATACCTGAAGGGTAT
>NW_008352316.1:118826-127098 GCF_000622305.1 Nannospalax galili | reverse complement strand
CTGCGCTATAGACTTACCCCAAGAGGCCTGAGGATAGTAGTGCAGGCTAGGAGAGTTAGCCGGTGGTGCAGGCGGAGGGAAGGCGAGAGAGGTGAGGGCGGGGCCAGGACCAGAAGCAGTGCTCCTGGAGCCCAAGAAAGGGACTGAGTTGCTCTGAGTGAGAAGGGTCAGGAAGCAGTATTGGTTCCCCAGGTGTCTGGGGCCCCAAGACTAGGAAAGGCGCAGGGCCCAAACTAAGAGTATAGAATGGCGCGGGGGGGGGGTATTATTTTTATTTTATGTGTATGAGTGTATTGCCTGCATGTATGTGAGTGCACCCGTGTCATGCAATGTATGTGGAGGTCAGAAGAGGGCTTCAGATTCCCCTGGAACTGGAGTTAAGGACAGTTCGTAGCCTCCATGTGGGCAGTGGGAATCAAACCTGGGTCCTCTGCAAGAACAGTCAATGTTCTTAAGCGCTGAGCCATCTCTCCAGCCCCAGGCAGATTTTACTTTTACATAAGGATGTTTAAAGGAATCTACTTAAAGAGAGAAGAACTTAGCTGCCCTAGACCATCAGGTTCAGGGATGCTACCAGGGTCTTCCCTTAAACAAAAGTCTTACAAGGTGTTGTGGGATTAAAAGATTAGAATTTCTTTTCATAAACCAATTTCTAAGTTTTACAGGTTTTGAAGAAAAGACTGATATTTAATATTTCTTACAGAAGATGACTTTACATATGAAACCCATCAGAGTTACCCTTGCCTAAGTTATTAGCATAACATAAATCAGAGGAGACAGAAAAGACAGTAAAGGAACCATTAACACTTCAAGTTAAGAATAAATAAAATCCAAATAGTACTCAAAATAATCCCATTTAGAAACAGATTAAAATAATGTTAAAATTTAAACTCCCATTGTGGCAGTCTGATATTACCTCCTTAGTCACATAAAAATGCATTGACCTTGTTACACGGCAAGAGAGATTGTTGGAATCTCTTGCTTTTCTATTATCCAATCAAGAATCCAAGATGAAAATCAAAATGAAAATTGTAAGAGGATTAGGACATATGATTGAATGTCTACAGTCCAGGGAATTCCCAGGTTATCATGCTCCCCTAGAGTTCAATAGTACCAGTAAGTTCCTGGATATTGTCATTTTGAGTTATGCCAAGTGGTTGAATTAAAATGGTAGCAAGGTCACACAAGTCACCACCATGTTGAAAATGTTACTGTCCAAGATGGCAACCAACCTATGTGACTGTCCCCATACTGATGATGTCATCAACCAAGATGGAGATCAGATCACATAATTGCTTCCCTCTTGGTGAGGTCACCAGCCATGATGGCAACCAAGCCACATGGTTACCTTAGTGAGCTGAGCTCCATGATAAAATAAGCCCATAACCCACCAGGATACAACCACCAAACCTGATAGGATTCACATATTTCACAGATTAAATGTGAACAGCAACCTTTTTTTTTTAACTTTTAGAAAGCACCCAGTTTAGTCATATTGATATAGCAGGAGAAATTACCCTCAGATATGTAGACCCCAAAAAGGAAAACAAATCAAAAGAATTCATGGTCTTAAACCAAGGAAGGGAGAAAGAGCATCCCTTAGAGTGTTCTCAGTCTCATTTTATGAAAAAAGTTAAGAATGGACCCAAACAGAAGCTTTAGGACAAAGTCATGAGGCCATGCATCTTTAGAGCCTGCATGGAGGTCAGACACTTGGCAGACTGGCAGCCACATGGTGGGGAGAAGAATGCTTTAAAGAAAAGTAAAGAAGTAAAAGAGATAGGAAGAAGAAGAGAAATTACACTTTTCTGAAAAATTTAGAAAAGCAGGCAGACTTACACAGACCTACATGTCTGTGGCTGGGTCCAGAAGCAGAACAAGGGTTATGGGAGGGGACAAAGGGGGCCAGACCATTTTGCCTGTTCAAGGAACCCATAAGTAGTTAGCCAAGGAGAGACAGCCTTGAATAAAGGATGGAAGAAAAGGAGATCTAAAATTAGATTGAAAACAACAGTATCAGTCAGGAATCAGAGACCATCCCCAGCAAAGCAAAGGACAAAGATCAGCACTGAAAGAGGACAAAGAGAGAAAGATGGATGATAGGAGTGGGTGGAGGACAATGACACAGTGGGAGGCCAACAGAGCTTTCTCACCACCTTAAATTGAAGACCAACAAGATTGTGAGGCAGAGAACCTTTCAAGCCCAGGGTGAAGAAGACAGAAGGGAGGGGTCCTATGGTGCCCAGTGGGAAGCTTCTGAGCCACCTAAGTTGTAGAGATGTGAAGCAGAGAACCTTCCAAACCCAGGACAAGGAAGGGATAAAGGAGAAGGTCATGACAAGGGCTTATTGGGGTCGATCAGAGCTTCTGAGCCATCTTGATCCTTAGAGCAAGGAGAGAGTTCCTTCCATATCCAGGATGTGGAAGGTGGGGTGGTAAGGTCTTCCCAGAGAAGCAGCAATCATGGGAAGTGTCCCTGTCATGATTGCCGTTGTCAGTGAGAAAAGAGTCCAAAGTTGCTTGTCAAGGAATCCCAAGTGATAGAGTCCAGGTCCGCAGCAATCCTCCTCCAGTGAAGTAAAACCTCACAAGACAGGCTCCGAGGGCCCCTTGAGAAACAGGAACTGAATCAGCAGCTGCATTGACCATGAAGAAGCTATCTTGACACAGGCTGTTTCCCTCAGATAAGCATAGAAGATAAACAAGACCCCTTAACTCCATGACTCACAATCTGGTTGATGTAAGAAGATATCTCAGCAGAGACTACTTCTCCCTGATAAGTTCCAGACCCTGCTACCCCCCTTCTGCATTGCCTAACCCCCTATCAAAGCCCCCAGCCAGCAGCCTGCAAGCTGGTGGCTATTTCTCACTCCTGAGCTGAGAGCCACCGCCCGTGACCCTCCAATAAACTTTGCCTTTTCCGGAGTCCTTCTGTGTGTCTTGCCTATCTCTTTCCTGACACCAAGGACAAGTGAGGGATATCAGCAGAGTGTGGGGAGATGTTGGGTGTACCGGTATGACTTGAAACTGACTTGAACACCTCCGGAGAAAAGGGAAGACCTCCAGGTAGGAAGGTAGAGAAAGTAGGGAGAGCGAGAGACAGAAAGTAGAGGGACAGGGAAGAGAGACGAGAGAGAGAGGGAGAGAGAGTGGAAGAAGGCAGAGATCTGAAACTCCGCAGGAGAGCACTTAACCAAAACTCTGTCAGAGGGTGAGTGGGACAGAGGAAAGCAGATGGTCTTGTAATCTCGGGCCTGATGTGGTCAGTGGTAGGAGACAGCATAGGCAAAATGGTCCCTATCATAGGCAGGAGTGCCTGGTCAGCAGTTTGGTTAGGTAAGTGGAAGAACTGGGTCATAAGAAGCCCAGCCATTCCTCCCAGGTTTTGAGCACCATAAGTATGGAAGGGTGAGGCAGAAGAACACCAGCCAACACAACTCCATGGGGTCAGCAGTTTGAGAGTAAACAGGAGCAGAGAAATAGCAACCAGGAGGGGAAGTCAGACATCTTTTATAGGCAGTGAGGTGCTTGGGTAACTTTCCATGATGTAGGCGGGCAGTTTAGCTCAGGATTGGTTGGTATCTCAATAAGCTGAGGGACTTTCCCCAAGTTAAGCCTGGACCAGCCACTTTAGAATGTTGAGAGTTGTGCCACCATTTTAGGAGCCTGCCAGGAACATAACACCTTCCCCAACTTCTCATGTTAGTACAACAAAGGCACAGCCAAGAACAACGAAGAGCAGGAAGTAGAAAAATAAATTACAGTTTCTCTTAATTTTCATTTATATCTAAAGCCTCTGTTCTTATATCTTTAAATAAAAACAGCAGCAGGAACCTAGCTTTGGAATAAAATGGGAAACAGTTGAGGTGGCTATACTTTTTTGAAAATAAGATTTAATTTTTAAAAAATTCAAATAAACACAATTCAAAATAACAGTGATACTCGTGAATTAAAATTATTTTAACAATGAGACTAAGATTCCACAGAAGGGAATCCTGACTCCCTGGGGCATGTCTATGGGTGATTATGTTAATTGATGTGGAAATCCTCACTCACCATGGGCAGCATCACCCCTAAGCTAGGCATCCTGATCTCTATAATAATGGAATGAAATTGTTGAGCACAAGTAAGCATTCATGCATTCATGGGAGCATTTATTTTTCTATGTTCTTGGTTATGGATATGATATAACAAACTTCCTCACATTCCTGTCTATGTGACTTTCCTACTGTGTCGGAACAGAGAATCTGGAACTGTGAGCTAAAATAAATCTGGTCTCCCTTTAAAACAAAAACAACAAAAAAACAAAACAAAACAGTGAATGCTCTTTACTGCTGAGCCATCTCTTCAGTCCCTAGACTGACTTTCTGATTACAAGGAAGGAACTAATTGACTAACACAAACAAGAGAGTAACTCAATGTGATTTAAGTGGTGTCTGGTCCTTGAAGGATCCAGGTCACACTGGCTCCATTTTTTTTAGCAACCTCCATCTTGCCAGCCTGAAGTCTCTGTTCCTAGAAACTGTAAGTCTCCTTTGCCCCATACTGCAGGCTAAGATTAGGCAAGCCTGGACATGCCTTGCTTATCTGAGTCTAACAGAAACCAACTGAAATTCTTGACCGTAAAAGGGCATCCAGAGGCTGATAGGGGCACCCTACCATAAAAGGAAAAATTGAGACATTCCAGCTGGCCATGACTATAACCAATGAAATTTCCTCCTGTATAAGGAATTCAGGGTTATCCAATCAATTCAAAGGTTGCCCAGTTTGTGCGGGCTTTTTCAAGAGTACCCAATAAAAACTCCCAGTCATTGTTGATCGGGGCTGGACTCCATTCATTGGCTCCTGGAATCTGTGCTGGACTGGTCATTCAAGAACTGGAATGCTTTTCAATAAAATCTTCTAAATTTAGAATTTTGGTTGGTGGTCTCCAATCATTCCTGAACCTTGAACCCAACATTATGGGGGCTTGTCCAGGATTTGGGAATATTGGACAGACCCCCCCCTTTTCTGGGAATAGTGCTTATCTGCCGGCGGCTTTGGTGCATTTTCCTCTGGTTTCTGTTTCTGGTGTCTGAACAATCTGGGGCTCATGGGAGACCAGGTGGACACGCTATTAGCCTCAGAGCTGGAGGAATCCGGGGACACCCCGACTCCTCTGACGTGGTCCCCTTTGAAAAAGGAGCAGTCTTTTCGACTGACTCTGCACGCTGAAAAATCTTTCCACCAGCTTGCAGAGAGCTTCCTTCTTCAGTTCGCTTTGCTTCCTTATTGAAATTTTGGTTTCATTACCATGTGATTCTCTTGTTCCTGTTTGCCTTAATACCTTCTCTCCTCCTATTCTTCCTTGAGATCTTTTCCAAGATGGGTCAACAGGTTTCCTCTATGCCTCTTGACCTAGTCCCTGACCATTTCTCAGATTTCCGGAAGGCAGCTTCCACGATGTCTGGACTATGTGTCAAGCCCAGCTGCCTGAGGACCTTTTCTTCCATTGAGTGGCTCTCCTTTAAAGTTGGCTGGCGCTCGGAGGACTCTTTTGACTTAACTCTTATTTACAGGGTGCATGAAGTTGTCTTTGGCTCCCCAGGACACCCAGACCAGATCCCCTATATCTTAGGCTGGCACTATCTGGTAACAGACACCCCTGAATGACTGAAACCTCACCTTCCTCCCTCATGTTCAAAAGTGCCTGTCACTCTCCTCCCTTTGAGGGAGAAGGAACCCAAGGGGCCCTCAAAAGCCCCGTTCCTCCCCCCTCCCCTGTTGGCTCTGGAGGAAGAGCTCCTCATTCTGCCTCCCTATGCTCTGGCTGCACCCCCAGGAGGCCAACCACGAGCCCAGCTGCCCCCCCAGAGGAGGAATCAGAGGACCTTTCCTCTCCCTCCTTGGCCTCAGGCCTCACCTCTCCCGGCCAAGCCCACTGCACACTCGATCTTGGGGAGGTGACAGAATTGTTTGCCAACATAGCTTGTATCTAGGAATGAAGAGATCCAGAGAACTTTGCTTGGCATTACAGCCACTATGGTTGGTGAGAGACATGGATTCCTTTGATTTGCTTTTCTATTTGGGGCCTATATATATCTGAGGGCATTTTCTCCTTTTATGCCAAGTATAACTTAACTGGGGTGCTTTGTAAAAGTAAAAATGGTTGCTGTCTGAATTTAATCTATGAGGCATGTGTATCCCACAGTGCTTGTATCCTGATGGGGGATGGGCTTGTTTTATTGTGGGACTGTGCTCACTAACATGGCCATATGGCCTGGTTGCCATCATGGCTGCTGACCTCACCAAGAGGGAGGCAAACATGTGACCTGGTCTCCACCTTGGTTGATGACATCATCAATATGGGTACAGTCACATGGCTTGGTTGCCATTTTGGACAATGATATTTTCAAAATGGTGGTTGCCTGTGTGACCTTGCTGCCATCTCAATCCAAACACATGGCATGATTCAACTACTGGTGGCAGGGACACCTAGGAGTTCCCTGAACTACAGGCATTTAATCACATATCATAATTCTCTTACAATTTATTTTTGATTTCAGACTAAGGAAGTAATGCCAGATCTCCATAATGGGAGTCTAGATTTTTCCCTGTTTCTAAAGGGGATTACTTTAAATTTTAACTTCTTGTATGGTATATTTACTGGATTTTAAAGAAGGCTTTCAAGTTTATGTTTGTCTTGTAAAAATTACCATGTACTTTATGCATACACTCAACAACCTCTAGACTTCTCTGAGAATTAGCTCATAACTGTTTGCTACAGTGTGTCTTCTTAGAAGCTGGGCAGTGAGATGATTTTGGGTTTGTTTCCTTTGTAGTCTTTCTCCCTTCTTTCTCATAGAAAACAAAGGAACACCCTGAGCCTGAGCTGTTCCTGTCACAGACTGCCAGCCCTGGAGACTTGGCATGCTGGCTCCTCTGACCCTGTGTGCTGTGCTCTTGTTCTTTCACCTCTAAGTTCCTGCACGCTACTATGGGAAAGAGTTAACTGTAGACAGCTCTCATTGAATCAGACTCATGAAAACTGTTTTCTTACTCTACTTTTTAATGAAAACTGTTTAAGCATTAGCTTGATCTACTGTAACTTCTGGCTATGGTTAGTCTTGAGTGCAAATGGAATGTATGATTCTGTTTTCCGTCACTTGTTGAGGCTGAAACTCAGAAATATTTACTGTATTAAAATATAAACGATAGTTTTGGAAGTGCTTTCTTCAAATGAAAGCCTTCATGTCTAGCATCAATATGTATGGCTTTGTTCAGCACAGCCATCTTTGAGATAGATTCCCGTGTGTGTGTGTGTGTGTGTGTGTTTGTATGTATGTATGTATGTGTATGATATGTATAGATGTATATGTAAAGTACTGCTGGCTTTTAAGAGTTTCTTTTGTATACATCTGATCAGAATTTCATCAAGGTAATTGGTCTTGGTTTTGAAACTGGTTTGTTGTGACATTGTGTCTAACCACAGTATTTATTGAATGGACTGTTATGAATGTGTAGACTTATGTTTAATACTAATGGAACAATTACTAAATAATAATTTACTAGATATCAAATTGACTTGTTAAACAAAGTAAAATATTTAAATGGTTTTTGTTTTCTCTAAGGTCTACCTGGGAATTTGAAGCACGGTGCATACATGGATAATGTTAACTCATTATATTATCTTAATCCATGTACAGCACTCTCTGAGTCAAAGAACTACCATCTTAATGATATCAGCTGTGCCTGCTTACAAAAGGTCATCACAACTGGGCTTGCTGACAGTTCTATTCCTTCATTAAAGAGGAGATAAAAAGGTCATTGGACCCTCACCTGAGTACCCAGCCATTCTTCCCAGCCAGGTATATATAAGCTGGCCCCAATCTCACATGGCCTCCTGGATTTGGGGAGGGCTAAAGTATACAATCTGGGGAAGGCTAGGAAGAGAAGGCATGATCCATGCTGGGTAAAGGCTTTCCAGTGTGCTTTCCCTCAGGTCATACACCTCAGCAACTCTTCACTTATCTCGGTAAGTAAGCTAAGTAAATTCATTGGTTCCCCAGTAAAACTTTAATCAAATCAAACTGGCTTCACACTAGAACCTTAAAAGGGAATAAGCATTGCTTAGTGTCCCCAGGAAAAGAATTCTCACAACAGATGTAAAATTTATTTGTTAATGTTATTATGTCTCATAATTATTTAAAAAAAGAAAATGAGAATGTAAAAGATGTTAAAAGGATACGGGAATGGAGCTAGTTTCCAAAATAGACAGTAAAAATGAGAAAGC
>NW_008352316.1:72419-118432 GCF_000622305.1 Nannospalax galili | reverse complement strand
AGATGGACTTGAACCAGTGTCCAGTCTGCAAAGAGGAGGGTCAACACAGAGGAAACATTTTCTCCATGCTTCCAAGCAAAGCCCCGGTCAAGCAGGACCTCTAGACTTATCTTCACATAGATGGAACTGGTAAAAGAAAAGCCTGAGGAGCCAGGGGCTCCCCCTAAGCCCATGTGACCCCTGAGGAACAGATCCTCAAATGACCTTAAAAATAAAAGTAAACTGGTTTATTTGGGTCAACTGTATGGCCTTAAACACCCAAAAGGAAAGTATAACCAAAAAGTAATCAGTATATTTCTTTAAGAGTCCAAAGGATTGCATTTCCCAGACATTCGACTTAAGTCAAGGTAAAATGTTATTTAGACAAATATTTCTCAGTAGTGATTTTATTCTTAACAAGAAAATGCTGCTCAGGTGTAAGACATCAGTTCTTGGTCTCCAATACAGTAGTGCCCACCTGCAGCTACTATTGCTCTAAAATAATGGCTAAATTTATTTTCTCTCCCTGTCTAGCAGACTGATTCTAGCCACTCCAACAGCTATCAAGATGCCTGAAAGCAAATCCTGAGTCCATCACTCTTGAGTCCAGCCTTGACAGACAAAAGGAAAATGAGGAGGAACCTAATAGAGGGATGGTTTTGGAAGCTCTCATCAAGAAATTCCAATGGACATTTGAAATTTTGTGACTTTTTTCTGGTTCCCTGTCTAACACTTGTAATGCTAACTATTCTTGCCTTTACTTCTCTGTCTTATCTCTCAGGCATTGGTCAAGGACCTTCTTTTTCTCCCTATAGTTAAGAGTTATACAATTTGGGAGTCTTTTAGATAGACCCACTGAAGGGGGTACCCCAATTGCCTCACCCTGAGTCCCTATTCAGCATGGAAGAAGCCAGAGTGGTCTGGGTCCTGACTCAGTATTGGCAATTTGGGTAAGCCTCTTCAGAGGGTGATATGATAAAAATAGGAGATAGAAATTGGCTAGGAAGCTAGGGTAAAAAGACCTCAAACAAAAGTAACCAGTTTCTTTCTTGGCTAAAAGTCAAAATGTCCTTGGGCCTTTTAGCAAAGTACTCTGTCCCAAAGGCCAAAAATGTCAAAAGTATTTGGGAGCAAACAAAAGTAGCCAGTGTCTTTCTTGGCTAAAAGTCAAAATATCCTTGGGCCTTTTAGCAAAGTACTCTGTCCCAAAGGCCAAAAAATATTAAAAGTATTCCAGAGCTCTTATACCAAAAAGATTTTAGGGTTACCTCTTCAAAGCAATAAAATAAAAGGTAAAAATTAGACAGTTTAAAAATAAAGACTCCAAAAGAAAAATGATCAGTTTCTTTCTCAACTGAAAGCTGGAAAATTCCTTGGGTATGCTAGTGAGCTTATCTCTAAGACTAAAGATGCCAAAACCATTAAAAGGAGGTATTCGTACTGTTTTTATGTAAATCACACCTAGAGAGCTAAAAAAAGATACAAGGCATCTATTAGAAAACTTGCTGCTTTGGGTGAACAGTGTTGCTTTTATGTTAACCACTCCGGTGTGATCAGACAGTCTCTAGCTGAGGTCCTCAGATGCCTAAAAGAATGGGAAGATGCTAGGCTCCAGAAACAAAACTGGTATGAATCCTTATTCACAGGGTCCCCATGGTTAACTACACTTATTACAGCACTGGCAGGGCCCCTGATAATATTCTTGATTTCCCTTACATGTGGACCCTGTCTGATAATTGCCCTCCTCAGGTTCATATGGACCTGGCTGCAGACCATCCAACTGATGGTCCTCCGTACTCAATACAACCCAGTGGCCCAGGAAGGCCCTTTGCCCCGGACAACTGCTTGCTAACTGAAAAAAAAATCTAACTTCTGTATAATTGCTTGCTTATGGTTTAAAGATTTAACCCATGTTACAACTCAAGGAGGAAATGAAGGATCCAGGTCACACTGTCTCCATTTTTTTTAGCAGCCTCCATCTTGCCAGCCTTAAGTCTCTGTTCCTAGAAACTGTAAGTCTCCTTTACCCCATACTCCTGGCTAAGATTAGGCAAGCCCGGACATGCCTTGCTTATCTGAGTCTAACAGAAACCAACCAAAATTCCTGACCATAAAAGGGCATCCAGAGGCCAATAGGGGCACCCTACCATAAAAGGAAAAATTGAGACATTCTAGGCGGCTGACCATGACTATAACCAGTGAAATTTCCCCCCATACAAGGAATTCAGAGTTATCCAGTTTGAGTGGGCTTTTTCAAGAGTACCCAAACCCCTCCTCCCTGCTTATTGTTGGTCAGGGCCGGACTCCATTCATTGGCTCCTGGAGTCTGCCTGACTGATCGTTCATGAATTGGAATGCTTTTCAATAAAATCTTCCAAATTTCAAATTTTGGTGGGTGGTCTCCAATCATTCCTGAACCTCGGACCCAATAGTCCTCCTTTTCTCTTTACTACTGATGACAGTCCAGTCAAGTGTGCTACCAGCTAACTACATTGAAAAGCAAGAATAGTCTTTTCCAAAATTTCTGAAGAAGTTCTTGGGCAGACTTTCATGGCATAGTTTGATTCATCTGCTATTTCCTGAAAGTCATTGCTGTGCCTGGGGGCTAATGTCAATGGTGTGTTCAGTCCTAGAGGCAGGATGCACAGCCTGGGTGACCTATGGCTAGGGCAGTATGGCCCCTGGTGGTGTGCCAGGCAGATTTGGGGCTCTGAGGGAAGGCAAGGACCTCAGCCTAAGAAAAGGTGTGTATTGTTGTAATTTGTACAGAGGTTCCCTTACAGTAAGCAGTGAGTGTGGGTGAGCTCAGTCCCTCCTCTACAATAGACAGAGCTCTGCCTCCTGGGACTTCCCATTGTCAGTCCTTGGCCCAGGCTCTGCTCTCCCTTAGAAAAAGTAAAGCAGATTTTCACTTTGAGGACCACCCCTCTTCCATTCACAGCCAAGTACCCTTTCATTTATGTATGTCAGCTCCTTTGGAATCAGAAAGCCTGTTTTTTTTTGGGGGGGGGCTTTGCAATCCAGAAGACCCTTGACTAATACCGTGAGTTAACTCACAGTTATGTATGACCAAATTCATACTAGAATTTGACCCTTTACTTTTGTTAGTGTATGAAGTTTGAACTTCAACCAAAGTAAAAAATAAACAGCAAGCTGATAAAATCTGTCACAGTCAAAACTGGGGAAAGGAAGTAGGGAGACTGGTCCACAGTAACCAAACATCCAAACATCTGTGGGCTGCCCTGAGGCCTTTGTTCTAAGCTACGGCTGTTTCCGGGGCCTGAAAACCTTCAGGACTGTTTCTTTAGGATAGAAGAGGAAGAATGGGAATTCAGCAAGTAGATACTAGGGGCAAAAACCTGCTGCCACTGTGGGACTATGGAACATTTCTTTCTTTCTTTCTTTCTTTCTTTCTTTCTTTCTTTCTTTCTTTCTTTCTTTCTTTCTTTCTTTCTTTCTTTCTTAAATACTAGCATTTGTTGGGTTCATGAACAGTCAGAAATTCTGGGCTTCAGGCTGCATTCCTCTTCTTTGATAAGGGAGGCTGAAGCCCTCAGTGGGATGCAGTTTAGAGCTTGTGGAGGTCAGTGGAGGCCTGGAATGGAGCCTAAGGAGACTGGGGCTGGGGAGGCCAGGGACCAAGGGCACAGATGAAGGTCAGGTCAGGCCCAGGAGAGTGGGGCACTGGGTCGAAGAAAACCAAGGATTGTGGCCAGCAAGGGCTTCAGAAATTGGGGATGAGGCCAGTTCAAACCAAGAATGAAGGTCAAGAACAGAGACAAAGGGCAAAAGCCCAAATAGTGGGAGCTATGGGGGACAAGTAAGGAGAGGCCAGCACTAGGGTAGAGCAGGCTAGGTGGACCAACTAGAGGTGAAGCTAGGGAGGGGATAGGGTCCCAAGGCTACACATTTGCATATCAGTAAGACCTGGTTGTAGACTCAGTGCCAGCGCTTGCTTCCATAGATCCCAACAGAAACAGCCTTTGTTGATTTTCTTGAGGGAGAGGGAGCCTGGGTGCCATGAGATGGGGAGCTCAGTGTGTTGGGTCTGTGGGAGATGGCTTTGCTGCCCAAAAGATGTTCTGCCTGCAGAGTTCAGGGTTCCTTGTTTCTTGAATACAGTTGCTAGTCATGCAGCGACCTCGTTTAATAATCTTGTGATGGAAGAGGTTTTCTGTATGATAAGACATGGAGCAGCTCAGATTAGTTCTCACAAATCTTGCAAAGTCTTCAGAGACCTTTTTTTCCACATTCAACACAGGGTTCAGAGGTTAGGAGAGGCTTCTTGTGCCTGGGGCAAAGAAAGAGAAGTACCAGGTGGCTGCAGGCACAGGAAGAATGCCCTGTGCATTTCAGAGCCCAGAGCAGCACACTGTCATTTATTGCCCATGCATGCAGAGCATGCCTGCAATGAGGAACTTCCCAGAGTCTACAGAGACTAGTCAAGTCTCCTGACTTCCCAGAGTCAAGGAGCTGAGGTACAGGAATCATTGATCACAGCCCCAGACAACTGACCTCACAATGTGATTCACAGTTATTTCTTGTCCAGCACTTGTTTAAGTGGGCTGTCCTGGCCACTAATAAAAATGTGTGAAAGACCAATGCAAATTTGACTGGAAAGGAAGCAGGAGATAGTCTTGCAGCATTGAAGTGGGCAGAAAGCTGATGTTAGAAAACCGATGAAGTATTTAAATCTTGGATACAGTTCAGTCTTGGGCATCTTGTATTAGTTACTTTTTCCATTGTTGTGATTAAAACATCATGACCAGGGCAACTTATAGAAGGAAGAGTTTACTTGGGCTTATGTTTCAGAGGGAAAACTGTCCATCACAGTAGGGAGACACACAGGCATGTGGGCTGGAGAAGGAATCTGAGAGATCATACCTGGAACTGCAAACACTAAGCAGAGAGCAAGGTGGAAGTGGGGCAAGGCTGTGAACTCTCAAAACCCACCCCCAACAACATACTTCCTTCAACAAGGCTACACCTCCTAAACCATCCAAAACAGAGCCACCAACTAGGGACTAAGTGTTCAAATACTTGAGCCTATGGGGAACATTTCTCATTCTAAGTTCTGCAGCATATTAATATCTTTATACACAAAGATGTGGTATAGTCTTTAATTCAAATACAAATATTTGACCATGTGGAATACCCATAATAATTAAAAAAAATTTTTTATTGCTGGGGGAGGTGGTGCATGCCTTTAATATCAGTACCTGGGAGGCAGAGGCAGGTGGATCTCTCTGAATTTAAGGCCATCCTGGTCTACATAGTGAGTTCCAGGCCAGCTGGGGCTACAGAGAGACCTTGTCTCAAAAAAGACCAAAAAATTTTATTACTTTTATTTTATGTGTATGGGTGTTATTCTTGCATGTTTGTAAGGACACCCATGCCGTACCCTGCCTGCAGAGATCAGAAGCCAACATGGGACCTCTGGAATTATGGACAGTTGTTAGCTACCATGTGAGTGCTGGGAACCAAACCTGGGTCCTCTGCAGTCAGTGCTCTTAACTGCTGAGCCATCGCTCTAGCTTACAACCCCCCCCCCATTTTTTCTTAAGAAAAGGTCTCCCTGTAGCTCCAGCTGGTCTGGAACTTACTAGATAGACCAAGCTGGCTCCATCTCCCAGAGATATTTCTGCTTCCACCTCCCAAGCCCCAAGCACTGGGATTAAAGACACGCATCACCATGCCCACACAATCTATTTTAATGTTCGTTGTTCTGTTTGCTTTCTTTTTTAAAATAAGGACTCACTGTCCCAGATTGGCCTCAAATTTGCTATGTAACCAAGAAAGACTTGAAATTCTGATCCTCCTAATCTGTGATGGGGATCAAACCCAGGACTTTGTGTATGCTAGACATATATTTTACCAACAAAACCATATTCCATCCCATTTTGAAATTCCTTAAATATCACTCACAAGAATTCCTTCCCTCAAATCTACTTCCCTTTGTTTCTGTTCCTTCTCTTCCCTTCCCTTTCTTTTATTTTCTTTTTTCTTCCTTCCTTTTTTTTTTTTTTCAGCTCTGGGGACATAATCCAGGACTTCACTCAAGTGAGGAAGCTGAGAGTTCTAACCTCAGCCCCAAAGACATTTTCTAAGCAACCAAGTTTGAGTATCTGGTTCCTTACCCAAGTATACTCTTTCAACAGAGCCCCAAGTCTAACAACTGACACTTAACCATGAGCTCTGCTTCAGCCACTTACAGAGGAGAAAAGCTGGAAGCAAGTGTCACCGATAGATGCAGTTTATGATTCACATACATAAATAATGCATGCTAGTTGAAGCATCCTTCAGAGGGAAGACTGTTCAAACTGGCTTCATAGTCTTTGGGATAAATTTATAAGAACATGGAAGCTTGGGGGACCATTTCATGTGTAAGCATTGCTGAATGAACAATTTGTTTAGAAATTCAAAAATTAAAACAAAATGGAGATCTTTATTTCGAATTTAAAAATATGTGTGTGGTATACGAGTGTGTACACACCTATGTGCATTCAAAGGTCAGTGTAGGATATTGAAAGTTTTGCTTTATCACTCACTGTCCTATACTCTGGAGACAGGATGTCTCACTGAACCTGAAGCTCAATGTCTTGACCAGGCTGGCTAGCGACCCAGCTCCTGGGATCTGTCTGTCTCTGCTCATCAAGGCTGGGGTTGGGATTGGGGCCAGGCC
Organism: Nannospalax galili; assembly: GCF_000622305.1. NCBI lineage: Eukaryota > Metazoa > Chordata > Mammalia > Rodentia > Spalacidae > Nannospalax > Nannospalax galili. The sequence goes on along the minus strand of NW_008352316.1, from coordinate 111,771 downwards.
AAAATTTTATGTAGGTGTTAGGGATTCAAACTCAGGTATTCTTACCCACAAAACCATTTCTTCTGTTCTTTTTTAAAAAAAATTTTGTTTATGATTTTTATTTTATGTGTATGTGTGTATTGCCTGCACGTAGGTAAGTGCACCCCTGTCATGCAATGCCTGGCGAGGGCAGAAGAGGCTGTCAGATCCCCTGGAACTGTCGTTACAGACAGTTGTTACTGCCATGTGGGTGCTGGGATTCAAACCCGGGTCTTCTTCAAGAACAGCCAGTGTTCTTAACTGCCAGGCCATCTCTCCAGCCCCTATTTCTTCTGTTCTTACTTAGAATTTTTTAATTTTAGAGCATCTTCTTCTAAATAGTAAAAATTGGGATACTATATTAAATGGACTGGTGTGAGCTAGGTCACAGAGTCTTTGGGGGTGGGGGGTGGGGCAAGCTCTTACTCCTCTGTAGTTCAGGTTGGCCTCAAACTCAAGGCCCTCCTCCTGCTTCAGTTTCCTGAGGGCTGGGCTTGCAGGCATGTTCTTTTACACAGTGAGCATTAGTTGTTCTTCATTGCAGTGAGGTTCTCTCCCTCTGATGTTGACTAACCCAGAAACCCCACAGGCTCACCAATGTTTGTAACTTTGTTTTGACTTTTCAGTGAATTTTGGTGACAAAGCCCTGGAGCCACAACTTCTGAGAGAGTCAGGAGGTAGTTCAAAGGAGAGCACTGTCTGTCTAGGCAGAGTTTGGGTTTTAGCTGACCCTGGAGCTTCAAGTTTACTCTTAGTTAATAAACAACAGCCATTCCTTCAGTTTAGTGGGGACACATGCTTTAGGGTGAAGAACATCCAGGGTGCTTCCAAGACCAGTGTGGACTCTGAGACCAATCAGTGTCTTTGGGAAACATTAAAAAACAAGACTGTCTTTCCCATAATGAAAGGTCAGTTCATCAGCTCACACTATGGGTGAAGGTTTGGCCAGCTGGGATTTGAATTCAGTGGGTTAGTCATGAAGCAGCTCTATAGGCTGTAATGTCTGAGTGGGAGGTGCTCAGCATGGACTGTAATTGTAGCTGCTTGGGTTTGTCCAAGATGGACTTAATTGTGGTGATCTCCCAGAATGGTTGAGGAGTACATAACAAAGTTTCCATTGAGGTCATGAGATTTCTTCAACCAGAAACTTTCCCCCAAATCAGAACAAAGTTGGGTAGTCACCTCTAGGAGATTTCTGCAGGGTCTCCCCAGACCTCTCAGTGTTGAGAGAACTAGTTGCTTCCACCTGGGAAGTTCCTCTGGTAACTGCAATGGAAGACAGCCTGGTTTTTCTTCTGCCTTTCCGTCTTTTTATACCTTCCTTCCCTCCTTCTCTCCTTCCCTCCCTCCTTCCCTCCTTCCTTCCTATTTCCATTCTTTCTATCTTTCCTTATTTCTGTTTATTTATTCATGCATTTGTTTGTATGTATATGTGCAAAGGTGTGTGTGTGTGTGTGTGTGTGTGTGTGTGTGTGTGTGTATGTGTGTGTCTAGAGATCAACCTTACTTATTCCTCAGGCACTGTTGACCTTATTTTTTGAGACAGAATCTTTCAGGGGGCCTGGGGCTTACCATATACTAGGCTGGCTGGCCACTGAATCCCAGGGATCCTTCTGTCTCTGTGCCCCCAGTACTGGGATCATAAGCATGTCACCATACCCCACCTTTTATGTGGCTTCTCAGAATCCAGTTCACATCCCCTTGAACCTTGTTTGCTGTCTCTCCAGGGCCTAGAACAACTCTGAACATGGCAAGTACTCACATATATTTATATTTAAATCAACCTAGTATCTAAATGGCATCATTCATGACTTGACAGCTGTGCACAGAAACATGATTTGTAGATAAATCTCCCTTCCAGTAGATGTTCTCTAAGCTTCTCAAACTTATATCCTGAGTTCTCCCCTCCCCTCTCCTACTTATATGGGGAGAAAGAGCATCCCTTTGAGAGTTCATAGTCTCATTCATAAAAGAAATTAAGAATGAACCCAAATGGAAGCTTTAGGACAATTTTATTAGAATTTTAAAGAAAAATCCTCAGGGCAACCAAATTGGTAATCTTGGCAGCTGCCTTGAGGAGGAGAAGGAAGGGAAGAAGGAAAACAGCCATGAAGCCATGCATGTTTAGAGCCTGCATGGAGGTCAACTATGTGGTAGACTGGCAGCCACATGGTGGGGAGAAGGATGCTAGAGCATCCTGAAGCCCTAGCAACATGTTTTAAAAAGGGATATGAAGAAGAAAAGGTGAGATTATGCTTTTCTGAATTCTTCGGAGAAGTAGGCAAACTTATAGAAAGCTATGTCTGTGGCAGGTCCAGAAGCACTTGCACTTAAGAGGCAGGATTCCAGGCTGGAAAAGTTCACTGTCTCACTAATGTGCTAGGTATTCCACCCATCTATTTAGCATGACTTAAGGTTAACCTGCTTGCCATCCTAGGGGTGGTCCTATGATGATTCTGCAGTCTCTGGGAGTAGCACACATGGACAGAAATGTCAAAAAGCAGCTGCAGAGGCCGCTTGGACGCTGCTATTGATAGTAAGAAACCTGTTCCAGGTGAAGGCCTTATCCAGAAGGGAAACTGAAGGTGTTAGAGACAAATTAGAACAGGAGGGGGATATCAGGCTGGCCTCTTTGGTACTGGCCTCTGACCTTGCCAGTAAATTAGATAGGAGAAAAAAGAAGATGGAGGGGTTGGCATGCTGTTTTTTTTTACATCTAGGAGGTCAAATGGGGAAAAAAAAGCCCAGGTCAGAATGATAATAAAAGCCCCATCCTAGGATCCTAAAACCTGGAACCCCTGGGAAGGGTCAATAGTGAAGAAATGACCCAGAGATAATGGGAGATGCTCCTCGGATCTGACTTATAATTCGAAGAAAGGGAAAATCCATGGTCCAACATGCTGATGGAGGTCTCAACAATAGCCCCGTTTGGCCTATCAGGGAGCCAGATGGCTCCTGGGCAATGACTGAGGATTACTGGGAGTTAAATAAGGTGGTACCACCCATTCATGCAGCGGTGCCCAACATTGTACTACTAACTGATCAGCTGGTATAGAAAAAGGGGGCCTTCCACACTGCAGTGGACCTTTCTAATGCATTCTTTAGTATTCCCCTAGCTGCTGAATCCCAAGATCAATTTGCATTCACGTGGAATGGACAACAATGGATTTTCAGAGTACTTCCCCAAGGCCCCACAGTTTGTCATCAAATGGTGGCCCGGGACCTGGCCCTGTTACCTTGCCCTCTTTCTGTAAGGTGGTTCCATTACATAGATGACATAATGCTAACTTCTGAGTGCCTTACAGATTTAGAAGCTCATTTGGGGAACATGCAAGTGGACCTGAAGGAGTGAGGATGGGAAATCAACCCATAGAAGGTACAAGGGCCTGGTACAGCAGTAAAATTCTTAGGAGTTTTATGGTTAGGCAGAGCTCACATAATACCCAGTGTGGCAATTGAGAAAATCTTACAACAACCCATACCAATAAATGCTAAGCAGTTACAGGTATTTTGGGGATTTCTCAGGTATTGGTGAATTTTCATACCTCACCTTGCTTAGGTTACCTGCCCCCTGTATAATCTAATTTTTTTAAAAAGGTGCTACGTGGGATTGGGATGTAAAGGCCCAAGAGGCTTTTGAGCAGGCCAAGGTACTGGCTGGGCAAGCTAAGAAGCTGTGTGTCCCAATACTTCAGTGTCCCTTCCTCTTGGAAGTCACCAGGAGACCTGAAGATTATGGGTGGGACTTATGGCAACAATAGCCTGAATAGACAGTCCCAATTGGGTTCTGGTCCCAATCATGGAAAGGGGTGGGGTCCTGGTGCACAGCCCTAGAACAGCAACTGCTGGCTGTGTACAAAGCATTGCAACATGTGGAGTCCATTACGGGCCCCACCCCCATTACTGTAAAAACTGCATATCCCACAAAAGGATGGATGGAGGGCCTGTTAGCCAAGCCCCTGTCAGGGGTGGCCCAAAACCAAATGCTGCAAAGATGGCATGCATATCTGCAACAGCAAGGGGTGGTGTCGGCAATCCTTATCACCAATGCCATGCAGGCAGTACTAGGAACAGTGTCATTTCAAGGCACAGAGCCTCTCCCTCCACCTCTTATAATTGACCCTCCAGCAAGACCTGACTGAGTGCTAAAAGGGGCTCCCCCAATTCCAGCTGATGCCTGGTATACTGATGGCACTAGCAGGGGTGCCAGACAAGAATGGGTAGCAGTGGCAATACAGATGAACACTGACACTATGTGGTTAGAGAGGTGAGAAGGAGAAAGCAGTCAATGGGATGAATAAAGAGCTGTATGGATAATAATAACGAGGGAGCCTTGGCCAGTTACAATTGGTGCTGACACTTGGGCTGTGTTCGAAGGCTTAACCTTATGGATAGCTCAGTGGGAGAAAGAAAACTGGCGAGTGATGGGATGGCTACTATGGGGGCAACAAATGTGGAAGGGCATATATAATAAAATGCAGGAGGAGCTAGTGCCCTAGTAGTTTACCATGTGGCTGCCCACTGCCTGGTGAGTTCCCCCAGGAATCAGGAACCTGATGCCCTCACCAAAGTGAGGGCTGTCTGCCCCCAGGTTCCCCTAGAAGCAGCTCACTGGATTTATATCAAGCCAGGCCACAGAGGAGCAGACATGGGATGGAGAATAGCCAAAGCAGCTGGCATTCCGGTATAATATGCTGACATCCATCAGGCTCTCCAGGCCTGTGAGGCATGTTCCCAGTTATGGCTCCGGAGGATGGATGCCATGATGGGACATGCATCATGTGCATAAGGCAGCTTCCCCTTTGAGAGACTGGCTAGTAGATTATATAGGGCCCCTGCCATTCAGTGAGGGGTGTAAGTATGGTCTCACTTGTGTGGACACTGCCACAGTACTTTCCTTGCAAGAGAGTGATGGGCAAGGCTATTATTAAGGGGCTTACTGAACTCAGTGTTATGTATGGATGCCCAATATGAATTGACAGTGACAGGAGCACTCAGTTCACAGGTACAGATGTACATGGTTGGGCTGAGGATAATCAGGTTCAATGGTATTTCCAACATCCACACAATCCTACAGGAGCAGGATTAATTGAAAGAAAAAATGGGTTGCTAATGGAACAGTTGAAAGCCTTAAATCCAGAAGGAACCCTACGGGGGTGGAAAAAGGCCCTTCCAGAAACCATAAGGTTGTTAAATGAAAATCCCAGTACCAGGGGTGGTTTGCCTCCCTATGAGCAGTTGGACAAAGGGACCCCAGAGGTCCCCAAAACTACAAAGGCGATTGCCAATAATGTTGGTTGCACACCTGAAGTGGATAGGTAAGACCCTATTGCTGAAGGTGCCGTATGATGTGCGGGAGAAATCAAGCTTGGACTAAGCTGGAAACTCCCTGCCATTGGATAGGTGGCTTTCATAGTGCTAGAAGGCAATATGCAGACGGCTGGGGGAGAACTGTCCCCCATTATCCTGTTCAACAAAGGACCCGGCTTGCTGCACTACCAACATGTGAAGCAAGATGTTCTTGCTGGTGCTATAATGGCTCACCTAGTCTACGTACAACAATTTAATTATCAATTGGACCTAATGCCTGCTCCTAGGGATGGAACACACATCTGGTATTATAGACCAGGTCAACCCTCTGTGGCAGGAGAGATTATAGGCCCCACTGGGGAAGCCACTGCAATTGTATTGTTAGATGGATGTGATGTGCCTACTAAATTACCATTTGTGTTACCATCCAAGCATTTGTGTTTACACCCATGAGATATTATTGCAGTTACTGTTTACATGTTCTTGCTTCTTACTGTTTACATTTTTATAGTAGGTGGAATGCCACTAAATCGAGCCATCAGCCCATGACAAGCAGAGGATGCAGAGACTTGAAGAGTCCAGTACCCTATTACAATGGGAGAAAGGTTGCCCAATACCCTCTGAGGCTCAGGGATATTCACAGAAGAGGTGGGCAGAAAGTTTTGTGAGAGCCAGAGGAAGGGGTGGAGAGTGTGACCCAGAGGATGTTCCTCTGACCCTGTGATGACAAGCCATGGACCCACCTCCTTCCCACACTCTGCAAAGAAGCCACTCCCCTTCCCTCTTTCAGCCAATCAGTTGACCATAGCCACTTGCAGGGGAGGGGCTAAGGGTATAAAAGCTGGGAAAACCATGAGGCTGGTCCCTCGCCATTTTGTAAGGCTGCCTGGAACCATCAGATTTATGGCTGGGTGTGGACTTTTGAACACAGCTGTGAATTGGGAAGGGGGGGCGACTGCCTGTCTGTAAGTAAACCCACACCCCAAGCTCAGTTAGCAAGTCCATAAACTTGTTAAAATTCTTCAAACCAGGGTTTGGAGATTTTTTTCCCCAGGTTGTCTCAAGGACCATGGGGTAGGGGGGCGGGGGGCGGGATTGGATGCCACGTGCACCTCCCAGCAGTGAATTTGACTTACAGGGCTCTTAGCAACATACTGTGTTCTGAAGGCCAAAAACGTCAAAAGTATTTGGGAGCTCTTATTTAATCCCTAAAAGATTTTAGGGTTACCTCTTCAGAGGGGAGAATGTTAGAGTAGCAAAAAGCCCCATTAAAAAAGAAAGAAAGAAAGAGTGAAAGAATCCTTGAAGTTGTCAGAAAAAAGTGATGGGGAGATATGGGAAGTGTTGAAGGGGAGGGAGTGGGCATGGATTTAATCAAAACACCTTACATGCATGCATGAAATTCTCAATAAAGCTTTTTTTTAAAGTTAAAAGAAGAAGAAGAAGAAAAAAAAAAAAACCTCCAGCATAGATACACAGCATCATCTGTGTTATGTTTCAGCAGCATGTTATGGATGGAAAGTAAGGACTTATTCAGCAGTCATATTTCAAAACCAATTCAGCCTATTTTCTTGGTGAGGATGAAAAATGGCTGATCACAATCCCATTATCACATATTAATTTTCTGTTTAAAATTCAAAACAGTGAAATGTATGCTTAGCCACGTTCATCTAAAGATGATTTTGTGAGACCTTTAGAAATTTTACACAAACCATTTGGGCATTTTGCACAATGAATCCCCTGTCATTTATCTAACACAAAATGCTATGTGTGCCCTGCAACTCAAGGTGCCATGACCTTGGAGTCTACACTGTTATCTGAGTCATCTCCTCTACCATACCTTATTGGAATTACAGGGTGAAACCCACATGTTTTTGTTTTTGTTTCTGTTTTTACCTTGCTTAAGTTAAATACCTAGGATCCTTTCTGCTGGGGTGAAGGTTGAACTTTCTAAATCAAAGGGTTTCTTTATAAAAAATATTTTATTGTTTTCATGTATATGAGTGTTTTGCTTGAATGTATGTAAGTGCACCACATGCAATGCCTTTCAGAGGCCAGAAGATGGTATAGGATCTGCTGGAACTGGAGTTATGGATGGTCTTATACACCATGTGGGTGCTGGGAATCAAATGTAGGTCCTCTGGAAGAATAGCAAGTGTTCTTAACTACTGAGCCATCTCTCCAGCTCCAAGCTAAAGGGATTTTGAGCCTCCAGGGAAAACTTCATTCTGAAGCCCTGCCATCCTAAGCAGGTTATATGATATGGTGTGCTGATTTCTCTTCCATTCAAACTGCCCCCACCACTCCCTACCCCCATTTCTCCATAAGGAATGGTTAATCATTCTGTACATCCTCTGGCTTTCAGTTAATAAGCATTCAAATGATCTGATTTAAGACATGCCTTCCAAAGTTTGTGCAAGCCACTTATAGGAACCAACAGCTATAATTTACTTCAGGTAAACAAATTTATTTACTTAAATTATTAATTCAATTTATTTTAAATTATTGATAGCATATAGTGATGACAGGACTTGGTTTACAAGATCATTAAATAACTTGATTCTTAGAGTTAATTGTACAAAAGTAGATGGTTTTTTAAATCACTTAAATAGAACCATAGTGATGGAAGTTTACCTCCATGCCTAGTTGCAGATAGTATGTAGGGGGAAAAAGTCGGACAGCTTAGTTTTAGTACATATTCTTAGAGGAAGAAGAGAAGAGACAGCAGAGGAGGAGGAGGAGGAGGATAAGGAGGAGGAAGAGGAGGAGGGCTAAAACAAACACACAAGTACTGAGATAAGTTATCACTTAAACTACTATTTGCCTACTTTTCTTCCACTTCTCTAGCAAGAGAATTTCTGGTATTCTGCAGAAGTACAGCTAGGCAGGTCAGTCTTTAAAACCAAATGCTTTCATGAAGATGTGAACCCATTCAAGGTGCATGTCCTTGGGGTGCCAAGGTCCAATGCTGACAGTATGGTAAACAGTGGCTCCAGTGTTGACTATGTGGCACACAGTGAATCTGGTGTCCTCCATGTCATGTAGAAAAAAGACAGAAGAGGACAGATGATTTTTTCTCTCAGAGACACCTTGGAAAACTCTGTGCTTACCACAGTCATGCTGTAGATACTGGAGTCTTTATTTTTGGAATTCAATTTAAAAACATGTTTGGACTTCATTTCTCTAAGCCTTTCTTAGTCTGTCCATTTCTTGTGATCCCTTCCATCCAGTTCCCAATGTACAGCTACCATCTCTTACTCTTGATTTTGTGATTTTTTTTCACCCTGCCCACATACCCTCAGTGGATTTCCCACACTGTTGCTGAAGTCAAAAAGAGAGAAACCGTTGTTCTTTCGTTCTTTGAGGAAAATGCCCTGGTATTGATTTTTTTTTTTTTTTTTTTTTTTCCTTTAATTGCATCTCTTAGTGTGACCTTCAGTGCTGTGCCTCACTTGGTCTTCCTTTACATTTCCAGTCTGCTATTTTCTGCACCTCAGCATACAAAGAGCACTCCTGTGAACACTAACATGCACATTTCTGGGTCTCCATTTCCACTTCTCTTGGGTAAAGATCTAGGAGGGGAGTTGTTTGATTGCATGGCAGATAGTGCTATGTGTAACATTTTGAGGACCTGCCAAGCTGTTTTCTAGAGCAGCTGAACCATTATATGTTCCCACCAGTCATTGCTAAGAGTTCCACTTTCTCTACATCCTCATCAACACTTGTTATCACTGGTATTTTGGTGATGGCTTGTCACCCGAATTCTCTCTGGGTCTCTTGCGTGATCAGACAAACCATATAATATTTTTTTTTGTGTGTGAGTTTATTATGGTTTATTCCCTCGGGTAGGGAGGGAGTGAACTGGGGAACTTACACAGAGACAAGCACTCTTGCGCTGTGGCTCAGAGCCAACGACCAGATACTCCTGCAGCCCCGCCCATAGTCTCTGTTAACTTTTGCCCATGCACCTTGGGCCCACAGACTCGTCCCAGGTAGATAAATGCCCCCTCTCACATCCATGCGAGTGAGGTGCTGGGGCCATCTCTCTCCACACCCGCCAACACGCGCATTCCTTCTGGCTGGCGTCTTCAGTCCCAAAATGGCTCCTAACCATACCTAATAGTGAATTCAAGGTGATCAGCTGCTTAAGCTCCTGCCCCCTTGACCCCCATGTCACAATGAATTGTATTCTTGAACTATGAGCCAAAATAATCCCTTTCTCCCTTAAATTGCTTTTGTTGGGCTACTTATATTACGGTAACAGGAAAAGATACTAAGTCACTCTTGTGGGTGTGCAGTAATGTCTATTTTTAAAAATTTGATTTGGCCTGAACTGTATTTCTTCTCTTAGTGGCTTATGCTTTAGATGTCATGTCTAAGAAGCCATAGCCTGATCTCAGACCACAAATGTTTACTCTTATATTTCCTAATATTTCCTTAAGTAAGAGTTTATAGTTTGGAATGTGGAGAGCTGGCTCTGTGATTAAGAGCGCTGCTCCTTTTCCAGGGAAAGAGTTTGGCTACCAGCACCCACATTCTGCAGCTCACAACAGCCTGTACCTCCAGCTGTAAGGAATCTGATGTGCTCTTCTGGCCACCATGGGTACCTACACACATGTGGCTTATATACAGAGAAACACACATATACACATTAAGAAAAATAGTTTATAGTTTTAGACCTTTCATATAGATCCTTGATCCTCTTTGATTTTGCCTAAGGACTAGGATACTGACCTGAGAGGAGTTACACACCTCTGACTAGTCCTGTCTTCCCCGCTCCCACACTGATCCGTCCGTGTTTCTCTTTTCTTCCTTATGGCCTGGGACTCTTCTTTAATGTCAATATTCTAACGTACACCAGATGCTCAGGTGCCCTCTCTAAAAGGTCACATTTAGATTGCCAGGCCACCCTCTAGGAGAACACAAACCATCTCTTTGGGTTTTTCTTTGATTAGTGGCTTAGTCTAGCAGATTCACTTGGTTGTCATGCAGGCTACATTGGAAAGCAGTAGATGGATGGCCTAGGCAAGACATGGATGACTCAAATCCCAGGTCCTACTAACACTATGTACTATTTGGGTGCTATATAAAGCACAGTGCTGTTTTGCAAGCCTGTAGGATGCCCTGGCCTGCTGCTATAAATACAAGCACAAACAGCCAATGGCTGGGAAAATGGGGATGAGCACTAAGCCTGTACTTACGAGGGACTTCCAGTATAAGAACTAGTGCTGAGGCTGTGGAATCCCACTGTTTCCTTTTGTCAGGAAGGAGAAAACACCAGCATTTTTGCCTTTCTATATCACAATCAGTGAGCTTATTTTACCATATTGGATGGCAGGAATGTGATTCTATCTGCAACAAAAGAGAATCCTGAAAAAGCCAGGTGTGGGCTCCTGTGAATGCTCACTGTGTTTATTCCAAGTCATAGTAACAAAAGATAATAAAAAATCTTTTGTTGATCATCAAAAGAAGACTTAACCAACATGCCAGCTTTAGGTAGGCATATTCTTCTGGAGATGTGTGGGTTCTGAATATCTACAGAGCAGCTTCAGCCAGGGGTTGCTGGTGCTGTGGACCCGTAGTGCAGAGAACATCAAGTGCAATGATTGTAATTCAGGTCAGCACACAGGAGCCATCTGCACTTGGTTCATATGCTTAAATTCATAGTCATTAACATAATGATTGCCTGTCGACATAAGAAAATCTGATTCTCAAAGTAATTTCCATGATTATATTAATCTGAATGACATAAATCTGTATCAAAGTCAAAGATCAAATGTTAATCTTTATCCACAGATGACAAGGATAATTGAAAAGAAACCAAAATTCTAGGTGTCTACTGCCAGGTTAACATAAGTTAGAATACTCACATTGACTAGAAGTATGGCCAATGGAAACTGGACAGATTTGTGCAGATCTTGCTGCTTGTCCATGCAGGATGTGCTTAGCACACCCTACTCAGGGAAAGAGCTCCATCATATACAGCAGCAAATTGGTTTTGAAAATAAATCATAAAACTGAAAATAATTCTACAGTTTCCTGGTTATTTAAGGAACAACTTTCTCTTACTTTAGTCACATCGTCTGCCACTTCGTTACTCCTCACAGTCAGGATTCCCATATGTTACACACATAAGGGTAAATGAGGTTAGCTTTGGAAGACAGCCCCTCCTCATTCCTCCCACTGACTCAAAGGAGAGGAGGAGAATCTAGTGACAACCAATCAGATATTTTTTATGAAGCAGAGAGGAAGTGATTGCACTTTGATTTCCTCTTGCACAGGCCTTGTCAGAGCCATGGAGACTGGTGGGGAACTCAGAGACCAAGAATGTGAAGTACTGAGCCCAGGAAATCCCTGCTGGCCTGAGGGCACCTGCATGGAAGGACGTATGTGTCCCCCCTTCCTTCCCAAAGGATGAGGTCTGCTTTCTGTATTAGTGGAATCTAAATTCATATGATGTAGTGGTGTTGAATAAAATTCCATGAAGGAATGTCAAAACATTACTTAAGAAAGTGTGCTTTTTAAAATTTAAACTTTGATTGTGCAACAGGAAGACTATAATCCCAAGGAAAGAACCTGCGCAAGTCCTTCATGAACCTTGGGGAAGAGATGGTTTGTTTTATAATGTGTGCATCTTTATCTGATGAACAAGAATTACACAGGCTGGCCTGGAGAATAAATTCTGCTGTTGGGTTTTCATTCCTGACCCAGTCACTCAGCCAGGCTCACTGGCATAGACACTGATTCTGAACAGACCAGAGCTTAAGCACCACAGAGCTCATGATTATTTCTCTGCTTCTGTCCCCTCTCCATCTTGGTGGACATCTTGTCCATTGCATTTCTTTAAAGCATTAGGGAGTCTCTGATGGAATCCAAGAGAACAAAGTCATATGTACATTTTCACTTGTGCATATAATTCTGAGAGAGGGAGAGAAAGAGTTTATGAAGAGAGGGCTATGCTGAGTTCATCATCCTAACTCTGTACCCAACCATATAACCAAGAACTTGAATGGATTAAAGTTATAAGAACATTCATTAGGGAGGGAAGGAAGTTTATCTTGTGGCTTCTCACCTGGAGAAAGGAGTAGACACATCAAATATGAGAGACAACATGAGAGACCTGGAGTTCCTGCCATTTGGGTCCCATCCCTAACACATTGCACTAACCATAAATGGACTTGAATTCTGGGAAATGAAGTTTTAGAAGGGATGTGCAAGCATATTAATGATGCAAGTTTTTCTAAATTTAAACTAAGAAAGAATACTTTTGATATGTGTGCTGGTTAGTTTTTATCAACTTGACACAAACCTAGACATTCCTGTGAAGAGGGAATTTCTGCCCCCATCCCCAAATCTATGTCTTTCCAGTCACAATACAGGCTAAGCTCAATGGCCTGGGCTGAGGTATACATGGGGCAGGTTTGCTCTGCCTCTTCTTTTTATACAGGCACCAGGAGGCCCAGAAGAGAGAATTTCACTTGAGGAATTTTCTTCATCAGACTTGTCTGTGGGCATGTCTGTGGATCACTTTCTTAGTTGCTAAGTGATGTAGAAAGGTCCAGCCCGTTGTGGGTGGTGCCAGCCCTGTCTGGTGGTCCTGGGCTGTACAGGCAAAGTAGCAGAGCAAGTCAGCAGCGGGAAGCAAGCCAGGAAGCAGCATTCCTCCATGGTATTGGCTTCAGTTCCTGCTCCAGGCTCCTCCTTGCCTCACCTGATGACAGATTGTAACATGTAAGCCAAATAAATCCTTTCTTCCTCAAGTTGCTTTTGGGCAGTGTTCTACCAAAGTCACAGAGAAGCAAATCAGAGCAGAATGGAATAGTACAACCTAACTCTCTTTTTAAAACATGTATAACTCTGACTATTACAAACAATAGGACACTAGGGAACTCACTAGGATTCGAGCTCCACCCCCAGAACCCACATGAAAAGCTGTAATCTTAGCACTGGGGAGGCAGAGAGAGGTGGATCCCTGGACTCCCTGGCCAGCTAGTACAGCCTCTTCAGGGCAATGAGAGACTCTCAATAAACCAAGGTGAACAGCTATCCAAGAATGACACCCTAGGTTGTCAGGTGGGTTCCATAGGTACATGTGCACATGTGTACCCACACACATGAACATTTATGCACATACCCACACACACACACACACACACACACACACACACACACACACACCACAAATCCAACAACAGAGAGCTTTAATTGTTCTTAACCAGGTGAGAGTGGAATATATCAGGTTTACTTCCAGGGCTCTGTAAACCCAGGTCCTCCACTCTCTGCACTTGGTTTAGAAACTGCCAGGTGGGCAAGGCAGAAAACACTGTGGACAGTTTTAAACATCTTCCAGATGATCTCCTTCATATAGTTCAATTAAATTTTTTTTAATTTTTAGTTCATGTATATAAATTTGCCTACATGAATGTATATGTACCACATGCATGTGCCTGGTGACTGCAGAGGCCAGAAGGAAGTGTCAGATCCCTTAGAACACGGCGTTTTAGGGTTTTTTTTGTGTGTGTGTGTGTGTGTGTGTGTGTGCTTTTCGAAACCAGGTATCCCTGTAGCCTCAGCTGGCCTGGAACTCGCTATGTAGACTAGGCTGGCCTTGAACTCACAGAGATCCTCCTGCCTTTGCCTCCTGAGTGCTGGGATTAAAGGCATGCACCATCATGCCGGGCAGGTATTATAGACAGTTGTATTCCACTATGTAGATGCTGTGGGTGGAACCCACATTCTCTATAAGAGCAACAAGTGTTCTTTTTTAAAAATATTTTATTCATTATTTTTATTTTATGTATATGAGTGTATTGCTTACATGTATGTGAGTGCACCCATGTCATGCAATGCTGCAGAGGTCAGAAGAGGGCTTCGGATTCCCCTGGAACTGGAGTTAAGGATGGTTTGTAGCTGCCATGTGGGTGCTGAGAATCGAACCCAGGTCCTCTGCAAGAACAGTCAGTGCTCTTAACTGCTGAGCCATCTTTCCAGCCCCATGAGCAGCAAGTATTCTTAATTGCTAAGCCATTTCTCCAGTTACCTCATTCAATTTCTTTACATTTGATACAAATGTAAGCTTCAGCATGTAGCACTGAAATCACCAATAATGGGAATTATACACGAGGTTCTGATTTGAATATATATGTTTGTTTTGGAAGCATGAGTAAGATGTAATGCAGAGAAAGTAGATAAAGAAATAAAAGGAATATGTGTTTCATCATTTTCAACTCCCTGCTGTCAGGATTCATAGGGAATGTACATGAGACTGGTCAGTTTGCCTAGAAATGAGGGGTGTTTCCTGTACATGGAGTTTCCTAGGGCAGTATCAGGGAGGTCCAGGCAGAAGCAGGAGGAGCTGGGCAGTTCTCCCAAAGAAGAGATCAAGAACTGCTCCTCTGAGCCCAGGAGTCTCAGGCAACCCAGGAAATGTAACAATTAGGAAAATGTTTTAAGAGTCTGAGTTTTTCAGGTCACTTGGCCCCCCCTCTCTATTAAGTTGTATGCAAATTTTGTGTATTAGACACTTGCCATTACTGTGACAAATACCTGATATAAAACAGCTCTTAAGGGGTCCTTTCGGGCAGATTTCTTGTGGCTCACAGTATCAGAAGTTTCTGCCCATGGGGGTGTGGTTCTGTGGCTTCCAGCTAAAAGCAGCTTCTGAAAGAGATCACTCATTCATGGTGGCAAAAGAGAGAAGAGTGGGTGGCCATGATCAAGAGCTATCCTTTCCATTAATGGTCACTTCCTAGAGGAACTACCACCTCCCAAGAGTCCACAAGCTCACAGTTATCCTTTAACACATGGGACATTCAAAACCTAAACAATAGAAATTTCTAAGCCAATTTAAAAAGTTACAGAATATTATAAACATATTTGCATGTTTTTAAATATTCACTAGAACATCAATTTTAACGACTTCATGAAATTCTACTAAAAGCTGTACCAGAATCTGTTTAACAAATTCCACCTCACTTATGTTACTTCCACTTTTCTTTACACATAGTGCTATTCCAAATACCCTCAGATGATATCTTTGCACACAAACCCAACAATTGCTTCCTAAGGATGGATTTCTAAAAATGTAATCACTGAATCAGAAGACCTTACTCTGAATGCTTTGGATGAATATTGCCCAGTTGACTCCTTAAATGTTGTGCTAATTTTCAGAGCCATTGACCTTACATGAAAATGCTCATTGTACAAACATAGGTTTGTAGCCACAAAACAAGTTCTCATACCCATCAACATAATAAGTTACAGAGACTAACTTCTGTTCTACAGTGTATCAGTCTCAGACAGCACAGTGAGCTTCCTCCAGTCAATTTCAAATGGTCCCATGAGAATGTGTGGGGGCTGCAGCTTCTGGTGTTTACACAGATTATTACTTAAACCCTCCCTATCATCAAATGCTTATCTAACATCTGCCACATGTAAATGAGGGCAATCCTGGGCCAATGCAACTGAGGCTCTGAAGGCCAAAACAGAAGCTCAGCTTCTTATCTCTGCCTCTGGTGTCTCAGTGCTTCTGGATCAATGAGATATCCTGCCTCAAAAAACCTCAATTGATGCTGAGAAGACATTTGACAAAGTTCAACATGCCTTTATGATAAAACTCTTGGAGAAATTAGGAATATATGGAGTATACCTCAAAATAATAAAGGCTATAGGCAACAAATCTAGAGCCAACATTATATTAAATGGAGACACACTGAAAGCATTTTCTCTAAAATTAGGAACAAGACAAGGATGCCCACTCTCCTCTCTATTATTTAAAATAGTATTCGAAGTCTTAGCTGTAGCTATTAGACAAGAGAAAAGCATAAATTGGTTAAAAATGGGCGAGGAAGAAATCGAACTATCCTTATTTGCAGATGGCCTGATTCTATACTTAAAAGACACTATAGATCTACTAGAAAACTCCTAGATCTAATAAACACATACAGTAAATTTGCAGGATGCCCAATCAATATAAAAATACCATAGTTGAACTTGCCTTGGATTCCGGAGACCAACCTTCCTCCTGGTAAGTTTGATCCTGTCCACTGTGTCTTGACTTCCCCATAGCCTGAGCAACTCCAATCACCCAGACCCCATATCCTGTTCTCCTTCTAGCCTTGGTCACAGGCCCACTTTTGCTCTCAGCATCCCAAATCTCTGGAGTACCCTCTTAGTCTGGACCTGGCTATTGTCTCCTGATCTTCTGTACTCAGACCAGCTCAATTTTTCAGCCTAGTTTTTTAGACTTCACAGGTTGTCCCCAACCTCCAACTTGCCTTGGATTCCCCAGACAAGCCTTCTTCCCAAGTAGGTCTGACCCTGCCTAATGCCTTGACTCCTCCACGGCCTGAGCAATTCCAGTCTCCCAGACCCCACATCCTGTTCTCTTTTTAGTCTTGGGCATAGGCCCCTTTTGCTCTTAGCACCCCAGATCTCTGGACTACTCTCTTAACACTGTGTGTTTGTGAGTTCTTGAAATTGCCATCCCCCAAGATTGGGACCATCTTCAGCTCCTCACACTGCTGCAGGGCTAGGCTTCCCTGTCTTTAGCAGGGGCCCAGACTTCAGCAGGCTGCTTGAGATTGCCTAAATCCAGACTCTGCATAACAAGCATCCAAAATTGTGCTGGGACTGCTGGTTAAAGGCACCTAGACCTTAGGAAGAAGCCTGAGAGCATCTGATTTTCACCTGACTTGGGTCACTGCCGGAACTCCTGAATAGCTGGATTAGAGCCATCTGGTCCCTCCAATATAAAATCAAAGGGGAGAACATGAAGCCTAGACCAGGAAGATTTTCATACCCAATAAGAAAACAACCAATATACATCAAGTATATAAACAGAAACAAACTTCAACTAAACAAAGGAAGGCTTAAGTCTCACACCAGAATCATAAAAGAAATCCACATGTCAAAATCATAACAAAAAATAATATGAAAAACCTAAATAATATTATCTGTCAAACACCAACAGTCCTATAAAGGAGTTTTACAATGAGAATCCCCTGGAGATAATCCAGGACACAGAATTTAAAAGAACAATCATAAACATAATCAAAGAATTCAACGAATTTAAAGAACACACAAACAAATCAAAGAACTAAAAGAAGATGGGGATAAACTTCTGACTGAATTCACAAAAGAGATAGAAATAATGAATACTGAGTCTGAAATGAAGAAAGAACTGAAACATTCAATAAGTCAATTAGAAATGACATGAAAAAGCCTCACTGATAGAATGAATGAAATGGAAAACAGAATATCAAGACTGGACTATAAATATGAAGAATTGGACTGATCAAGTAAAGATAAAGAAAAATTTAAAAAACACAGGAATGAAATATACAGGAAATGTGGGACACCATGAAAATACCAATTTTACGCATCATAGACATAGAGGAAAGAGAAGAATCTCAGGATAATAGTATTGACAAGATCTTCAACAGGATTGTAGAAGAAAATTTCCCCAAATTAAAGAAAGACATGCCCATACAAATACAGGAAGCACATAGAACACCAAATAGACACCAAAGAAACTCCCCATGGCATATCATAGTAAAAGTAGTGAATGTACAGAAGAAAGAGAAAATACTGAAAGCTGCAAAAGAAAAATAAGCCACATATATAGGAAAACCATCAGAATTAGAGCTGAGTTTTCAGTGCAAACTATGAAATGCAGAAGAGCCTGGACCAAAGTAGTCCCAGTTCTAAATGACCATAGCTGCCAACACAGAATACTTACCCAGAAAAAAATGCCTATTATAGTTGAAGGGGAAAGGAAAAAATATTCCATGACATGAATAGGCTGAAAGAATTCATGTCCCCCCAAACCAGTCTTTCACAGAATTCTCGAAGGGACACAAAAAGCTGAGGAAAGGAGCAACAGTACCCAAGCAGCAACAGATACTAAATGAATGCAAAACTGTGGAAACACAAAATTAGACTATGAATGAAAACAGAAAATAGGACAGGAACCACTGCACATTTTTCAAAAATAACTTTAAATGTCAGTGGACTGAACTCCCCAGAAACCCATCTCACCTTCAAAGACAGGCACTACTTTAAGGTAAAAGGATGGAAGAAACATTCCAAGCAAATGATACTAAGAAACAAGCAGGAGTTGCAGTTCTAACATCTGACAAAATATACTTCAAAGTGAAACTAATCGAAAGAGATAAACAGGGTCACTTAATTCTGATCAAAATAACAACTAAACAAAAAGATATTACAATCATGAACATATATGCACGAAACTGGTGCACCCAAATTCATAAAAACAGTAGTACAGGACTTTAAGACACAGATTAATCCCAACTTACTAATAGGGGAATTCATCACCATTAGACAGGTCAACTGGATAAAGAATAAAGAGAGTCATCTGAATTAAACAATACCATACATCAAATGGACCTAACAGACATCTACTGAGTATTCCACCTAAGCACCAAAGAATATACTTTTTATTCAGTATCCCATGGAAATTTCTCCAAAATTGACCACATACTGGGCAGAAAACAAACCTCAAGAGACAAAAACAAAACAAAACAAAAAAACCCTGAAATAATTCCATGCATTCTACCAGACCACAATGCAACAAAGATTAAGATCAATACCGGAAAAAGCCCTAGCAACTACACAAGATCATGGAAATTAAATAACACACTCCTGAGTGAAGAATGAGTCAAAGGAGATATTAAGAAAGAAAACTACTCCTGGATTTAAATGAAAAGGACAACACAACACAACACAGCAAACCTCTGAGACACTTTAAAGGAGTCCTAAGAGGGAAGTTTATAGCTCTGAATGCTTACACTAAAATATCAGGAAGAACACAAATAAATGGCTTAGCATTGCAACTCAAGACTCTTGAAAAGCAACAACAAATGAAGTCCAAACCCAGCAGATAAGAAGAAATAACAAAAATCAGAGCAGAAATTAATGAAATTGAAACAAATAAAACAATACAAAGAATCAACAAATCCAAGAGCTGGTTCTTTGAAAAGCTAAACAAGATAGACAGACCTTTAGCCCAGTTAACCAAAAGAAAGAAAGAGCAATGCTAAATCAACAAAATCAGAGATGAGAGGGGAAACATTACAACAGACAACAAAAAGATCCAGACTATTATAAGGGAATACTTTAAAAACCTATATGCTATTAAATTTGAAAACCTAAAAGAAATGGTTGTATACCTTAAAATCATGGGAATCACCAAAGCTAAACCAAGAAGAGATCAACAGCTTAAACAGACCCATAATATATAAGGAAATTGAAACAGTAATAGAAAAACTCCTGACTAAAAAAGCCCAGGCCCAGATAGATTCACAGCAGAATTCTGCCAGACATTTAAAGAAGATTTATATCCAGCACTACTTAACTTATTCAAAAAAAAAAAGAAAAAAAAAAAAAGAAACAGAGGGAGAGCCCCCAAATTCCCTCTATTAAGCCAGCATCACTCTAACACCAAAACCAGGTAAAGATACCAAAAAATGCAAATTATAGACCCATATCCTTAGTGAACATAGATGCAAAAATTCTCAATAAAATACTTGTAAACCACATACAGACACACATCAAAAAGATCACCCACCATGATCAAGCTGGCTTTATTCCAGAGATGCAGGGATGGTTCAATATATGTAAGTCAATAAACGTCACAAATCATACAAATGGACTCAAAGACAAAAACCACATGATCATGTCAATAGATGCAGAGAAGGCCTTTGACAAAATTCAACATGCATTGATGTTAAAAGTCCTAGAGGGAGCCAGGCGTGGTGGTGCACGCCTTTAATCCCAGCACTTGGGAGGCAGAGGCAGGCAAATCTCTGTGAGTTCGAGGCCAGCCTGGTCTATAGAGCAAATCTAGGCCAGTTGGGGCTACAGGGAGACCCTGTCTCAAAAAGATAAAAAAACAAAAACAAAAACAAAAGCAAAAACAAAAAAAACCCACAACAAACAAACAAACAAACAAAAGGTCCTAGAGGGAATTGGACTGGAGGGAACATACCTCAACATAATTAAAGCCGTATACAACAAACCCACAGCCAACACCATTTTGAATGGAGAAAACTGGTAGCATTCCCATTAAAATCAGGAACCAGACAAGGATGTCCACTTTCTCCTTTTCAATATAGTACTTGAAACTCTTTCTAGAGCAATAAGACAAGAGAAGGAAATTAAAGGGATACTAACTGGAAAGGAAGAGTCAAATTATTCCTTTTTGCAGATGATATGATATTATACCTAAGAGATGCCAAACATCCCACCAGAAAACTCTTAGAAATGATTAACACATTCAGTAAAGTGGCAGATTATAAAATTAATCTACAAAAATCAGTAGCCTTTCTATATACCAATAACAAGCAATTGGAAAAAGAGTACATAGAAACCCTCCCATTCACAATTTTATCTCAGAGTAAACCTGACCAAAGACATTAAAGATCTCTACAAAGAAAATTTTAAATCTTTAAAGAAAGAGACTGTGGAAGAACTTAAAAGACCAAAGGACCTCCCATGCTCAAGAACTGGAAGAACTGATATTGTGAAAATGATAATCCTACCAAAAGCCACTTATAGGTTCAATGCAAGGCCAATCAAAATCCCCATGACATTCTTTGCAGAATTAGAAAATACAACATAAAATTCATATGGGAGCACAAAAGACCCAGGATAGCCAAAGCAGCCCTGAGCACAAAGAGCAATGCTGGGGGGATTATTATATCAAATTTTAATCTGTGTTACAAAGCTATAACAGTGTGGTAGTGGCACAAAATTAGACCTGTACATCAATGGAACATAATTGAAGACCCAAACATGAGTAAATGCAATTTCAGCCACCTCATATTTGACAAAGGGGCCAAGAACACCCACTGAAGGAAAGACAACACCTTCAGCAAATAGTGCTGGCAAAACTGCATCTCTACCTGTAGACGAATGAAATTAGACCCTTATCTTCCTTGCACAAAAGTCAACTCCAAATGGATCAAAGACCTCCATGTGAAACCTGAAACTCTGAAACTGTTAGAAGAAAACACTGGCAATAACCAACAAGATATAGGTGTAGGAATGAACTTTCTAAATCAGACATCAGTTGCTCAGGAATTAAGGTCAAAATCAACAAGTGGGACCTCATTAAACTAAAAAGCTTCTGTACAGCAAATGAAACAACCAAGGAAGTGAACAAAAAATCCACAGAGAGGGAGAAAATCTTCACCAACAACACATCTGACAAAAGTTTACCATCCACAATATATAAAGAACTGAAAAAAAACAAAGAATCAAGAAAGAAAGTCACCCATTTAAACTATGGGCTAAGGATTTAAACAGAGACATTTCAAAAGAAGAAATAAAGATGGCTAAGAAACATCTTAAAAAGTGCTCAACATCGTTAGTAACCAGGGAAATGCAAATTAAAGCCACTTTAAGATGTCATTCTAACCCAGTCAGACTGGCTAATATAAAGAGAACAAATAATACCAAATGCTGGTGGGGATGTGGAGAAAGGGGAACACTCATTTACTGCTGGTGGGATTGCAAACGTGCAACTGCTATGGAAAGCAGTGTGGAGAACTCTGACAAATCTAAAAACGACCTTACCATTTGACTCAGTTATACCACTCCTTGGCATATACCCAAAGGACTCATCCTATTGCACAGATACTTGTACATCCATGTTTGTTGCTGCTCTTTCCACAATAGTTAGGGGATGGAAGCAACCTAAATGTCCCTAAACTGGTGAGTGGATAATGAAAATGTGGTACATTTACACAGCAGTAAGGAAAGATGAAATTTGCAGGTAAATGGATGTAACTAGAAACTGTTATACTTAAGTGAAGTAAAACAGACTCAAATAAACGATGTATGTTCTCCCTCATATGTAGAGCCTAGCACCAAATCCTTATTATGAGTATATGTTCTCCCTCATATGTAGAGCCTAGCACCAAATCCTTATTATGAGTATATATCCTGATATAAATGCAGGAACCAGGACAATGAAAAGGAACCAGGGAGGTAAAGGGAAAGAAGGAACTTGAGAAAGAAGAACAGTAGGAGACAGGTGCTACTAAGGGAGAAATGGATAAAATGCGGATGTTTAAATGGGAGGGGGAGGGAGGTTATACAAGTAATCTTGGGGATAAAGGGAAAGAAGGAGCTCAAGAGAGGTGGGGCCATAGGATACTGGTATTATCAAGGGAGAAATGGGAAAAAGGGGGACACTTTAACCAGGGAAGTCATGGCAGAAGGTTTAGACTGGGAGAGAGAGAGGAGAGAAATAAATAATGCCCAGCTAGTGTAAAAAAAACAGATGAAATTGGGGTTGGAGAGATGGCTCAGCGGTTAAGAACACTGACTGTTCTTCCAGAAGACCAGCACCCACATGGCAGCTAACAACTGTCCGTAACTCCAGTTCCAGGGGATCCAACAGCCTTTTCTGTCCTTGGTGGGCATTGCATGACATGGGTGCACTTACGTACATGCAGGCATAACATTCATGCACACAAAATAGAAATAATAAATAAGCTGGGCATGGTGGCACACACCTTTAATTCCAGCACTAGGGAGGCAGAGGCAGGTGGATCTCTGTGAGTTCGGGGCCAGCCTGGTTGACATAGTGAGTTCCAGGACAGCTGGGCCTACAGAGAGGCCCTGTCTCAAAAAGACAAAAAATAAAATAAATAAATAAAATATTTTTTAAAAAACTAGAGGAAATCATATTAGTCCAACAACCAAATGGCAAATTACACATATAATATCCCTAAATGAGTCCATGTGTATAGCCAAGACAGGAGAAACCTTCCTTTGAGTTGTTGGCCATGATACTCCCAAAATTACACAGACTATTGTCACAGTCCTTGTTTGCCTCCCAGAACTTGAAGGTAAGACCCTACTGCTGAAGACAGAACTTTGGACACAGGATTTGGAGCAATGGAGATGGAACTGACCTGGAATCCACTTTCCCTGAAAGCTAGCTATCATAGCTTTGAAAAGCATCCTGCAGTGTGCTAAGGGAGAACATAAATTGATGGTCCAACATCACCTTCAAGACCAAATAACCATATCAATGACCTCACAGCATTTGACATTGGTACAATAGTGGCACTTTTATCTTGAGGACAATCAATAGCTATCTAATTGGACTAAAAGCCAACTCAATGGGAGGAAACTCATGTGTGGTATTGTAAACATACCCAAATACTCATGGCTGGAGAGGTCATAGATTCTAGAGAAAACCCCAAAAGTATCACATCCCTAGACCAATATAATTTGCTATATTAAAAAATATGTATCTTTATATTTACAAATATTCCAGTCACCACTCATCAAAGAATCTTCTTTTGTACCAGACATAGTCCTTTACAGAAGCTTCTTTTGCACCAGACACAGTCTTTTACAGAGTGTCATAACTGGTTACACACAGACATTGTCAATTACCCAAGTCTAAGTGACACACCTATAATGCAATCTCTATAAATTCAGGGAACATAGAACAAGGGGTAAAGAAGACAATAATGAATATCTCAATTCTTATTAATGAAGTCCCTAATGCAACAGAATGCTGGGAAAACAGAAGGTCACAAATGGCCAAAGTGTAAAGACTAAGAGTCTGCAGGGTACTTGTCCTTGGACAGTACTCGTATATTAAACTACACCCACCCAGGTCTCAGGGGCCACTGCAGAAGAGGGGATGGAAAGATTTTAAGAGCCAGGGAGGAGGTGCATGACCACATGGAAATAAGAGTCCTACAAGTTCCTGTGACCCTGCTCATACGAACCTACAGAAATGGTGTCAGCATGCCCAGGATCTATGCAAGCTCAAACAGACAAAAACCCAGCATAGAGCTGGGAAAATGGCCAGCTGATGCCAGTCTTAGCTGAAGAAGTATTGGCAACTGTTTACTGCTGGGTGAGGAAGAGCTGATCGTCCTAAAGTGAGAGACTCTAGATGGGCTGACTAGATCTCAATAGATGAACTTGCACCGAGGGACATCTTGGGACACTAACTTGACACAATAAGCTTTAAGACATATGACAGAATGTATTAATTCCAGTAGGAGGGTGCCAGTGGGAAGGTGCCAGTACAGAAGGGGGTGTAAGGATGATTAAGATTGATTGGGATGTTCTGTATGAAATATACAAAAATTTAATTAAAAATTATATTTCACTGAACAGGGGGGAAAAAAACAGTAGTCTTCTTGTATACCAGCAATATACTCTTAAGAGAAAGAAATTAGGAAAAATATCCCATTCAAAGTAGTACCAAGGACTGGGTGGAAGCAGGGCAGGCAGATCTCGGTGAGATCAAAGCCAGTCTGGTCTACACAGCCCAGACCAGCTGGGGCTATAAAGGAGACCCTGTCTCAGAAACACCAAAAATAATAAATAAATAAATAAATAAATAAATAGGAATGCGCCTAACCAAAAAAGACAAAGGCGTCTATAATGAAAACCTCAAGACACTGAAAAAGGAAATCAAATATATTAGATGAGGGAAAGACATTCTAAGCTCCTGGATTGGCAGAGTCAATATTGTACAAATGGCTGTACTATCTAAATTAATCTATCAACTTAACACAGTACCTGCCAAAATTCCAATGTCATATTTCACAGAACTAGAAAAAAAATCCAAGAATTCATATGCAACCATAAAAAGTACTATGAACAGCCAAGCAGTCCTATGAAGTATTCCAATGTCATATTTCACAGAACTAGAAAAAAAATCCAAGAATTCATATGCAACCATAAAAAGTACTATGAACAGCCAAGCAGTCCTATGAAGTAAGAACTGGAGGTATCACAATACCTGATCTCAAATTATACTAGCTATGATGATAAAGATAGCTTGGTACTGGCATAAAAACAGACAGGGAGACCAAAGGAATAGAACAGACGACCTGGAAATAAGTTGACAAAGCTATGTTCATCTAATTCCTGGCAAAGGAGGCAAAAACATGCATTGGAAAGAGGAAAAATCAGCCCATTTAATAAATGATGGCAAAACTGGATTTCCACCTGCAGAAGAGCATACAGACAGCCTAACAGAATGAGAGAAAACCTTTACCAGCTATACATCTGACAAAGGACTAAGATTCAGAATTTACACAGAACAGAAGAAATTAAATAATATGGAAATAAAATTACCAGTCAACAAATGGACCAATGAATAGATGAATAGACAGTCTTCAGGAGAAGAAATACAAATGGCCAATAACTTTTGTTAAAGGTTTTGAGACAGGGTCTTCCTGTAGCCACAGTTGGCCTAGAACTCACTATGTAGACCACACCTGCCTTGATCTCACAGAGATCCCCCTGCCTCTGCCTCCCAAATGCTGGGATTAAAGGTATGCATTACCATATCTGGCTTCAATAACTTTTTCTTTTAAGTGTACAACATCCATAGGTATCAGGAAAATACAAATTAAAACTAATTTGAGATACCATCTTATCTCAGAATGGCTATCATCAAGAAATCTGACCACAAATGTTAGAGAGAATGTGGAGAAAGAGGAACCCTATTCACTCCTGGTGGGAGTGAAAATTTGTACAGCCATTATGGAAATCAACTTGATGGTTCCTCAAAAAATTTTAAATGAGCTACCTTATGACTCAACTATGTCACTCCTGGGCATATACCCAGACCTTACTGTAAAAATATTTGTATATCATGTTTATTGCTACTCTGTTCACTACAGCAAGGAAATGAAACCAATTTCGTTGTCCATCAACAGATGAATAGGTAGTGAAGATTTGGTACATATATAAAGTGGAAAAAAATGAAATAAAAAAATTCACAGGAAAATGGATGGGCCTAGAATATTTAATATTAAGTGAGGTCACCCAATCATAGAAAGTAAAAACTGCATGTTTTCCCTCATCTACCTAGTCTATAATGTATACATTTATACATTTATAAACAAACACATGTGTAGGTAGACACAAGTGATTCTTTTTATTTTTTTGCTACATTTGTTTTGTGACCTGAAAATTTATACTTTTTCTTCTGTTTATAGATATATTAATTATTTTATAGTGTTACTTAATATGCTAAAAAGTAAAGGCGGAGAGCTATTGAAGAAAGAACCATGATGTGTATCTCTGGCCTACAAAAGCACATGCATATGCTACCGCGTGCACACATGCACACACTCACATGAACATAACCCACATGCATTAAAAATAAGCAGAGTAAAAAATAACCACTGTGCAGTTCTGGAAAGTCCCCAGTTCCTTCCTATGTGTCCTTGTAGAAAGGCTGTCCTCATTGTCACTCTAGGGAATCCTGTTCTTTCTCTTTTATCCTAGCTAGCATTCTTTAATTTTCTCTGCTTTGAATTTTAATATAAAAACTGATCAGGAGTTTTCCTGAGTTAGGGAGACAGCCCTATGGTAGAGCATCTATACTTCACACACTAGGTTGGGGGTTTAGTGCCTAGTACCAGCAGAAAGGGGGATGGGTTAGCTAAGTTCTTCTGATTTCTAACTAAGGAAGATTTGTCCATTTCATTTCAGGTAACAATATTTCTCAGTAGGAACAGGAAACACATTTTAATCCATTTGACTGTCAATACATGATCAACAGGACTCACAATGTAACTGTGGAACAGCTTCATGGAGGTAGAACTTTCAAATTAGAGACATATTAATCTCTTTGTTGTGATTCTTCCTTCTAGTACTTTCAGCTTGAGAGTTGAACTGTTGTTTTGGTTATGAGAATTCCATCATAGGTTGAGTTATCCCTTATTCAAAGTGTTTAGACCAGAAGTAGGCCAGATTTTTGGAGTTTCTTAACATTTTTGATTGTTTGTATACATATAATGAAAAATTGGGATGGGACAAATTCTAAATATGAAATTTATTTGTTTTGCATATACCTTATACATACAGCTTGAGGTAGCTTTATATTATACAATATTTTTAATAATTTCATATGTGAAACAGTTTTACAGTGAGGAATTTCCCACTTGTGGCCTCATGTTGGCACTCAGAAAGTTTCTAATTTTAGAGCATATCTAACTGGATTTCTGAACTTGCATCTTTTTGAAATTTTCATCACTTTTGAGACAGGGTCTCATTATGTAGTTTAGACTGGACTTGAACTCTTGATTCTCTTACCTCTGTTTCCTGAATGCTGGGATTAGAGGCGTGTGCCACCTTGTGCAGTTTAACTTGTACTCATTTAGTATACTTGTTTCCCAAGGGTTTTTCTTCCTTCTTGTTGGGAACTTTATGGGTGTGGGTTATCTCTGGTCACATCTACACAGGAGCGGGCCATCCCAGTGTGGCTGTCCTGCTCTTCAATCCTGTCACAGGGGCTTTTGGTGTAAAACTCAAGAGTTTCTGGAAAATCTCTGCTTAGCTGTGGGATGGGGTTATAGAACCTAGCCTAGGAAGAGAAAGCAGACCACTATGTTAGACATTCACTGAGATCCCCAATTATAGTACTTTGAGAAAGCGGTCATCTCTTGGAAGGTCATTACTGATTCAAACTGGGTTCTAGTCTGTACTACTACTTGGTATTACTTAGTAATGGGTGATTCACTCACCTGAGGATCTTTTCTCTTTTGCAAAACCAGAATGACAAATCCTTTTTAAAAACATTACAGAGCAAAAACAAGTGGTTAGACTATATGTCGGTGCTGAGGGTATAGCTCAGAGCTTAGGATGTCAGAGGCCCTAACCCCCTCCCCAAAGAGAGGTATATTTGTGATTTGAAATGCAGTATGTTGATAATAATCACCTACCAACTTTTAAAATAACCTCTAAATCTTAAGAAATTATAGATTTTAAAAAATGACATTATTTAACTTGACCTTCAAAACATTTTGATTTCGAATGTGAAAAATAGGTTTTAAATTTTCATTCAAAAGACTGGTTATGTCATCTCTGATGATGGCTCAGCAGTTAAAGCACTTGTTGTTTTTTCTAGATAACCTGAGTTCAGATCCCAGCACCCATGTCAGGCAGCTCAAAACCCCGTAACTCCAGCTCCAGGGGGTCCAGCACCTTTTTTTTGGCATCCCTGGGCACCTGTATTCATGGGCACACACATGAACACTCACATAAATAAAAATAAAAAGTCTTGTAAAAAAGAAAAGACTGCTACTCTGTGTTTTTCATTTTGTCTTTTGAGGTTGAATATTATATTTATTTGCATGTAACTTAATAATTCAGTAGTGAATTCCCCCCAGAAAAGTGCTAGAATGTAAAATTAAAATACAACACAGAATGCAAAAATCAAAGCTTTCATATAAAAGTAGCATAATTTAAATGCAAAAATCAAAGCTTTCATATAAAAGTAGCATAATTTAAATGCAAAAATCAAAGCTTTCATATAAAAGTAGCATAATTTATTTTATGACATTTGTTTCTTTCCTGAACTTTAAAATATACATGTTGGATACTTAGCACTAAAATCAATGCACAGGAGCTGGGGATGGTGGTGCATGTCTTTAATCCCAGCACTTGGGAGGGAGAGGCAGGTGGATCTCTGTGAGATCAAGGCCAGCCTCGTCTCCACGGACAGTTCTAGGCCAGCGGTGGCTACATGGAAAACCTATCTCAAAAGGGGGGAAAATGCATAGGGGTGGAAATGGCTCAGTGGTTTAAGAGCATCGGCTGCTCTTGCAGAAGATCCGGATTCAGTTCCCAGCACCCACATAGCAACTCACAACCATGTATAATTCCAGTTCCAGGAGATCTGATACCTTCTCCTGGCGGCAAGCATCAGACATGCACATGTGTATACATATGTATACATGTGGCAAAATGCACAAACACATAAAAATATAAATAAATAAATAAATAAATAAATATTGGGGGCTGGAGAGATGGCCCAGCAGTCAAGAGCACTGGCTGCTCTTGCAGAAAGCCCAGGTTCGAATCCAAGGAACCACATGGCTGATAACAACCATCTGTAACTCCAGTTTGAGGGGATCTGATGCCTTTTTCTGGCCTCCGTGGGCACTGCACAACACGGTGTACTTACATACATGCAGGGTAGCATAATACACATTAAATAAGTAAATAAAAAATTAAAAAAAATTTAAAAACCAATACACAGTTAAGTGGTAATGGGAAACGAATGAGAAAAGTCACAGTTAAGGACTGACAGATTAGCAAAGTCTTTTCATTATTCTTCTTATAACTCAATAGTATTTATATCTTATTCTCACATGAGTGAAGTGAAACTGAGCTATCATTTAATTTAGAAATTAATAGTAGTTGGAATGAAAGAACCATTTCTATACATAGATTATGAATCAATACCTAATGTCTAAAGCAATTAGGAAGCTAATAAATACAGGTGAAATAGTATGGTATTTAGGATTTTGTTTCAAATAAATTACTGTGAAGAGAAGTAGGATAGTGAGGTGGTACAGAGAGGGCTATACTGGACACTGGCTGATGGCTAGTGAGACTAGGTATGACACAATATGTATGTAAATTTCCATGCTCAAAAGTAAATGAGGACCGAGTGTGCTGGCACACCCCTTTAATCCCAGGAGTTATGGAGGTAGAGGCAGGCAGATTTCTGAGAGATAGAGGCCAGCCTGTTCTACACGATGAGTTCCAGGCTGGGGCTACAGGGAGACACTGTGTGTGTCTGGCCAAGCAAACTTCATCCACCCAGAATTTTCCTTTGAAACAGGCTCATGTTCAGCAAAGGGAAAAGAAATCTTTCCCTTTTAAAATCTGTTTTCTCTTGAGACATGCAACTTTAATTCTAAGAGTTAAGAACTTACAACCAGAGTCAGGTGTGGTAGCATGCACCTGTAATTCCAATACTTGGGAGGCTGAGCCAGAAGGATTACAAGTTAAAGGGTAGCCTAGATTACACAGTGAGTTTGACACCAGCCTGGAATATACAGTTTACTGACTCAATATAAGAAAAAATAGTGATAAATTCATGAATGCATGCTATTAGTCTCAGTTTACCTGTACAGCTAAATTATGAGCCAACCTCAAATTTGAACGTTATTGAAGAGTTCCCCAGGAGAGCTGAGATGCTATTTGGCATATAGTATAGAAAAACATGGCACATGCTCTCAGTATCAATGTGCAATCTAGATGTGTGTGAGCATGCGTGTGAATGTTGATGACTCTCTATAGAGAGGGTCAGAGGCATACATAAGACCAAAAGCCTTGTGGTGGAAAGTCTCTTCTCCATATGTGAGCAGCCTTAGTACTTAGTTCTAGAATACTGAAATTCCTATTTCATTCTGTTTCTCCTGGCCTCCATTTGCCATTACCTGTCTGCTCAGGGACCCACAGAGGTTAGAAAGATTTTCATATCATCATCCCACATCTTCGCCACATGGAATGTGTGTATGTGTGTGTGTGTGTGTGTGTGTGTGTGTGTGTGTGTGTATGTGTGTATATATACTCTAAAAACCCTGTGCCACAGAGGGTTGTGTGTGTGTGTGTGTGTGTGTGTGTGTGTGTGTGTGTATGTGTTTAAATAGCCTTAAAACCACCTGTTCCAAAGATGGGGGTATAACAAAGACCACTTTCTGAGCTGGTATCTGTTTCTGTTTCCAACAGGGTTCTGGGTTCTTGATGGAAAATCTGTCACACAGGATCTATGTTCAATAAATGAACTTGACAGGAGGACTGACATGGAACAGAGACTGTTTCTGTGAGCCTTGCTAACTTCACCTTGCAAAACAAGGATAGCAATGCCTGCCTACTGACAACTTAAAGGTATGTATTAAGCAGGCTCAGGACAGTGCCTCACTGTAGTTTTTGTTGCTCACTACTGGGAACCTGATAATGTTATCTTCACTGTTGGTAAGGAGAGTCCTAGTTTGTAAACCACTACCAGGTAAATGCCTGACAAGCTACCTAAAAGCTAAATACAAGGTTTATAGCTGTGAAGTTGTGCTGCTTTCTGTCTGGTCTGACCATGACCTGGGGTGGAGACTGTGGTGTCTCCCCAGATTGTATGCCAACAGCTGGGATTCTCTTTCATTTCTCTCCCTATCAGTGCAGTTGCTGGGGAGTGCTCTGATCTACCAAGTGTACTTGATGCCAGGTGTTCCCTGTTGAACATTCTGTTTCCTATATGCATGCTGCTACATGAACTTGGCCTTTGCTAAGTGCATTTCCTGTCAGTCCAGAGTAATGTGCTGACTCCAAGAAAGTTCAGGGACACTTGAAATGTACTTTCATAGTACATTGAACTGAACTATCAGCCTGGGTTTCTGAATGACTCTCCAGAGTGTTAGACAAGCATTTAGCAGCACTGTTGGACTTGTCTCACCCTGCCTTAGATTCTAAAGGAACAGTAAGCATACCCTGTCAAGGAACAAATTAAAAATATTTAGGGCTTTGCAGGCCACATCCAGTCCCTGACACACAGTTTTCTTCTGTAGCTTAAACAATCCTCTGAAAATGTCTGTTAACATTGTGGCTGAGGTGGGATATAAGGTTAGGTTGAGAGCCAGATGTGATGGCACATACCTGTAAACCTAGCACTCAGGAGACTGAGGCAAAAGGATGGCCTTCCAGGACAGCCTGGGCTACTTAGGAAGACTCTGTCTCAAACAACAATCAGCTTAAAAAAATACAATAAAATTAGAACGAGGCTGAGGCCCTTGGGCTGTAATTTACCTAACTTTACAAAACATCAAACAAAAACAACACAAATGAACACCCACAAAACAAATGCCTGCTTGTGCTATGTGGACTTGGGAGCCGTCTGACTCACTCTTTGGATCATGGGGAGTCAGTGGACCAAGCCTCCACAGCCCTTCTTTGTTGTTGCCTCATGGTTCTGGTGTGAATTTGAGATGAATGTAAACGTCTCTTCTGGGCTGGGCAGCAAGCACTTGATTAGTGAGCAACATGAGTCCTGTGCTAACAATTTGTAAAATCCTTTGAGGTGAAAAGCAAAATCATAAATATTAATTATAGTCATTGTTTTGATGAAAGGAGGATTACTGGAGGCATAGAAGCCTCTAAATCTACCTGTTAAACTATGTTCTGCCTCTTAAGTCCTTGAATGAGGGGGTTAAATTATATTAGAAAAAAAGTCCCAGGGATTCTTCTGTGGTTGAAGGCTAATGAAAGACTCACTTTTCACATGACATTACTTTAGCTCCAGACTTAAGTGTTGAAGTGAACCCCAGCTTCAGGTTGAAAATTTTAAGGTGTATAAAACACACTTAATGGCTTTTTGAAGTAGTTATAATGCTGAAAACTTGAATAGACATTTTTCATATTTCATATGCGTTACTATGGAGAAAAATAATTAGAAAATTACTGAGTGACTTCATTTAGATCAAAATGTTTCTTTTAAGCCTGGCTGCTCTGGGGTGACTGTGTTGGCAGTAGGAGTCAATTATTTACTATCCTTAGAAAATCATTTTCTCAAGCCCCAGGTCTTAAGAAAGGAAGGATGTGCCATCATGTTAAATGAAGCTTACTTAAAAAGGTAGATGCAAAACTCAAAGTGAGCAAGTGGGAGATTATATTTTCATTTGTATATAAGCCTGTAAAAAGACTGTACTAAAGGTTTGACTTTTAATATCATTTTCAAGTGACAGCAAAATGATAAAGTATGAGTATTTATTGTGTTGTTTTGTTTTGTTTTGTTTGTAAGTCAGAGCCCAGGCTGTACTTGAACTCTTTATGTAGCCCAGGTTTCTGGGAATCAAATTCAGGTCTTAATGCTTATAAGGCAAACACTTTACCAACTGAGCTATCTCTCCAGCACAGAAACTTATAATATGATCCCCAAACCCTATGCATTGCATAGTCACTTTCCACAACTTTACCTAAATACAGAGGCCTCACCCCTTTGTCTAGTCTCTTCTCCACACTTTATCACTCTTTGTTAAAGTGGGATATATGCCCATGCACATAGTTACCTCTTTAAGATTGTTAATTTCAGGTAATATCTTAGATATGACCACAAAAACATCAAAATGCATCCATTTGCAACCTCTGAATATTCTGATTTGAAGTAATTTGCTAAAATTACTGTAAGATATTTCAGATTTCCACTTAGTGTGGACAGATATCAAAGTTTTCATCTTTGACAAATCATTTGTCAGATATGTACTACCAGCAGTCCACTGTAAGCTATGTGCAGAGAACAGAAAGAGACTTTATAATACCCTCTGAAGTTTATGACTGGAGCCTGTGAATTAACTAACAAGAGGCATATTAATAGGAGAAGTTTTACTCTGTAGTTATACAAGAAAAGGGAAAGTCCTATTAGTAATTTGGGAAAGTGGCACAGTGGCTTTGCCTCAAAATCATGAGGAGATGGAGGATTATCCCATCCTCAATGAGTCATGAATGTGGTTGGTTTTAGAAATGGTGTGCCAACTTTGTACTTGAGGGAGACATAGAGCACAAAAGAGATGATTCCCCAGAGTCAGAAACAGATGAAAAGCTCAGAGGTTTGGAGCAGTTATGATAGAAACACAGATGGTCAGCAGAGCTTGACAGAGTGGGGGCTCAGAGCCAGGAGGAAGCTGGGGAGCAGGGGCAGCTCCTGGTGATAGACCTGCAGTTGCGACACATCTCCCCCAAATGGAAAAGTGAGTAGAACCCAGGAAGGACACAGAATTTTTATGTGGATGCCAGGAAGGAACCAAACAGAATCAAGGGTTAACCTAGAATTCAAGAATGGAATCCTGTCTGTCATCTGTCTACTTTGGGATCCCAAGAATTGACAGAACTGTGGGCCTTCAGGCTCACATGTGGAGGTTAAGCAGATATGGAGGTGAACTTGAAAGAGGAGCTGGGCAGGATCATGAATATCCGGGTCTGTACCCATCCAGATTACTCTATGCACTCTCCATGAGGTGGGCTCTGAGGCTACCTCAGTGGTCTGGGCTCACTGAGCCAATAACCACATAGACTGTGTTTTAGAGGACACAGGATGGGTGAACACTCTCTAGGAATAAATGGTTGAGGAGCTCCAGCTCCAAAGGTTAGGTCATGATGAGACAGTTACATAGAATTCCTCCTCACAGATTCTTCCTGAACTATACATATGGTAAGCTCTGCTGTTGAGAAAAACCAGATTGTCCAGTTGTGAGGGAGAGAGCTGAATGCTTTTCATGGAGCCAGACTGAACACTGGAGCCTGGTTTCCCTGAAGAACTCTTGAGCAGGTCTCATATCTGCTCCTGAGTACAAAGGGTTTCCAGAAAAGGAAGGAAAGAGAATGTTTTATAAGGTGTATTGAAAGCAGGGGGAAATGTTGATTGTGTTTTGGACCAAAGCTGAATTATTTTAATCTACTAAACTACGTCTAGCTGTTACATTTTTGTTTTGTAATTCTTACTGGTCTTCAAAATCCAGGTTTTTCAAGATCTATGATTTTAAAGATAAAATTTCTTAGTACGATGCCCTTGTGTTCACCAAAAGAAATTTTATAGTTTTGAGCGAATTCAGTCTAATCAATGAGTAATTTGAATTGTGTTGTGTAGCCAGGTTTATTGATCATATCAGCTAGAAAATACTTCAGTGTCTCATTTCGCATTACGAAACTACTAGCTAAGCCTGAAGGTCTTGTGGGCATTGAGAATCTAAAGCAGGCTGGGTGTTTTGGGAGCACTCCTTTACAGGTGTATGCTATTAGAATATTCTATTCCACGAATATTTTATTTTTGGGGCTGGAGAGAGGTCTCAGTGGTTAAGAGCGCTGACTGCTCTTGCAGAGGACCCGAGTTCGATTCCCATCACCCACATGGCAGCTATGAACCGTCCTTAACTCCAGTTCCAGGGGAATCCGAAGCCCCCTTCTGACCTCCATGGCATTGCATGACACTGGTGCATTCACATACATGCAGGCAATATACTCATACACATAAAATAAAAATAATAAATAAAATATTTTTATTATTTTTATGAGTGTATTGCTTGAAAGTAGGTGAGTGTAACTGTGTCATGCAATGCCTGCGGCGGCCAGAAGAAGGCATTGGATCCCCTGAAACTGGAGTTAGGGATGGTTGCTAGCTGCCATGTGGGTGCTGGGAATTGAACCCGGGTCCTCTGAAAGAGCAGTTTGTGTTCTTAACCGCCGAGCCATCTCTCCAGCGCCCCCCCCCAACATTTTTTAAGCCAGGTCTCCCTATATAGCCCACACCAGCCTCAGTTTCCTGAGGGCTAGAATCACAGATGTGTGTACCATGCCTGACTGGTATATTTATACCATCCTTATTATGTCATTTTCTTTCTGCATCTAAACCTTTGAGTCTCAT
Organism: Nannospalax galili; assembly: GCF_000622305.1. Classification (NCBI taxonomy): domain Eukaryota; kingdom Metazoa; phylum Chordata; class Mammalia; order Rodentia; family Spalacidae; genus Nannospalax; species Nannospalax galili. The sequence goes on along the minus strand of NW_008352316.1, from coordinate 76,229 downwards.
ACTGCAAGAAGGTAGGGCTATTACTATTACTATTTTACAAATGAGAAACCTAATGTTCAAATGATCAGCTGGGCATGGTATGCACACCTATAATTCCAGCACTGGGGAGGCCGAGGCAGGAAGATTGTGAGTTTGAGGCCACCCTGGGCTTACATAGTCAATTGCAGAGCAGCCCAGGCTACTTAAGTGAAATCCTGTTTAAAAACAAACAATCCCTCCATCCAGCATACACACACACACACACACACACACACACACACACACACACACAAAATTACCAGTCCAAAGTCATCCAAGAAGTAAATGACTCAACAAAATATGTATCAATAGTGTGTCTGACTCCAGATTCTGTGACTAGTATCTTACATTTTCAGGTACTCTGAGAAAAACCCACTTCCTGTCCTTACAATTGTATATTCCAACATGGAAGGCAGATAGATTGATGCTTATCACCACTGATTAGGTGGAAATCCCTGAAATCCCACATAGGCCCCAAGGAGATTTGAGGGGGTTGGGGTAGGTGTGGGCTTCTGCAGGTGGCCAGGGGAGCTCCAGTAAAGGATAAATTCCCTTGCCTAGCTGATCACATTTGGTATACTGAGACATGACCTTTTTCATAGCTTTCAGCTAGGCATGGCTCAGCTTGATGGATGAGAATTTCCATGTCATTCTTAAGGTGTTCTGTGTCTTTAAGGGACAGGACTGATGCCAGAAGTCTTCTAAATGTCAAAAGAATTATCAGTACCACAGAAGAGGTTTCCAAAAGTTCCTCCCAGCCCAGATTGTGGATGGGAGATGGCCATCACTTTTGAAGGAACCTTCTGATTAGTTAGGGTGTGGAACTCCAACAAGCCTACCTCTGGCTTTCTAAGTACCCTGTGAATGACCTGTGTGAGAGACAATGAGGAAGTGGCAGCAGCTTCTGTCAAGTCCCCAGGTTTATTTTTGTAATGTACCCATTTCCTGTGGCTCAGGTGACCCATACATTCTGATGATCTTAATCATGCAGATTGTGCCCAGGTGCCTTTTAATTTTGTTGGACATAGTAAGGCTTTGTCACTCTGTGATTCTTTGCACTATACACACTAATGCAGAAAGCCTACAAGTTCTATCAGAAAGTATGGGCATTTCCAGGGCTAGAGGTCCAGTCTGCCTCAAACATCTTGTTGCTGCTCAAAAGCCATTTCTTTGAATCAAGGTCTCATTCCCACCCTCTGACCCTAGGCCAGTATTTTTAAAGATAAAATTGAATCACAATATTAGATCATTAAGAGCCACAGCTAAACAACAGAATCATTATTAAAGAAATCAGAGTTGAAGAGGAAAATCAGAGGGAACAAGTAAGGAAGCCAAATTTGGGCAAAAGAATTCTGTCAAGGTACCAACTCTTGATAAAGGGCTCCATGAAAAAATTGGATTAAGTTTTTTCATAAGGCTCTTATGGGAATACAGTATTGAACACTTAGGAAGATGCTGAAGTTATAGCACCTAGTGTGCTTTTGGTTTTCATTAAAATTTTTAAAATTTTACTTATTATTGCCTGTATGTACCATGTGCATGCATGGGTACATGGGTGTGGAGCTGTGAAGTTGGTTCTTTCCTTTTACCTTTAAGTGGGTGCTAAGGATTGAACTCAGGTCATCAGGCTTGTGTGGCAAATGCTGATCCATCTCTCTGACCCTAGTTTTCTGTTTTAAAATTTTTTATTAATTTATATATTTTTATTTGTGTATATGAGTATTTTGTCTGCATGTGAGTGTATCATGTGTATGCAATGTCCACAGAGGCCACAGGAGGGTGTCAGGATCCCTGGAACTGGAGTTAAAGGTGGTTGTTAGCTGCCGTGTGGATATTGGGAACCCAACCTGGGTCTTCTGCAAGAACAGGCAGTACTCTTAACTGCTGAGCCATCTCTCTAGCCCCTCCCCCTACCAGTTTTCTTATAATATGAAGCTCTATTAAATTCCAAGTGCAAAAAAAATCATACACTGTCACTTTTCATATTCCCTCAAACCCCAAACCTGCACCTTGACCTCACAGGGCAGTGGTTCCTACCCTTGGCTGACGATCAGAATATCATGAGAATTGAAAGATGCAGGGTTCTTGGCCTAAATCCCCTATATCAATGGTCAGGAACATGCGTAGGGGTGGGGGATGGGCTGGGGACTGACGCCAGAGCCTCAGACATGCTTGGCAAACAGCTCTAACCATGGAACTATGTCCTCCAGCCCAGTAGTATACAGCTTTACAATTGCTGTCAAAGTAATAGAGACACTGGGGGCAGACTTCGGAACCTGGGCCATAGAAGACAGGGATTTTGAATGCTTAACCGTCACATTAGCCTCACACTGAGCAGGCTCTTGTCCTGCTTTACCAAAATGATGGCCTTACAGACTGTTTCTGGTTGATTTACAACCAGCCTGAAGAAGTTGTCTGTAGGCTCTTTCTTTCAGACTTTCAATCACATGCCCGGAGTTTAAATGCGTACTTTTCCCTCTGCGCTGTTAAGCTGTCTTGAACTGCCTTCCTTTCCTAACTCATGTCTCAGTTGCAAAATGAGTGGTCCAAAGTGTAAGTCCATGTTGGAACACTGAGAAACTGAGAAGTAGGGGAGATTTGGCTGCTGAGTGCATGTGTCTGAACCCAGCTGCCTCAAGTCACTTTACTGTTCTTAGTGAATTCTTGGTCTGCACATAGGGCTTCCCTTTCTAGCTGGACAGTAGGTGTCTGTGATCCTCCTGCTTCTCAGACTACAGGCCAGAACCGAGCACTTCCCACCCACTCCTCTCCAGGTAAAAAGAATGCTCATGGCTCAGATTTTGTTACCAAGCAACAGAGTTCCATTTGCCAATTGCCACCATTTCCTTCTCATAGTATTACAGGCTTTATTATTAACATTTAGTTCAGAGCAATTGCTGTCATTATGTGAAGTAACTTCCTTTAGAGGTTACTCATTAATCTTAGATATTTTACTGGCTAATTATAACTGCCAGTGCCCAAGGCTTGGAAAACCTTTGAACTCCTCAAGGTATCAAGGGATGGCAGAAAGGATATAATCTGATTTTCTTCCTTTTCCACTTAAGATTTAATTTTGGAGGTGCCTGCTTTTCTCCTGAAGTTATGGTAAACTCTTCAGTACTTTTTCCACTTTGCTGGTCTGACTCAGAACTAAACCTCCTGTTAGCTCCTATTTCCCTGACATTGAGTTGTAGCAAAACTTTCCTTTGTCTTAAAGCTCATTGAGAAGTCCTGGTGGCTTCATAATGACTGGCAGGCACGCTTGGGGCCTCCCAGGCTCTGGGAAGCCCTCCTTTAGGCTCAAGTAGCTTTTCACTCCAGGGCCTGCAAGAGTCAGGTGCACAGCTCCATAATGAGCCTGTTATACAGCCAGGTTCAGTTCCATCTCCCTCCCTCTCTCTCTCCCCCTCCTCCCCGCTTCCTGTCCCCTGCAATCCTGCTTGTACAATGACCTTTCTGATCTGGCCACTACTATGGCGGGATGGGTGCCAAGTCTTCCACCATCATCCACTACAGCCTCAGGTACGCACCTCACATGTTTGCAGACCATCTCTCACCTCAAACAAAGAAAACAACAACAACAAAAAAAAAACCCCACTTCTGCGTTGTTTCCAGACAAACAAAAGTAACTGGCATTCCAGCCTTACAGGCAACCACGTGTGTCCACAGCACTGGCACTCTACAGAAGGAAACCTGTTTTGCACCCCACCCAGTCTCCCCACAGCGCTCGCACCGCACCTGGTTCTTCCTGCCTTAGCCCAGACCTTGCAGGCAACCCGACTGAGGAGTGGG
>NW_008352316.1:71579-72407 GCF_000622305.1 Nannospalax galili | reverse complement strand
GTGACTCGGCTGGGGGGCGGGGGGGGGCGGTGAGCTCCTGGCTTCCTCTGGGACTGGTGAACCCAGAGATTACAAACCCAGATCTGTTCCTCCCCTCTGCAGCTTTGATCCGCACAAATCAAAGCCTGGGCTGGCCTTCCGGCTTTAGGGAGCCAAGTTGCATGACCCCTAGGCGCGGCGCGGGGAAGGTTGGAGGAGGCTGGGAGCTCAGCACCACCAGCACCAGCGAGCCCCCTTGCGCCCTTCGCCGCCGGTTGCGCCTGCGGGCTGCTGTCACCTACTGAATGGGAGGCTGTGGGGGATACTTCATGTACTTTAAAAGGCTCGGGGACCTGCTGCTTCCTCCCCCAAAATAAAAGACTGCTGGCGGTTTCTCTGAGACTGGTAGGAACATGCTGTCACATGTAATCCAACAGCTCAGCCTCTCCAGCACTTATTAGCCAAGCAGCCAACACCTAAGCTTGCTCTGAGCACTGGGGAGAAGGCAGGCTCGGGCTTCACTCACTGTGTTGTGGGTTAGCTGGGAGTTGCAGACCCGGCCTGTGAACCCTGGGAGTAGCTCGCAGTTGAGTGAGCGCTCCCCAGTTCCAGGGCTCCTGTGGTACCTCCCTTCATTCCTCCTGAAACCCTATCAAATAGGTACTGGGTTAGCACCTTCACTTTACAGGCATTTTAGATTGGTAGTTTGCTGGAGCTCTGCATGGGCATCAGGCTGTGGTGGATGCTGCCACATTCCAGGAGACCCAAGGAGGGACTGGGCCTGAGTTTATTCTTGTTCTGTTTATCCTTGTTTTATCGGTGGGTGGCAGAGAACTTGCCTAGAGTCAT
>NW_008352316.1:62810-71567 GCF_000622305.1 Nannospalax galili | reverse complement strand
TCTCTCTCTCTCTCTCTCTCTCTCTCTCTCTCTCTCTCTCTCTCTTGCCCAGGTTGGCCTTGAACTATGTGAGGTTTTCTTTTGTTGTCACTGCCCCCTGGGTCCCTATTCCAGTTCCATTTCTTAGACTTCCTCTGTGCTCAACAACTACACCCCAGTGAATTCTTCTTAGCCAGCCTTGATCTTGCCCTGTTCTCTGTGGTTTTATTAAGTGGAGAGGAGAGATCTCACCCAAAATTGTGAAGTATACAAAGCCGTTCTTCACCTGAATGCTCTCTTATCCATTCTTTCAATGTCAGCAACACTCAGGGCAGTGGCTGAAAGACAGTCGTGTAGGTCATAACCCAAAGGCAGGTCTATCACCCAGGCAGTTTCAGCTCAATTTGCTACATCTGGTCACTCAACTTCTACATCATAACTAAAGAGTCTGACAGGATGTGATTTCCCATGTAAGCCAGCATTTTGGTACTTTTAATAGTGTGGAACAACAGGGAATAGGGTTTTATGAGTGTCACAGATGGGGAGGCACACCCTTTGACTTGGTGTATAATCTCACTTTTCTGGATGCTGTACCATTATAGCAGCTTCCTTGGGCATGGAAAGAAATAAGAAATGTTCTGGGGTTTGAAATGAACCCTAGGGCACCATTCTTTACATTGGGTCTCTAGCCAACTTAGTGGGTAAGGATTGCAATCTGGACACTGTAGTTCAGGATAAGCGCCTCTTCTCTTAATTAACAATACAGGATCTGAAGACTTGCGACTTGATTTTATTTCCACTGAGCACCTCTCTTTTCACATCATAAATTGGTGAAAATAACGAACAGAATTGAGAAACTGAAGTTGGAGTTTGGGGTCTGCTACCTACCAGTCTTGGACCAGCCACAATAATCTCTACCCCTACATGCTTCAGTTTCTTCGTCTTTAAGGAAATAATCTAAAAATGTGACCCAGGCTGATATTTATTTATTTATTTATTTATTTATTTATTTATTTATTTATATAATTTATTGGTCTTCAGTACTGAACACAGAGCCTGATGGAATGGCTCTATGTATCGGAGTCTTGTGTAAGATGTTAGCTTCAGACCTATTCCCTGTAGTAGGACGGATGGCTGAGCTACGGAGAAGCTAGGTAAGCCCTCTTTCTTTCTCCACTCCAGTGACCAGCTGTTCTCTTCAACACAGTGGTGACCTTACTCCTAGAAAACACCCATGACAAGAAAAAGGAGAAGACTGGAAATGAAGGTTAAGTCCAGATTTGGGATCGCCATGGTGGTTGGGCCAAGAATTCCTTCACTGGAATTTGAGAGCCATCAATGATTTCTAGAGAAGAGTTTTGCCAGTTGTAATCTGCATGAGCTCTGAGTAACACAGATCTGGGACATAGGAGTTATTTCTTCACATAAGACTCCTGAGCAGGGCCACTCAGTAGATGTGTGAGTTCCATGCAGTCATCAGGGATGCTGGATACTCCCAGATTTCCATTTGTGTTTTGGGGAGCAGCATGTGTTCACAGTTATTTCAGGCTTCAGTGGTTGCTGGATTCCATCTGTTGTGCTAACATTACAGGCTCAGAGAAGGAGGTAGAGAGAGCAAGAGGGCTCTGCAGCCCAACTGGGCCAGTCTTCTCAGTGGTCCCTTGAGTCACATCATTGGCCAGAACTCAGCACTGCACAGATTCTATTCTGGGTGGTAGTAGGACTAGTTGGAAAAGTCCAGTTTGTAAGAGAAAATGGCCTTGGGCTGGGTATAGTGGCACACACTTTTAATCACTGTGTGTTCAAGGCCAGCCTAGCCTACATAGTGAGTTCCAGGCCAGCTGGGGCTACAGGGAGGCCATACCTCCAAAAGAAACCCCCACCCCCCAAAAAAAAAGAGAAGATGGACTATATATTGACAGTATCACTGGTGATCATTGTAAGTCTGACCTGGAATTGCTTATTTGGTGGCAATAAGTGAGACACCAGGGAGGGAATGAGGACCAGGGCTCTGGGTAGAGGTCCTTTGGCCTTCATGAGACTTTCCAATTGAGCTGAGAAAGAGGGAGCCATGCCAAATGGAAGCAGTGTCATTGGTGAAAATTTGGAAGCTGAAGGACTTTTAAGGGAAGATCGTGGATTAGGAATCAGAAGTACTGAATGTGTCTCTGCACCAGGACTCATGCACAGAGCTGATGGTGGACATTTCCCAGTGGATACTGAGCTCATCTGCTTTTAAAAATTCTAATGCCTAGGATGTCTTAATGTTTCACATGTGTTTGTGGGGGTTCATGAATTGTTACTTAGGGTGCCATTCATTGTGATGGAGGAAGACTAGAGGGTTACCTCTTTTAGCTTGAATATCATTGGACTTAAGGATCTTGAGAGTTTTGACAAAATTATGTCTTGAAAAATGTCCCTCCCCTGTCTTCTCAACCCTTCCCTTCTCCCCCTTTTCTTCCCCTTTCTACCTCTCCATTCCCTTGCCCACTCCTTTCCTTCCCTTCTCTCCTTTCCCTCCCCTTTACTTCCCTCCCCCTCCTGTTCCTTCCCTTCCCTTTTCTTTCTTCTGTCCCTCCCTTCCTCTCCCCTCTTCTTTCCATCCCCTCCCCATCACTCTTTCCCCTCCTCCCTCTCCTTCCTAATTCAATTCCTGTCTCAGTTCATTGACCTCTGTGGTGACGGTCAACATGAACTCTTGTATTCCAGTTCCAAGATCAGCATAACACAACTTTTAAAATGCTTGCTCGTGTATTATATATCCCAACGAGGTTTGAGTATTTAACACCAAAACCCAAAATAATCTACTAGTATTCCTCTATTAAACTTATCTTTGTCTTACAAGAGCCAGGAACTTGCCAGTGTTCTCACCCTCCCTGCAGCTCCAGAGTCTAACCAAACCCCAGTGCTGGTTTTCCAGGGGAGTAGGGCCCTAGTGCAAGTGAGGCTGCAACCCCTGTTGTGCATCTACCCCGGTCTTCCTGCCCCACCTCTGGATCTCATTTCCTAGGCTGCCTCCTGCTTCCCTCCATGCCCCTGCACTTCACCCCTCACATTTCCTCTTCTTCCTCTCCTATTCAAATTCCATTTTCAACCAGAACCACCCAGGGCCTAAATGGGCCTACAGGATAAGGACCTGCCTGGGAAGTGAGGCAATCTAGAGGTTCCCATTGTGTAAGTCCTTCTGGTGATTCTCCAGAGCTCAGTGGCTCTGCTCTACTTCTGAAGCCCAGAAGCCTGGTGTGTGGATCTACTTTGTCCTGGTCTGTTCTTGAGATCATCACAGCCTGGCCGGCTTTGCTCTCTGGCTACTCAGGAACTCCTCAGCTCTGATATCTTCCCTAGCTTCCTTTCCAGCTGTACTTCTAGGAGTGCTCTGGTGCCAGAGGAGGCCCACACACTTGTCTCTTGTAAAACACCTCCCACAGTTAGGTAGTTTTCTGCCAGCCTATTTGGTAAATAAGGAAGGACACAGCCCAAAAGGAATATATACACAAAGTACTTTGCTTTGTTGGAGACTGTCATAATACATGCATAAGGAATGTGTGGATCTGAGAACGATCTGCCCAGACACAGTATCTTTGTAGACCTTGCATGAAACCTAGGTTTGTTGTTTGTCTCATGTTCTTTGTGCTAGGACCCCTGGGACAGAATAGGGTAGAAATACAACAGGATCAGCTTGGTGTTGACAATCAGAGTACACAAACTGTGGGAACCTTGGGAGAATATGATGGGATATGCCAAGGGTTCCCTAAAATGAGACAGTTCAACACCACTCAAAAAAATTGTATGGGGCTAGAGAGAGAGCACAGTAAGTCAAGGGCTTGCAATGTAAGCATGAGGACATGAGTTTGATACCCAGAGCCCGCAACCCATTTTTAAAAAAAGACAAGCATGGTATAATCTCAGCATTGAGGAGGCAGAGAAAGAAAAATCCATGAGGCAGAATAAAAACCGGCCTAACAGGATTGGTTGAGTACCAGCCAATGAGAGACCCTTTCTCACAGAAAACAATGTGGAGGGTTCCTGAGGAATGACACCCAAGGCTGACCTTGAGCCTTATATGTACATGCACACACACGCGTGTAGCTTCCCTTCCATAGGAACACACACACACACACACACACACACACACACAAATTGTGTGGTGCTCATTGACTATTATTACAAAATTGGGTGATTCAGGGGTCAGGGAAGGAGGAAAGGAAGAAGTTATAGGCTGAGAGATGGAAAGAGAAGTTAATTCTAAATGTTGTGAAAATCTTAGGGAAACTGTGGAGATTAAAAAGACACATATTGGATGATTTTTACAATAAAATCATCAGAAGAGTAGATCACTTTCCTGACCACACATTGTATACGAAGCAATACAAGCACAAAAACTCTTATGAGAAAACAGTTAAAATTACTGTATGTTAGAAGGGTTAGGTCACTCTGGCCAGCTCTGGCTGGGATTCTAGTGTACCTGAGTGGAATTCTTAATCTAATAGAAACTTTGAGCTGCAAGTCCCTCTCCTTTGCTCACCCCTCCCAGCCCAGGTTGATGGAGGGCCCCTGGAGAGGTTGTTTCTTCCCAGGAGCTCCCCCTGCAGCTGGGCAGGAGGCTGTTTCTCCAGCTGTCTAGTCTTTGGTTTTTATCTGTCATTGACATCATAGTGAAACAGGAAGAAAGAGGGTCCCCTAGAGGCCTCTTAGTCTCATTCATAAAAGAATTTAAGAGTGGACCCAAATGGAAGTTTTACAATTGTATTAGAAATTTAAAGAAAAAAAAGTCCTCAAGGCAGCAATCTGGTAATCTTGGCAGCTGCCTTGAGGAGGTCAATGGTGGGAAGAAGAAAGGAAAGCCATGGCTGGGAGAAGGAAGATTTAGAGAAAACGTAAAGAAACACAAGATGCTAGGGGCAGCCCAAGGCCTGGAAGAAAGCATGTTTAGTAAGAAAGGCATGAAGAAGAAAAGGAGAAATTACACTTTTCTGAAGGATTCAGAAAGGGAGACAGATTTACAGAGACTTACATGACAGTCTTGTCTGGAAGTTCAGTGGAGTTCTGAGCTACAAGGTGGGATTCCAGGCAGGAAAAATTCACTACCTCATTAACATACCAGTTATTACGTCCAACTATTCAGCATAACTTAAGGTGAACCTGCCTTCCTAGGGGTGGTTCTATCACCAGGTGATTGACTAATGAAACTGGAAAGGTAGGTCTTCCAACAGACAGGCTAGAGATTTTATAATCTTGACCAGTTAAATTTACGGGGCTATTTACAGCTCTAACATTGGTTTTGCAATACCTTTGTTTGCTTGTCCAAATTGTATTTTTTTTAGAGAGAAATATAACAGAGCAGAATTTGATTTTTTCTTCAGAAGAAGGAGAAATAGTTATCAGTCCTTCATTGCTGAGGCTGCTCCTTCTGTGACAGTCCCTGATGTTGGTTTGTTTTAATGCCATGTGGTCTGGTGGACAGAGAAACTTTGACTCCCTTGTGAGTCTCTACAAACTCATTACTTCCCATTCCCAGGTTGCTTAGCAACCTGCCTGAGCTGTCCCTGTTCTTCCTATCCATACTCTCTCTGATTTCCAAACACCACACACTTACTGGTGAGGTTGATAGAGCCATTTTCAGAACCAAAAGTGTTTAGGGAAAACAGTGCTAGTGTTTTCCTCAATGGAACCAGAGCCTCTAACCCAGTCCAGCAAAACAAGAGAGAACAAAGCTTTTTAAAGAAACAACACATGAGGTAGGAAAAGGTGCTGGTCAGGGCTTGTTCTCCTGACTGAAGGCTTCATTCCAGCTTATTACAGTCAGCTCTGGCCGGTCTGTGGTGCACCCTGGTGTAGGGGCTCACCGCAGAAAGGAACTTTTACATTTCTGTTTGACTGGGCTCCTTGCCAAAGGCTAAGTTCAAAGTGCAGTTTCCAGTAATTTGCAGAAACTTTTCTCTGCGTTTGATAGGCTGGGACAGAAGCCTGCAAGTCTAAGTACTATTTCCTGATTGCTGTCATTTATTATGAAGAGAGGTTGGGTAGCTGAGGGACTGGGGGCTAGGGTTTCCTTCACGTCACAGCAGATGGGACCTCTCCATCAATGGCCATCCCCCAGCCCTTCCTCCAACCTACCCAGCTGTGGGGACCCTGGCCCAGAATGAAGCTAGATTTTCATTACTGTCTTACAGTTGCTCACCCTTCCGCACTCCTTCCTAGAAGACCAAATGCCTCCTGTTCTCATCTGTTCTTCTGTACATCCCCTCTGTCGCTGCTGCTGCTGCTGCTGCTGCTGCTGCTGCTGCTGCTGCTGTTGGTACTGTTGGTGGTGCTGGTGGTGGTGGTGGTGCTGCTGCTGCTGTGTCTTTCAGAACATTTTGAGAGCTGGGAACAAAACTTTGTGTCAAATGAAGGAGCAGTTAATAGTGGAATCTTACCTCATTCCATAGTGGCATTTCTGTCAGGCAGACACACAAGAATGATGTTTAAGGAACTGTGTTCCAAAAACAATTTTTCTATTCTCTGGTTAGGTCATCTTTGACATGGGAAGGACCTGGCTGCCCCTGCCTGCGGGGACCCTGTACAGGTAAGGCTCAAGGGGGACCACTCCCTGAAAGGAAAAATGGGCGAGAAAGAAGAGACGGAGCCCAAGCAAGTCCACTTGTCAAGGGTCACTTTATTGTACTGCAAGCCCTTTTTTATATACAGTTTGTATTCAGAGGGGGTTGAAAAAACTTACTTATCAGAAAGCCAGATGTCTCAGCCATAAAACTTACTTATCAGCAGGCCAGATGTCTCAGCCATAAAACTTACTTATCAGCAGGCCAGATGTCTCAGCCATAAAACTTACTTATCAGCAGGCCAGATGTCTCAGCCATAAAACTTACTTATCAGCAGGCCAGATGTCTCAGCCATAAAACTTACTTATCAGCAGGCCAGATGTCTCAGCCATAAAACTTACTTATCAGCAGGCCAGATGTCTCAGCCATAAAACTTACTTATCAGCAGGCCAGATGTCTCAGCCATAAAACTTACTTATCAGCAGGCCAGATGTCTCAGCCATAAAACTTACTTATCAGCAGGCCAGATGTCTCAGCCATAAAACTTACTTATCAGCAGGCCAGATGTCTCAGCCATAAAACTTACTTTTCAGTGAGTTGGAATTCCTGACCAGTACGTGACCGGCCTGAGAGACTTAATGGCTCCTGATTTTTATATATATTTTTCATTCCTCCCTTTTTCTTTGTACCTATGGAGGGGAATCTTTCCCTCCTTTATAGATTATCAGGGTCACTTGTTTCTAGGGCTTGGTATTGGCTAGTCAGCACTAAGGTCTGGACAGCTGATAGCCTTTCTCGTATGAATTGAGTCAACCGGTTGAAAATGCAGGGGCCTATTGTTAGGATTAAGAGTAGGGACACCAGGGGCCCAACAAGAGGTAGAAGGTAAGGCAGAATTCCGTTCCACATGCCCCACATGGGGTTAGCAAAAAGTTCCTGTCGCCTTTTTTCTAGCTCTTCTTGGTGTTTTTTAATCCGATCTCTGACGATCCCGGACTTGTTGGTATAAAAACAGCATTTTTCCTGTAATGCTAAACAGATACCTCCCTTGTCTGCTGTTAGTAGATCAAGTCCCCGTCTATTTTGTAAGACAACTTCGGCTAGTGAATCTACCTGGTCCTGAAGATCTTGTACAGACCGATAGACCATATTTACATCATCAATTAACTGTTGAGATAATTTGTTGTAAGTGTCTATTGCCACTCCTACACCAGCTGAGCCCGTAGCGAGGGCTCCTGAGATACCCAGTCCAATAAGCAATGGAATAAACTGGACCGCTCGTTTGTGTCTAGGAACGAATGTGTCAAAGCTAGGCAAGGGCACAGGCTCATCTCCTCGAATTATGTCTATGTCTGGCAAAAGCAATGCAGGGGCACATGAACCAGTCCAATTAGTGGGTAAATAAGGATAGGCCATGTTATTTCAACATACATAAATTCTCCCCCCCCCAAACAGCCTATCTGAGAGGTGTTGATGAACCTAGAGTAGGTAGTAAACATAGCTAATTCAAGATCTACATCAAAGGAATTATTTTGAAAAGGATTAAAAAGAAAAACAGATGTATTGAAGTAACGGGGCAGGACCTTAAAAGGCATGGAATAGCTACAGTTATCTGGAGAGCTGGGAACATGGGTGCGGCATTGGAGGTAGGTCTGATGTAAGGCACTGTCTCCAATAAAGGAACCGAGAAGGCCAAATAAGCACTATCGGTATACAGATTAAAAGGGGACTGTGTTATTTTTTGGAACACAGCAAGAATAGCTTGGATCTCAACTAATTGTGCAGAGCTAAAGGGTGTAGATATTTGACTTATTTGTCCATTGATCATGAAGGCTGCTCGGCCATTGGAGGAGCCATCAGTGAATACCAAATGTGCTTTAGGTATGGGGTCTCTTTTAGTTACTTTAGGAAATATAACAGGGACTGGGCTTTTGTTAAAGAATTGGACCAATTTATTTTGGGGGTAATGATTATCTAATTTTCCCTGAAATGTAACACTATTAATAGAGCACTCATCGAGGTGTCTGTTAGCCAGGAAACCTGGGAAGGACTGTAGGGGGGTATTATAACATCTGGTTCCTTCCCAAACAGCTTGCAGGATTGCTCCCTGCCGAGCTGAAGAATTTTCACTACCAATGAAGGATAAGTGGGAAGGACCTTGTTGGTTGTAGAAGGTAGATGTACCCAATAAAGAGGATTGTCTCCTTGCCAGAAGACAGCAGTGGGAAAAAGGGGG
>NW_008352316.1:60039-60692 GCF_000622305.1 Nannospalax galili | reverse complement strand
GAAGGGCTTGTGCAATGCGTTGTCCCTTTTTGATAGTGACTGGTCCTAATGTTGAATTGGCCAAAATTTGTATTTCTCCTGTGTAATCATTGTCAACTATGGAAGGATAAATGGTGAGGCCCTGAATTATAGAGGAGGCCCGTCCTATAATGAGGAAAAACACTTGAGGAGGAGGGGGGCCAAATATGCTGGTGGCCACAACCTGTGTTCCATCCTCAGGGCTCAATATTGTATTGGAGGAGGCACACAAGTCCAGTCTGACGCTTCCTGTTGTGGCTTGCTGGAGGGAGGGGGATTGGTTAAGCCCAGGACAGGGTTGTGAGTAATCTCCAGGGCTGGCTGGAAACAGACAGTTTTCAGGGCCCCCTGAAGAGGGCCCTTCCAGCCGTTTCCCTGGACGGGATGAAGAAGATTGCCGGAGATGTCCATCTTAGAGCGACATTGACTAGCCCAATGCCTTCCCTTTTTACAATGAGGACAGACTGTATTAGGCATATTGTCAGGGGGAGTAGGGGTCCCTCCTACTTTCTGAGTTTCAGTACAATTTTTTGCAAAATGCCCAGGTTGTCCGCACTTAAAACATTTTTTAGGGAGGGTGGGCCCTCTAGTTGTCTGAAGAGCAGCACCAATTGCCAAATTTATGCCTTGAGTAA
>NW_008352316.1:29688-58885 GCF_000622305.1 Nannospalax galili | reverse complement strand
CTCATTATTAGAGTCTCTAGGCTCTTCTTTGTCACTACCTAATTCTTCTTCCGAGGAGAGGCCTTCTCTGGCCGCCTGCCTAATGATTACAGGGAAGGCAAGGGCCCTAGTTTTGGCAGACTTGAACTTAGTCTTTCCTGAAGCTCGTGGCAGAGGAGCCGCAAAAACAGTTTTAGTAACAGCCTTTTGTAAGGAAGAGAGCTCTGAGTTGAGCTCTGCAAACTCTTTTTGCAAAGAAAGAACATCTCTTAAAGCTATAACTTGTTTACTTAGGTCATTTTTAGCTTTTAGAAGGATATCTGTATGGGCGGTAGTTATGGGAAGAACGGGTGCACAGAGGGTCGGTGGGTATGGAGGTACGGGAGGTGCAGAATCAACAAGAGGGGGCCAGTCAGGATTATGATATCGGGCGGCCTCTTCCTCTAAGTCACTCTCCTCAGAGGGGGTTACTCCTTCAAGAGGGGAACCTTGCTTCTGAAATATTGGGAATGTTAAGTTGGAAGAAGGTTTTTCTTTTCTCTCTACCTTGGGCAATGTTGGATAAAGTTAGGTTGGCCCGCCTGTAGTGGTTGGCTTCGAGGGATCTGAGTTACTTTTTGAAGGTTTGTCTTATTAATGGATGACACAGAGGCAGACCGAGAAAGGGGCTTAATGAAATCCTCAGCTAGGGAAATAATTTTACTTTTGTTTTCAGGAGAGTCTTTGAGAAGATCTCGGACTAATGTCCAATAGCTGAAAGTCTGAATGGGAACTGCCTCAGAGCCTTTATCCTTTAATAGTTCATTTAAACACTGTCCCACTCGGTCCCATTTTTTAGGGTTGATTTCAGGACCATCTATAACAAACCAAGGACACTGGTCACTCACAAACACGAAAAAATTTACAAGATCTTTTTTCTTAACTCGGACTCCTCTTTCTCTGAGGGAGGCCTTCAAGTCCCTAATAAAAATAGCTTCCTTAGACAGTTGCTGGCCCATTTTTTGAGACAGAGACACTTACCTCAGATCAGCAGTTCCTCATGAGCAGTGAGAGTGCAGATCAAACGAGGCGGTGATCCAGCGCAGTTACTTTCACTTTGTCAGAGGCCGTCCTCAAACGCGTACCCGGGTCTGTCTTCCACCATCTCTCTCTGGCAACGGTCCGTACCTCAAGCCCCACGTTTAGGCGCCACTTGCCCCCACCTGCATGGACCCTGTACAGGTAAGGCTCGAGGGGGACCACTCCCTGAAAGGAAAAATGGGCGAGAAAGAAGAGACAGAACCCAAGCAAGTCCACTGGTCAAGGGTCGCTTTATTGTACTGCAAGCCTTTTTTTATATACAGTTTGTATTCAGAGGGGGTTGAAGAAGTTGGTCAAAGGTTACAGCATTCTTATGGGTATGGGAGGGGGACTGAGCAATTCAGCAACGTGACTGACCACCAGATGTTCTAAGAGATTACTGCATGACTCATTTTTCTGAGAACTGTTTGCAAGAGGAAGAGAAAGACAACCTTGCCATAAATTCTTTCCCAAGGTTACTTGTGCAAGCAGAATGTCCTGCTTAAGTCAACTGTTTGTAGAGCTATATTATATTTTTTGGTAATGAATGTTGTTTCTCCAGCTCCCCACACCTGGCTAAAAAAGCCTTCCTACACAGAGTTTAGCAAGAAGAGTCTTCAGCCACCAAGATTCTTCAGCCCTGTCAAAAAATGGAAGTGGCTTTCACTATAGTCACAAATGCTTCAGAACTTCCGGGGGCCACAGAAATAAAACCCAGGAGTATACAAAGGGAAGAAAGGATATGTTGATGTCTCCTGGGGCACTGCCTTTCCCCATTGATTTCTTTCTTCTATTTCCAGGTCACTTCTTTTCATTTGCTAATTTGTTGCTTAGATTGACTTTCATGATACTGGGATACCAGACCTCCATCCTGGAAACCCATTTTAGCAATTTAACATTATAAACATCACTTGGCTACAATAGCACAATTTGGGCTGTTGATAGTGGAAAGGGAGGGTGTTGGCGGCTGTGGGAGAGCTGCTGCAAAGGAGTCTGTCTGGGTCTATTTAAGAAGCACAAAGTCATGCTGCTATGAAATCCTTTAAAAATATTTTATTATTTTTATTTTGTGTGTATGAGTATATTGCCTGCATGTATGTAAGTACACCCATGTTGTGTGTTATGCAATGACCTTGGACATCAGAAGAAGGCATTGGATTCTCCTGGAACTGGAGTCTTATGGAAAGTTGTTAGCCACCATGTGGGTGTTGGGAATGGAACCTGGGTCCTTTGCAAGAGCAGCCAGTGCCCTTAACTGCTGAGCCATCTCTCCAGTCCCTATTAAATCTTATTTTAATATTTTCATTAGAGGATTGGTATCATCTTAAGCCATCTAAATACGTACCTTTATGATGCCAGAATAGCTCATTAAAACTGGTCTTTTATTACACAAATAATAACTTGGGTAACTCTTCCCTTTACTGTTTTTTTTTAAACTTATGTTAAGTAAATTGATTATTTGTTCTTGCAATGTGGTATGAAAGCATAGAGAGTTTTAAATATCTCTATAGTTTTTAGTCATATTAAAATAAAAAAACAACAAAACAGAACAAAAAAACCTTGTGGCCGGTGTTGGTGGCTCTCACCAGTAGGATTTGCTGAAGGAGGCAGAAGCAGGAAGATCTGGAGTTCGAGGCCAGCCTGGGCTACACATTTAATCCAGGCAAGGTGGCACACGCCTTTAATCCCAGCACTTGGGAGGCAGAGGCAGGTGGATCTTTGTGAGTTCAAGGCCAGCCTGGTCTACATAGTGAGTTCCAGGACAGCTACAGGGAGACCCTGTCACAAAAAGACAAACAAAACAAAACAAAACAAAACACCTTGTGGCAAATTGTCTAGAAAACCCAGCTAACTCTGTAGCCAAATCTTGGAAATGGTGAACAGAGATGAATTTAAAATTTCTCCTTGCCAATGGCCTGGGGCATCGGCTAATTCTAAAATGCTTGCCATGCAAGCAGTGAGGACTGGAGATCCATAGCACCCATGTAAAAAACCAGGTGTTGGCCTAGCTGAATCTGCAATGAGTGTGCACATGTACCTACATGCACATATACATACACAGACTCACTCATAATCACACACTTTTCTGTCCAATGTTTGTTGCAGAGTCTAAATTGATTAGCTTCATTTCACATGGTGTAGACTAAGTTTTGTCATCATAAGTCAAATCTCTTCAGGCAGGGCATGAATTTACCATACAAAGCCATTTAGTTATTACATGCCTCTTTTCAAAAAAAGTCAAACATCTGCAAAAGGTGCTGGTGTTTGTCGAAAGCACACATCACTTCCTGTGGATTCCTGTAGGTGCTCACTGTTTGGGATCTGAGTAATTGCTGCCTATGTCTGGTCTAGAATGTTAGACCCTTGGCAGTTTTAGAAATAGCTCTAGCAGTTCCATCTGCTCCTGTAGCACTCAAGAGTCTGTAATATGTGTAGTTTTCAATCTCAATGACCAACACAGCAAATGACATTGGTGCAATAGTGCCACTTTTATCTTAGGGGTAATCAACAGCTACCTTAAAGCTCACTCAATTGGAAGAAGCTTAGGTGTGGTACTGTAAACCTAGCCAAATACATATGGCTGGAGAGGTCATAGATCTTAGAGAAAACCCTAAGGCTGTCACATCCATAGACAAATGTAACTTCTTACTATGTGCAAAATATGGAGTCTTAAATCTACAGAGTGTGGGCCTTTGGACAGGTCTCCTATGTTGAAATCAACTCACCTAGGGCTCAGGGACTACTGTGGAAGAGAGGGCAGAAAAATTGTAAGAACTAGGAAGCAGGTGCATGACCATATGGAAATAGATTCCTACAGGCTCCTTAGACTCTTCTCGAACCTACGGCAGTGGTGTCAGTATGCACACGACCCATGCAAACTCAAGCAGACAACAACCCAGCACAGGACTGTGGAAATGGACAGCAGGCCCCAATCTTAGTCGAAGAATTATTGGCAGCCGATTACTGCTGGGTGAGAAAGAGCTGATCTTCTTAAAGGCAGGGGGGACTCTAGATAGGCTGACTAGACCTCAGTGAATGAACTTGTACTGAGGGACACCTAGGGACACTAACTTGACATGATAAGCCTTAAGACGAATGACAGAATGTATGAATTCTATTGGGGAGGCTATGAGAGGGGTTGAATGAGGAAGGGGGTTTAAAAATGATTAAAATGTTCTATATGAAATACATAAAAATTCAATAAAAATATTTAAAAAATAGAAATAAAAAATTTTTAAACAAATGTCAAGAGAAGAAAAAAGTTAAAACAGGTATAGAATTCTTTCTATGGTTTTTGCTTGTGAAATATGTGAAAGTAAAACCTACTTTCTTGCACACATCAACTGTGTGGATGTACAAAGTACGAGGATGAATTTAGATGTGAGTGTAGTCCTTTCTGTCTGATTTGGCAGGCACTTTGTAGGTGAGTGTGTCTTCGTGCTGGCTCTCTTCTCCTTAGCCTGGCTGCAGGGGTTGGAGACGATTCTGTTGTAGTTACTCCCACAAAATGCCTCTTGCATATTTATGAGTTCTCTAAATACCGATAGTTCCCAAGAATTTGATAGCCACACATGCCCAGAAAGTCTGACTCCTTAGGCTATGGATGGTTGACTTGGTGGTATTCTTTTTTTTTTTAAAAAAAGAAAACAAAATATTTATTTATTTAATGCTGTATTTGCATGTGTGCATGCGCACGTGCGCACACACACACACATACACACGTACACACACGACACCATCCCACAAATACACACACATGCTATAGTGCATGTGTGGGGGTCAGAGGGTATCTTTCAGGAGTCCATTCTCTTTCCAGCATGTAGATCCTGGAGCAAACACTTGGTATATGATCCCCAGTTGGTGGCACTATTTGGGAAAGGTCACGAAATCTTTAGGAGGGGTGGCCTTGCTGGAGGAAGCACATTACTGGGGATGGGTTTTGAGAGTTTGTTAACCTCATCCCGCTTCCACCTTGCTTTTTCTGCTTCCTGCATGTGCTTGAAGATGTGAACTCTCAGCTTTATGCTGTGGCTGCTTCTATGGTCATGCCTCCTTGCCATGATGAACTCTCCTTCTGGAACCATAATCTAAATAAACTTCCTTGAGTTACTTTAGTCATGGTGTTTTATCACAGCAAGAGAAAAGTGACTTACACAATTTACTTAGCAAAATAATAATAGTAGTTTTACCCTTATTTAAGGGGCCTTGTGAGCTCCTTAGCTCTGGGTTCTTGCCCAGATTTATAGTACCAGGCATGTGTTTCCTCCTGTGAAGCAGGCCTTAAATTCTATCAGAAATTAGGTGGTTGTCCCTGTAGCATTCATGGCACTATTGCACCATGGGCCTATCTTGCCATGGTAGTCATTATTGTGATTCACAGAGTTCCCAACTGGCTAAGATTGCTGATGACTCCCCCATTCCTACTCCTGGCGTCCTGCATAGCACCTTCCAGTACTATGAGAGCTAGCCAACAGGGAGGAAGCTTCCTGGTCAAGTACCGGCTTGATTTCTCATGTCTTGTGATCAGAGTGTATGTCATCTTTAGGAATAAGGTCTTACCATTGAGTCCTGGTGGGCAACCAAGAACAGTGGCAAATAGCCCATATTGTTTTGGGGGTCCATGGGATGCCCCTGACCAAAAAGGTGGGGGAAGAATTCCACACCTGTAATTGACATGCTTGGCTTTTTATTTATTTTATTTCTTGGAACCAAACACGGGTCCTCTGCAAGAGCAATCAATGCTCTTAACCACTGAGCCATCATCTCTCTAAACTTATACTTGCCTTTTTAAATGTAGGTTCTGGAGGCTGAACTTGGGTCCTATAGACTGAGATTCCCCAACCCAAATCCCTGTATTTATCTTGAATATACAATGAGTGGCCTAGGGAAAGGTATTCAGTTTTCTTATCTATAGAACAAGGACAGTAGTGAGATGAATTTTGTAACATTTTTGTGAGAATTCAATGAGATAATACACAGGTAACATATTTGTGATCCTGCCTGACATAGCCATAACTCAGTAAATAATGGCCATTATTTCATGAAATAGTCAGAGAACAATTTAAACATCACTGAGCTTGGAGATCTTTCTATGGGACATGCTTTAGGGCAAATTTGGATATAGAGGAGTTCATGTACATTTTATAAACTGAAGTCTAACAATGATAAAAATCTTTTTCTCTGATATTGAAGATTGAATCTAGTACCTCACAGATGTTATCTGAGCACTCCATCACCGAGCTACATTCCCCATCTAAAAATTTTATGTATGTATATGACAACATGAAATTATGGACAGTATATGCAGTTGGGTGTAGGAGAGCAGGACTGAGAAGTGGGAAAATGGGAAAGAGAAAATTGAAAGACAAAATTGTGAAATAATATATTTTCATTATCAACATATTACTAATACTGTGATTAAAGTTGTATAACATACATATGTGTATGTACACAATAAGATGCTTGAAAGAGAGTCTTAAAGTATTAATGGTGCTTGTCTCAGAATTGGGATTTCAAGTGGGTTTCCTTCCTTACAGTTCAGTATATTTTAATTTGTTTGCCTCAAGTACATAAGGGGCTGCTCCTAGAGGGGAGAGAGGGAGAGGGAGAGGGAGAGGGAGAAGAAAAGAGAGAGAGAGAGAGGGAGAGAGAGAGAGAGAGAGAGAGAGAGAGAGAGAGAGAGAGAGAGAATACCTTTTCTTAATTGGTAATTGATGCAGGAGGGCCCAGTCCATGGTGGGCAGTATCATGCCTGGACAGGTGGGTCTGGAGTATATAAAAAGGTAACCGAGCACATCAGGGTAGCAAGCCAGTAATCAACATTCCTACATGGTCTCATCTCTGCTATAGTTCCTGCCTCCTAGTTCCTGCCCTGAGTTCCTGCCCTCAATGATGGCCTGTCTTAGAAGTGTAAGATGCAATAAACCCTTTCCTTTCCAAGTTGTTATTGGTCAGAGTGTTTAAGGACAGCAGTAGAAGGCAAGCTAGTATAACAGGGAAAAGGAAAAAGCAATGGTCCATCTCCACAGGTCAGGTTAGGGCAGGGTGGGTCAGATGCATTTCTTCTGCAAGGAGCTCCAAGCTTTTAGAGCTGTAGGAACCATATGTAAGGAACATGAGGGTATGTGGTCTGGGTACAAGATGGATTCATTCTGTGTAAATCTCATGCCTCCTACCTCAGTCGTCTGAGGGACTGTGTGAATCAGAAGTGCTATAACACAGGTCAACAGACAAAGTTCCTGAAAATGGGAGAGAAGTGACTCTCTATATGTACATAATTTAACACAGGGTTGTGTAAGGACCCAAAAATCTACAAGGGTTTTATAAAGTACCATGTATGACAAAGCTTTATTTAAAAACCTCTGTTCATGGGGCTGGAGAAATGACTCAGTAGTTAAGAGCATGTACTGCTCTTGCAGAGGACCTGAGTTTGGCTCCTAGAACAAACAGGATGTAACTCACAACTGCCTGTAACTCCATTTCCAGGGGATATGGCACCCTCTTCTAGTCTCTGTGGGCACTGCACTCATGTGCACCTCTCCCTACATATATGCATACTTAAAAATAGAGTCTTAAAAAATGGGGGCTGAAGAGATGGCTGCTCTTGCAGAGGACCTGGGTTCAATTCCCAGCACCCACATGGTGGCTAATAACCATCTGTAACTCCAGTTGCCAGGGATCCAGTGCCCTCTTCTGACCTTAGTGGGCAATGTACAACATGGGTACACTTACATACATGCAGGCAATACACTCATACACATAAAATAATAAATAAAATATAAAAAACCCTCTGTTTACTTTATGTCACTTCTAAGAGAGGGCTTGGGACCCAAGCCAATTCTCAGACCTACAAAGCAACAACTTCTCAGATTAAGTTGAGGTTCTTTGTGTGTGTGTGCATGTGCGTGTGTGCCTGTGTGTGCATGTTCGTGTGTACATGTGCATGTGTGGAGGCTTCTACTTTCCTTCCTCATACACTGTCCTTTTGTTTTTGAGAGAGGGTCTCTCACTGGGCTGGAGCTAGCTAAGAATTCTAGGCTGCCTGGCCAGCAGGCCCCCAAAAGCCACCCATCTCTGTCTTCCCAGTGCTGGGATTTCATACAGCAGCAACAGCACACATACCATAATACCTGTCTGTGTTTTTCTCATCTTTTTCATGTGGTTCTGGTTCTGCCAATCTAATGTAAGTCCTTAGCACTTTGCCAACAGAGCCATCTCCCTAACCAAAGTACAGATTCTTTAGATGGGTCTTCAAGAGTCTCTACACCTTGGTTCACCTTCTCCCCACCATCTTTTGATACCTCCTCTCTATTTTCGTCAGTGTAGACTTCAAGGGCCCACTAGAAATCCCTCGTCCATTGTCCATGCCCCCTTTCTCTTCTTATCCCGAATCTGACTCATCTCTTCCTCCTCGGCTCAAAGCCATCTTCCCAGGAAGGGCTGCTGCAGTGACCTGGTTCTCAGGGGCTTCTCTGCTAATTCCCACCCTGCTTCCTCTACCAAGAATGCTGACAGACATGCCACACACTCCATGGGCACTGTCCCCTGCTCCCTTTAAAGGCACTAAACTTCACATGAAATTCATTAACTGGCAAACTCTTTAAGAAGGTTTATGCTTTTCCTTCCTTGCATTTCTACAGTTCCTAATGTGTTGCCTTGGATATCGTTAGTGTGCAGTAAATATTTGCCAAATGATAGATAGGTGTTTTCTTGAAACCAAAAGTGTGTGGCAATCTTATAATTAGTGCATGTGCCAGAGCCCTTGTGTAGAAGCCAACTGATTTGCATAAAAGCTCATCTGTCTAGATAGAAATAACATGCATGTGTATGGAGACTTCAAGAGCCTTTCCACTGCTCAAAAACACATGTACAGCCTGGGATATGGACCTATATTTGACATAAGCAGGATGAGTGAAAAGTGAAAGACATTTAAATTTTTGAGCTTAAGAAATAGGAAAGTATCTGGGGGCTGGAGAGATGGCTCAACAGTTAAGAACACTGGTCTTGCAGAAGACCCTGGTTCGAATCCCAGCACCCACATGACAGCTAACAACTGTCCATAACTCCATTTCTAGGGAATCCAATAGCCTCTTCTGTCCTCTGAGAGCACTGCACGACACGGGTGTACTCACTTACATGCAGGCATAACACTTATACACATAAAATGAAAATAAATAAAATATTAAAAAAAAGAAATAGGAAAGTATCAATAAGATTAATATTCACTAACACTTTATGTATTTTATTATGTGTCAGACTGTCAAAATACTTTACATGGATGAAATCACTTCTTCCTTTAAGCAACCCCAGAGGAAGGTGAGCTGTGATTGGCCTTGTTCCACAGAGGTCAAAGTACAACTGAGCTGGCTCTGTGTGTGCTTGATGTTTCCTTAAGCTGTTTAGTTGAAATATGTATGGTTTTATAATTTTTTTTTATCTTGTGAACTTACCTATATGGCTGCATGTACACAAAGCTCATACACTCAAGTACTTTATAAATGAGATCATGATTCTTTTCAAAGTGGCATTTAAAAATAATGAACCTATTTTTAGTGTATGAGTGTTTTGCCTGTATATGTGTAAGTACACCCATGTGGCCAATGCCTACAGAAGCCAGAAGAGGGTGTTAGATTCCCTAGACATGGATTTATAGATAGTTGTTAGCCATCATGTAGGTTTTGGGAACTAAACCTGGGTCCTCTGCAAGACCAGCCAGTGTTCTTAACCGTTGAGCCATCTCCACACCCATGGAGGACCAAGATTTTTTAGACTGTTAAAACGTTTCTTAAAGCTAGAATGTACTTCCTAAAAGAATTGCAGTCTCCCTTATTTATAGTTACATCTGGTTTTAAACCAAAAAGCTAGAGATGCTGAAGCTTGAGCTCAGGATGCTAAACATGTGCTTTCCACTGAGCTATATCAACACAACTCAAGAGTTTTATTCTCTCTCATTCAGGTGTTGTTTGTTGGCTGTGTTTGGTTGTGATTTTATCCCAAGAGGCTGAGGATTTACTGTTACAAAGGATGCTCAAAGAATGTTCTAATGATCTCTACAGGCAATTTAAAGGGTTCCAAAAATGTCTTTATCATTATGTTACCCAAATTCTTAGGTATAAACCTACTATCTAAGCTCTGCAGCAATTTGTGGACAGAGTCAGTATGAGCATCTTGGGCTTTTGGCCTCAGCCCTCTGTGATTTCTGCTCATGAACAGTGGCATAGGTGATCACAGTACCTAAGAGGCTGCCCCTAGACAGAGAGAGAGAGAGAGAGAGAGAGAGAGAGAGAGAGAGAGAGCTTTGAGGATGAGGATGAAGGCGAGGATGAGGCAGGGACATGCAGCCTCCTTGTGGAGACAGCAGGTAGAACTCCAAGATGTTGAGAGCAGGAGGACAGGTCACTGGCTACAGTCTGCCCAGTTGTCATGGGATGGTGAAGGCAACACTGGATTTATATTAGGCCCTCACTAAAAGGAGATAGCAATTTCTCATGAGCCAGTCTTATGGGATGGAATGTCTAGCAGTTGTCAGGACATCAACCAATTTTTTGAATGCTAAACTTTGAAGTGTTCACTGTGTGTCACATTCCTGTTTTACAGCTGGAAAAGTAAGTTACAGAGGTCACATAGCTTGCTGTAATTTGGCCAAGGTTATATTACTGTTAAGAAGATGACTTAGTAGTCAGACCCAGGCCATATAGCTTCAAAGCCTACTCAAAAAATTATTATGGGAGCTGAAGAGATGGCTTAGCAGTTAAAAACACTGGCTGCTCTTGCAGGTTCTGTTCTTAACTGCCACATGGTGGCTAGCAACCATCCCTAACTCCAGTTCCAGGGGATCCAAACACCTTCTACTGACCTCTATGGGCATTGCATGACATGGGTGGACTTAAATACATTCAGGCAATACACTCATACACATAAAATAAAAAAATAAATAAAATATCAAAAATTATAATGGCTCATTTCAAATGAATGCTGAATAGGGCAGCAAACCTCTATGTTGGTTACTTTCTTTGTTTCTGTGACAGAATACCTGACAGAATAGTTTAAGGAAAGAGAAGTTTATTTTGACTTAAGGTTTCAAATTATAGTCCATCATGGTGGGAAAGGGATGGACCAACTTGCAACTGTGGGATTAGGACCATGAGACATCTGGTTATATGATGGTGGCAGTCAGGAAGCAGAACTGGGGCTAAAATCAAAGCCAAGCATAACCCATAAGCCACACCCTTAAAGACATCTGCTAGTAAGACCCCATATCCAGAAGGATCCACAACTTCTTTCTAACAGTGCCACCAGCAAGAGAACAACTGTTCAAGTGTACAAGCCTAGGGACATTTTACATTCAAGCAATAGCATTCTGCCCCTGACCCCATAGGCTCATGGTCACCTCACAGTGGTGACCAACCTCAAAAGACTCTGTGGTAATCTACCAACTTGGTAGACAGTTAAATTTACACTTTCAACACTGTTTAAAAGCCCAAAATATCTTAGCAAACTCTTAACTGTGGGCCCCTGTAAAGCCAAAAAAAAAAAAAAAAAAAAAAAGCTAGTTCGTTATTCCCAATGTACAATAGACTATACAGTCTCATGCCAGCATGAAGGAAACAGAAAATAGCAAGGAAAGATTAGACTACAGCAAGACTTAAGCCAAACAGGGCAAATATCAAACTGTATAACTCCATGTCCTGCATCTCGGGCTGGTGGTGATATCATCTGGCTTGGGTAGCTTCAGCCTTACAACTATATTGTCAGTAGCACACATAGGCGTTTTCTTGGGCCAGCTCTTCTTGATGCTTAAAGCTTTTCTTGGCAGGCGTTCCATGTTTGCGGCTTCTCCAATATCCTGTGTTCACCACTTTAGCTTAGGCTTCCGTGCCACAGCTTCATGGACAACCCAGTCAGCAGCATGCAGGGAATTTGACACTGTTACACATTGCCTGGTCCCATTGGCTTCCTAAACTTGGTGCAAGCCTTCATGATTGCATTACTCTTGCATTCTACTTGCCTGCAAAGCCAGCACTTCTTGAATGCTGCTGCCAAGTTCTGCTGCCAACTGAAGTCTGGATCCCTTGGACCACAACTGCAGCTGCCTCTGAATATCTGCCTGGCTGAACCTGGGAAGATACTTACCTAGACTGCCTTTTAACTGCAGGGCCCTCTGGAGCTTTTCAGTCTTTCCAAATGAATATTGTTCAAACAGGTTTTCAGCCTTATACTCTAGAGTTTTTGATGGGTGGGGTCTTATCTTCAAGTTGTCTTTCCTCTATCTGAGTACAGACTGTGTGGTTTCTCTTTAATTGTGCTAATAGCTCTAAAAATTGCTACCACTTTCTTAGTTACTGCGTCCACAGCTTTAAATTTGCTCACATTCCTTTCCTTGACAAATTTCATATTTTTCACATATCCTGCTCCACTTTTTGCTGTCAGTTCACACTGTAAACCTGGGTAAAGGCAGTGAACAATGATTAGATTACAGCCTGCATCCAATGCTGTTCATTAAACAATGAGTCCACTCATTTTTCATTTGGTATCACTCATTTTTTTTCACGACACTAGTGAATGAAGTCAGAAGCTTTGCCAGAATGTATGTATTACAAATGGTCTTGAGTCCAATTCCCAATAAAGTTCATCTTCCCTTTGAAACCTCATGAGCATAGCCTTTACTGTCCCTATTTGTAGTGGTATTCTGGTCCTCCATATATCTACCAGAATGACCTGTTGAACTCTGCTGATAGGATTCTAGGACTTCTCTAGCTTGAGGCTTCAAACTCTCATATTCTTTTCACAAATGAGTTCTAAAAGCTATAAACCACATAGTCAGGAATCAGGTTAATTACTACAACCTCCCATTTCTGGTACCACCAATATCCTGTATTGTTACAACATACCCAATAGAAACAATTTGAAGATGGAGAAATTTATTTGGGATTATGGTTTGAGAGGATACAGTTCATAATAGCAGAGAATGTAGAGCATGGCAGAAGTGTCTCATGGCTGTGGCCATGGGAACACAGGACAACTGATTATATCACATTGTCAGTCAACAAGCAGAGAGTCCCAGTCAGGATTATGGCCAAGCTATAACCCATGAGCTTGACCCATGTAGTTCTGTCTAGCCGCTAGGATACATGTCCAAAAGGTTCCACAACTTCCCCAAATGGTGCCACCACAAACCAATCTGTTCTAGGAAGCTCCTCAGTTGAGGCTGTCCTCTTATATGTCTTTAAGGTCTGTCAAGTTGGCCATTAAAGCTAGCTAGTATATTGGTATCTACTCACTTAGATAAATGTTAGCTTGCTATATACATTTTTTTCTGTACCTTATTTTCTTTTTCTTTTTTTTTTCACACAACAGTAGTAGAAGTATTTATTCACCAGATACAAATTTGAATAACTTTTGTCTCTTAATAAAATTCAAAGTTACTTTCATGGAGAAAGATTCAGATCATTGATGTCCATGTGAACTGGGCCACCGAGGTAATTCCGGGCAAAACAATACACACTGCTTCTGGCCATGGTAGGGTCTCTAGATCAAGTACAGAACACAGTAACTAAACTTGGCCTTGTTTTTCCTCCTGGAAATAAGTCAATATGAGGCCCCCTGTCAATCAAGAGAAAAGCTCATAAAGGCAGATTCAGAATGAGAATGTAGAACTTGCTTTGCACAAGTACCGTGACACATGGGTGAATTTCCATGAGACATCCAAGTCTGATGAATAATCATTAGTTCTAACTTCACAGCTACCCAGGTATAACACACAGGCTCAGCTTAGTTATCTAAAATTAAACACCCACAGCTAATGTTTCTAGTGGTTGAGTGCTGTGAAAGCATGCGGTGTATACAAAATAGAACTGATATTTTCTTAACAACAGGAATTCTGTTAGCTTTCATTCTTCTTCACTCTTTGCTCTGAGTTGTTTCCAGTCACACTTAAGGATCTGCATATGTGCAGATCAAAGCCTAAAGCCATTTCTATCAGGAAAAAGCCAAATTTGGGGACAAAATTAGATAAAATGACTTCTACAATTTGATTCATATTCTCCTGTCCATCGAAGAATGCTGAAAAGAGAGTCTTCATGATCAACAGTATTGGGCTCAGGGAAGAAATAATAGAAAAATGAAAGTGACATCATTTCTGAACCACCCAGGAGATTGCCCAGCCTCTCTAAATTTTCACATGTCCATGGTAATGTGCTGACAGTTGCTAATAACCTTCAGAAGGTCATATGCTTATGTGACTCAGACATGACATACTAGTCTGGGTCCTTTAGTTTTCTATTTTCATTTATTATTTTAAAGTAACCTTTGTATACTCAATAATGTGATTTTAAAATATTTATCTTCAGCTCAGTTATCTCTCTAAGCACTTTGAGACAAGTATCTAAAATTAAATCGCCATCTTCTACTTCTGGCCTACAACACAAGAACCTCGTCCTTACTGTCTATTCTGATGTTCAGGAATGTGATAATTATTCCAGGTTTAAAATCACTAGTCAGTATATCCTCATTTATTCGTTTTACCTTCTGTACTATCAAATTTGATTATGTTTCCCAGATTAGACAATGATTTTCCTGGAGTTATATGAAAACTTGAACATGATAGTCACATCCCCAAAAGATTCCTTGGAGAGGAGGCTCTAATTGGAGAGATTTGTCTTTGGCCCCTTCTTCTGAATCTATGGTTTAAATATATTGAAAATATACTGGTTAAATATGACTGTATGGGGAAAAACATTGACTGTGGAATACAGCAAGTAAAATGATTTTAAAAACTGGTATGAATGAGCTCCACTTAGATGAAACATTAAATATCCAATAAGCTCTCAGGAGAAAGAAAGACTGTCAGGATACAAGAAGCATTGGAAATACTTCTCAACAAACTGAAGGAAGAACAGCTATGAGAGATAGAAGGAAGAAGGTTGGTTGCAAGAAATCAAATCAACTAACCACACCAACTGTCTGTCCTTCTGGGGCAAGCAGAATGGGACCAGCAGTGGAAGAGACAGACCCATAGTGTCCTGCAAAGAAGCAGTGCCACTCTGAGTGCACGGCAAGGGATTTGCTGTAGACATTAAGCCTTACCCATGGAGATGGTAATGTTCTGATTCCTAGTCATGTTCTGGTTTTCTTCTGGTCTTAGCACATTCTATTGACTTTTTAGTCAATTTGACAAACTCCTGTCTCTGCCTACCCATCCCAAAATGTCACCCAAGGGAACAAATGAGAGAGGAGAGAGAGAGAGAGAGAGAGAGAGAACAAGAGGCCAGAAGGGACAGCTATATTCAATCCACAGCACTCTGCTATATTGGCACAAGAAGAAGAAAAGACACTTTTAAGATGGTCCAGTGAAATGTATTTCCACCCTCTATGCCGTAATTCTGTTCTAAGTCAGTTCGTCCAACAAGAATACCCTCACTGAGCTGTGGCTCAGTCCCCAGAGTGCTGACCTGACACATGCAAGGTCCTGGATCAGTCTCCAGGACTGAAGTAGGGAAAACATCCTTACCAACTGACCCAGACATATGGTTCATGAAGAAATTAGATTTCCAGAAGGCTGAGGCAGGAGGGATATGAGATTCAGGTCAACTTGAACTACATAATGAGACTATTTCGATAAATCAAAAAAATTTTAAAATTATTTTGAATAGTGCCATGGTTTGGATATAGCAGTATTGAGAGGTGGTGGGGGTGTTTATGAGGTATTTGAGTCTCAGGTACCCACCATCATGGATTGTTTCCTTAAATGACTCAGCTAGCTATCACATGAGCTCTGCATCTTTAAAATGTTTCTCCTGAAAACTCCTTGGTCTTCTGTTTCCCACCACAAGCTGAAGCTGTGGGACATTCTCACCAGAGCAGGCTGGGCTCCACTAAAAACGAATAAACAGCTGCTATTTTGAAGGGGGCTCCAGGGCTACCCCGTTTCATTGACAGGGCTAGCCAATACCACTACTTTACTTTTTCCCTTTTATATGAAAAATACAACTCCTCTGTACATACAATTGTACCCCCAACACCTTATATGTTATGATTCTCAAAGGTTGCAGTAACTTACTATACAGTAAGTTCCTCAAGGCCAGAGCCTAGTCTCAGGGAAGGAGCTGGTAAGATGGCTCACCTGGTGAAGATGCTTAGTGCCAAGTTGATGACCTGAGTTCTATCCCCGGGACCCACAGAGAAGAAGGAGAGAGAAATTCCTGAAAGTTGTCCTCCGGCCTCCACATGTGCACAATGGTAAGCATGTCCCCCAGATAGATACATAGATAGATAGATGATAGATAGATAGATAGATAGATAGGTAGGTAGATAGATAGATGATAGATATAAAGTTTCTTTTTCTTTAATGTTTGGAGCCAACAAACACTCAGAAATGAAACTGTACTGGGAAGGAGATGCAGCTTTGTTTACCTTTGGTGGTTTAGACCTGATCCAACCTCACTTCTTGCATACGATCTCTGCTCAGAATTTATAATGTCAAGAGGTTTTAATTTTTAACTTTGTAATGATAAAAGAAATATAAGCTAACAAGTCCTTGCAATTGTTTTACTAAGGCTTCAAAAGAAATACAAACAAAAAAACGATGAAGTCTCAGTCAAAGGTCTGGCAAGTAGAACTGTTGGACAGATTTTTCGAGGACCTGTTTTGCATTAAAACACCAAATAAAACAAAACAATACATTATTTTTGGCACTGTATAGGTTGCCTTATGCAATGAGAACTATACATGAAAGAAGGTCAGTTGCTGTCACAATTAATAGATTGTGGGTAATGTCTATGTGCTAGTCTGGGTGCATCCCAGGGCTGAGAAGCTTTTCCAAATTCTTATACCAGGAACCTTGAAGACCCTTGCTGTAATGTATTGTGACATTATCTTTGCAGTTCGAGAGTGATCTGTAAGCAGTGGCCTTGCTTGGCGTACCCCTTAGTTCCCAGGGCTTTTGTGTGATGAGTTCTTATTGATATGGCTTCATGTTTTATTTTTTTCCATGTTTTCCGTGTTTTAATGTTGGCTTAAAGCATTGGTCAGATTTCATAGGTGCAGAGGAGATGCATACCTCAGGCAGGAGAAATACGGTAGATCATGTTCTGCTAAAGGTCAGGTGATAAGTTGGAGTACACATTTTATGTAGAGGTCTCTTAGAAATACTACTAGACTGGTGTTTGGGAGACCTCTTAAAGGCTTTGGGCTCCAGAATAAGAAACTGGCACTTAATTTTCAGCAAACTGTATCAATTTTAATCAGATGGGATACTGTGCTATTGTGCTGGATAGCTTCAGTTGTCTACCTGACACACCTGGGAAAAGGGAAACTCAATTGAGATATGTCCTCCATCAGATAGGCCTATGGCCATTTCTAATTGATTTGGAAGGGCCCAGTCCATTGTGGGAGGTGACACACCTGGGCAGATGCTCCTAGGTTGTATGAGAAAGCAGGCTAAGCACAGGCCGGAGAGAGAGCAAGCAGGGGTCCTCTGTGATCTGTGCTTCAGTTCCTGCCTCCAGGTCCTGCCCTGGCTTCCCTCAGAGATGAACTGTGATTCATTTATCTCCTTGGTTCAAATAAATTGTTTCCTCCCCAAGATGGTTTTGGTCAGAGTGTTTTATTATAGTAACAGAAAGCTAACTTGAAAAGCTATTTCAGGGTGGGGAATTGGTAAGTTCATTGTTGTAGTGATCTAGAGGTGAGGCAATGGCCTTTACACTGGGTGAAGGTTATGACAAAAGCTTATGGGGACAGTGGCCTGCAGCCTTCCATATTCCACTTCATATACTTTTGATATAACAAAACCTGTGTCATCAGTGGATTTTCCTTTCAAACCTATTAGCAAGAGAAATGCAAGAGACTTGACGGTAAGTCCAAGGCTAAATGAGAAATAAATATTTTCAGTACTTATATTTGTTATATAGCTAGCTATGAGAACTTTTTACTAAAAATCCACAATTCTTTGAAGAACTTTAACTGCAGGATGATTACTGAAGCTAGTCCAAACCTAACCAACCCTTTATCTTCAGCATTGCAGTTTTTAATATTTATCCCCCTTTAAGCTCAGTATCTATAACCATTCAGTAAGGTGACTTCTACTACCTTCATTTTGTAGAAATAGAAGGTGAAGTGATTTGCTCAGGGGCTGGAGAAATGGCTCAGCTGTTAAGAGGTCTTGCTGCTCTTTTAGAAGACCCAGCATATATGTCGAGTAGATCACAACTGCCTTTATCTCTAGTGCCAGGGGATCTAACATGTTGTTTTGGCCTCCATGGGCTCTGGCACACACACACACAGATACACAGACACACACACATACCACACACACACTCACATAATATGTTGAGGTGATAGGAAGGATGGCACGAGTCCCCACCCACTTCTTTCCTCAGCTGTACTTGATGGGTCATTAATTTGAAATTCAATGAATTTTTAAAAAATAAATGTGACCTGTTTATCACTTTCAGTAATGTTAAAAACCCATTCTTCCTCTTTCTGCTTAAAGTTCTAAGGACAGTGTGAGAATTGCATCATGAAAATGTTCTTCCTGTTGGCGCTGCGTTAGGGAAGACAGAGGCCTGTGGGGATGATTGTGGAGAGCACTTCCATTAAGCACTGCTAATACTGAACTAGTGGTAGTCCTACCATGTTCTGGATATGAAAGCAATGCTCGGGAACTTGCCCCAAATGGAACAATTAGAAAATTCCCTCATGGACTGAAAGTCCCTGTACTTTCCTAAATGTCTTGTTAGGGTGAAGTCCAGGGGCTTAAGTCTTTGAGTTTTATTGTTTATAATTTGCTATGTTACTTAAATTGAAAGTAATCCTTAAAATTCTCCAATCTTTTGACATAAAATACAGTTAGCCCTCTGTTTGACTTAACAGCAAAATTCCCAACTTCAACTGAATTCACAGGAACAGGATTTAGAGTTTATCAATTTGTTGCCTGTAGAAAACACCTGATCAGGGCCTGACTCATGATAGATTTGAACTTGTAGGCTGATTGTACTGGTGGGGTCTTGGGAGTGAGCTTGTGTTCCATGTGGGTGTCTAAGGCAGGACTGGGGTTGTTTTAAAATATGGGTGCAAGTTTATTAAGCATCAGAGTCTTGCCTCTGTCCTTGATCTTGGACTGTTTATGACTGCTTTAAAAAGTGTGACAGGAACAATATTATGGCACTTTCAAGATAATGCCATACAAGATCAGGTAGTCTCTGCTCACTACAACATTCAGCCTGGAGCACTGAGGAGAGGTCATGTTCCGACACAGATCTCAAACAGATGTCCTGGTGATGGTTCCTGCTGAGTTCAGTCTCCTGCCCATTCCCACCATGGTGCGTGATATGAAGTGAACGCCCAGACACTGGTGGACTACCAATGAATTACCTGTATGATGCCCATGGAACAGGAAATCACCCAGCTGAGCCCTGCTCACTTGAGGGACAGAAGTGTGGGAGATGATAAAATGCTTGCTGCTCTAAATTAGAAAGTTCGAAAGTAAATTGGAAATGAATAAGCAGAGAGGAATTTGTTACCAGAACTGGAAAACTTTGAGACTACAAAAGACTTGAAGCATTAAGTACTTAATATGTGCCAAGAGAGTGACCTGAAATGTCATAAAGTGGAGATATATCACATAAGGACCAATCCTAGAGTGAATTATACAAATTATTTGTCTTTGTTTTCTAACAGATGGCTTAGTATACCATTACTGCTCAGGTGATGGTTTGAGAACCCAGCAGAATTATGTGGGAATTTGTTATAAAAGCAAGATCTTAGGCTCTGTGCCAGATTCTGAATTGGAACCTGTATTTTCAGCAAGATCCAAGAGATGCCAGTGTATATTATGGTTGGAGCAGTGTTAGCCTCCGCACAGATGCTTCTATTCCTGTCACCACCAGTTGAATGCAGAAGGAAACTCCCACTTGTACCATGATTTGTATATATTTCCACATACAATTCCATTCTCATAACAGTTCAGCATAGATATTATCATTCTTGTTGTATATATGAGGAAACGGAGGCTTAGACTTCAAGGAATATGTCTAATGCCATAAAATTCATAAGCACCAGTGACGAGAGTTTTCAAAGCCTGGACACAGTTTACCTGCTGGGATTCTAGTTTGGTTTCCTTGGAGAATAATCTTGGAAGATACTGGTGGGTGTGGCAAGAAGCAGGGACAGACAGGAGAAATGCAGGTTTGGGGTGTGTATTTTCAGCCTTTACCTTATTGTCCAACTGGATGGCCAATTAAGATTAAGGCTGGAGAATGTGGGGCACCAGCAGAAATTACCAGTGTACACCTCCAACAGCTGGTTTTTTACAGGGGCACTAAAAATCAAACTCGGGTCCTGCTGCTTGAACAGAAGGTACTTTACCAACACAGCTATCTCCCTAGCCCCATCTGAAGACTATAAGAGACAGGCTAGTAAAGTAGCTTACAACACCAGCAAAGCAGAGACAAGAAGATCCCTGTTTTCTGGCCAGTTTAATGAATCAATTAGCTCTGGGTTCAGTGAGAGACTCTGTCTCAAAAAATAAGGTGGAGTGGGCTGGAGAGATAACTCAGGGGTTAACAGTGCTTCTGCTTTTGTGGAGGGCCTGATTTTGGTTCTCAGCACCCACATGGTAGATTACAACTGCCTGTAACTCTGGTTCCAGGGAATCTGATGCCATTTTTATGGTCTTCACAGGCACCAGGCATGCACATGATGAACTTTCATACATGTGGGCAAGATACCCATATATATTAAAAAAAGCAATCTATTAAAACTTTTTTCTATTTATTTCAGTTTTTCTGAGACAGTCTCCCTGTAGCCCCAGATAGCCTAGAACTTGCTATGTAGACCAGGCTGTCCTTGGTCTCACAGAGATCTGCCTGCTTCTCCTAAGTGCTAAGATCAAAGATGTGTGCCACTATACCTGGGTATAAAAAAATTAAAAAAAAAGATGGAGGGGATGGAGACATGGCTTAGTGGTTAAAACTGGCTGTTCTTGCAGAGGACCTGGATTCAGTTCCCACCACCCACATGATACTGACAACCATCCAGAATTCCAGTTCCAAGGGATCCGACACCCTCTTCTGAACTCTGTGGAAATTACATGACACAGGTGCACTTACATGCATGCAGGCAATACACTCATACACATAAAATAAAAACAATAAATAAACTATTTTAGTATTTTCAGTTGATTTTATTTTTTTTAAATTTTTAACAACTACATGATTAGAAGAAGCATTTCATCACAGCTTTAACATATTCAGAAACACACTCCAGAGCAAGAGCACACCTCTTTCACAAGTGGCTGTAAGTTTCTAGGTTCACAGTTGAATTAATACAGTTATACAATATTGACCTCAGTATAAGCCCTGTAAGACATAAAATTGAATGAGTTTTTAACTTCTAAAAAAGATCTCCATTTCCTTTTTGGATATATTGTTCCTTGCAGAAAGACTCATTGTTTTTGCTATGAACACTGAGACATTGGCACACGCATCTCTAATCTGTAGGTATCTGATTATTACTAGTCATGATTGGTTGCACTTGGATCCTTGGCGCTTGTGTGTGTGTGTATAAAGTCATTGGGTAGATTTCAGTGGTAATGTTTATCACTTCTACTAATTAACATGACATAAATTTCCATGCTTCCTCCTCAAATATAATAAATTTTAAAATTTGTCGATTTTGTGTATGTGTGTGTGTGTGTATATCACACAGAACATCCCAAACCATCTTATTCAACTATACACCCACTTGCCAGATGGCACCCTCCCATAGTTTCCCTCCCCCCACTAGAGCCCTTATACTCTGATATCCCTGCTACTGTCTGCTGTATTGTCAGCACCCCCAGCCATTCCCCACTACTTATCCATCTGGTGATTCTAATCAGCCTATCTACAGGTCTTTGTTTTAGGAAGGTCAGCTGATTCTCATCTAGCAGCACTCAATTGTCAATATTCCTTTAGATAAGATTGTGGTCTGCTGTTCATTTTCCCAGTTCTATGCTGGGTTACTATCTGGGAGTCCCTTTGGCCACCCTGGCCAACAACTCAAAAGAAGGTATCTCCTATCTGGTATTGTGGCTTGTTATGGAGCCTTTAGCTATGCATATGGACTCTTAAAACATTATATTGGCCACTTTAATCTTTGGTTATACTTTCCTTTTGGGTGTTTAAGGCCATAAGGTTGGCCTAGATAAATCAATTTATTTTTACTCTTAAGGCCATTTGAGGATCTGTTCCTCAGGGGTCACATGGACTTGGGAGGAGCCCCTGGCTCCTTTCTTTTACCAGTTCCTCCTATGTGAAGATAAGTCAAAGGTACTGCTTGACCGTGGTTGGCTTCACTTGGAAACATGGAGGAAATGATTCTTCTGTGTTGACCCTCCTCTTTGTAGTCTGGACACTGGTTCAAGTCCATCTGGTGGGGTCTCCTCAACCTCTTTGATCAAGAGAAGAGGTGACCCACCACAATTACACGACATTTTGAGAGATGCTCATAGTCCCCTGGAACTAGCTGACCTAGGAGGGCAAGGAGCAAAATCTATCCTTTATGCGCCTCTGACCAAATTGGTATAGGCCTTAAAGTCTGTCTGTTAAACATCCAAGAAGGTTAGTTCCACCAGTCTGGTACTTTTAATTAGTGTGTGTCATGTAGATAAATCTTGGGCAAAGACCAATTATTCTCAGATAAACCTTACCTAGACATATATTTCTTGATCTGCTATGTATAATTTGTCAGTAGGTTGTTGGAGTAATATGGTTCCTTCTGTTTTTTAAAACTAGCTAGGCATTATTTATCTTTTGCATTTTCTCACTCCTCCATCATAGTTTTCCTACTTAAGGTGCCCCCATTTCCCCCCATTCTCCCTTAATAATACCCTTCTCCTATGGTCCTACCTCTCTTGAGTTCCTTCTTTCCCTTTATCCCCTAGGTTCCTTGTATACTCTTCCCTCCCCCCTCTCTTAAACTAGCCCAAATTTTTTTTTTTTGAGACAGGGTCTCCCTGT
This sequence comes from Nannospalax galili, assembly GCF_000622305.1. Taxonomy (NCBI): domain Eukaryota; kingdom Metazoa; phylum Chordata; class Mammalia; order Rodentia; family Spalacidae; genus Nannospalax; species Nannospalax galili. Next base: position 35,849 of record NW_008352316.1, on the reverse strand, counting down.
AGCCCCAGCTGACCTGGAACTCACTATGTAGACCAGGCTGGCCTTGAACTCACAGAGATCCACCTGCCTCTGCCTCCCAAGTGCTGGGATTAAAGGCCTGTGCCACCACGCCCGGCTCAAACTAACCCAATTTTTATCCATATCTCCCTTATTAAGGCCTGTTTCCTACTGTTCTTCTCTTTCATGTTCTTTCTTTACCATTACCACCCTGTTTCCTTTTCATTATCCTGGAAGCAGAAAGGTCAGCCCCCAAGTCCAGGAAAGAAGCTGGCGGGCTGTGCAGCCCAGGGAAGCAGAGAGAGGTGAAGGTGGGACCAGGCCCAGAGGACTTCAGGGTGAAAGGCTGGTGGGTTGTGCAGACCAGGCAAGCAGAGGGAAGCGAGGTCAGGACCAGGCCCAGATGGCTCTTGGGGACCTGAGAAGGAGCTAAGTTGGTCTGGATGCAAAGGATCAGGCAGCAGTGGTGGTTCCCCCAGTGTCTCAGGCACCAAAACAAGGAATGGGGCAGGACCCAGGCTGGGAGGAGAAACCTTCGGGGAAGATGGAAGAGTAAATGAGGCTGGAGGAGTTAAGGCACCGAGGGCGGGGTAGACTTACCTGGGAGAGAGGCCTGCTGGTCCTGCAGACCCAGGGAAGCCACAGCCTCAGTATTTCTTATCCCCTCCAGGGAAAACTATGCAAACCTCAACAAATTACACATCTCAGTCTGACTGGGGTAAGATGAAATCTTAAAGTGGTTTTAATTCGCATTTCCCTAATTACTAGTGATGTTGAACATCTTTTAAGATGCTTCTTAGCCATCTTTACTTCTTCTTTTGATAACTCTCTGTTCAGCTCCTTAGCCCATCTTTTAATTGGGTTACTTCTTGTCTTGATTCTCTGTTTTTTGAGTTTGTTATATATTCTGGATATTAAACTTCTGTCAGATGTGTTGCTGGTGAGGATTTTCTCCCATTCTGTGGGTTTTCCGTTCACTTCCCTGGTTGCCTCCTTTTATTTACAGAAGCTTTTTAGTTTAATGAGGTCCCATTTGTTAATTCTTGCCCTTGTTTCCTGAGCAATTGATGTCCAGTTTAGAAAATCCATTCCTACACTTATATTTTGTAGGTTTTCTCAATATTTTCTTCTAACAGTTTCAGATTTTCAGGCTTTACATTGAGGTCTTTGATCCATTTGAAATTGACTTTTGTGCAAGGTGAAAGATAGGGGTTTAGTTTCATTCTCTACAGGTGGAGATCCAGTTTTGCCAGCACCATTTGCTGAACATGCTGTCTTTCCTTCATGAATATTCTTGGCCCCTTTGTCAAATATCAGGTGGGTGAAATTGCATTTACTCATATTTGGATCTTCAATTTTGTTCCATTTTTCTATGGGTCTATTTTTGTGCCAGTACTATGTTTTTTTATCACTATAGCTCTGTAATACAGCTTTAAATCTGGTATAGTAATCTCCCTGGAGTGCTCAGGGTTGTTTTGGCTATCTGAGGTCTTTTGTGCTCCATACGAAACTTATGATTTTTTTTTCCAATTCTGTGAAAGATGTCATGGAGATTTTGATTGGCATTGCTTTGAATCTATAAATGACTTTTGGTAGGATGGTCATTTTCACAATATTAATTCTTCCAATCCATGAGCATGGGAGGTCCTTCCATCTTCTGATGTCTTCCTCAATCTCTGTCTTTAAAGATTTAAATTTTCATTATACAGGTCTTTAGCCATCTTTGGTAGGGTTTATTCTAAGTTTTTTTTTTCCTGTAACTATTATGAAAGGGAGTGTTTCCATGTGCTCTTTCTCTGATTGCCTGTTACTGATATATAGAAAGGCTATGGACTTTTGTAGATTAAGTTTCTTACCTGCCACTTTACTGAAAGTGCTAATCATTTCTAGGAATTCTCTGGTAGAATTTGTAGCATCTCTTAGATATATCATCTGCAAAAAGGGATAATTTGAGCTCTTCTTTGCAATTATTACTCCTTTAATTTCCTGCTCTTGTCTTATTGCTCTTGCAAGAGTGTCAACCCCTGTTAAAGAGAAGTGGAGATAGTGGATAGCCTTGTTTGGACAGCCTTTTCTGATTCCTGATTTCAATGGGAATGCTTCCAGGTTTTCTCCATTTAAAATGATGTTGGCTGTGGGTTTGTTATATATGGTTTTAATTATGTTGGCGTATGTTCCCTCCAATCCAATTCCCTCTAGGACTTTGAACATACATGCATGTTGAATTTTGTCAAAGGCCTTCTCTGCATCTATTGAGATGACTATGTGGTTCTTGTCTTTAAGCCCATTTATATGATTTATGACATTTATTGACTTAGTTATATTGAACCACCCCTGTATTTCTGGGATAAAGCCGACTTGATCATGGTGGATGATCTTTTTGATGTGTGTCTGTATGTGGTTTGCAAGTATCTTGTTGAGAATTTTTGCATGTATGTTAATTAAGGATATGGGTCTACAGTTTTCTTTTTTGGTGGTATCTCTACCTGGCTTTGTTATTAGAATGAAGCTGGCTTCATAGAAGGAATTTGGAAGTTCTCCCTCCGTTTCTATCTTTTTGAATAAACTATCTTTTTGAATAAATTAAGTAGCATTGGATATAGATCTTCTTTAAATGTATGGTAGAATTCTGCTGTAAATCCATCTGGCCCTGGGATTTTTTTTAGTCAGGAGGTTGTTTGGAACTTTTGGCTGTCTGTTGTGATGTTCCCCCTTTCGTGATTTTGTTGATTTGGAGGTGCTCTCTCTTTCTTTTGGTTAACTGGGCTACTGGTCTGTCAATCTTGCTTATCTTTTTGGTGTCTGTGGTGATGTTTACCCTTTCATCTCTGATTTTGTTGATTTGGAGGTGCTCTTTCTTTCTTTTGGTTAACTGGGCTAGCGATCTGTCAGTCTTGTTTATCTTTTCAAAGAACCAGCTCTTGGATTCGTTGATTCTTTGTATTGTTTTCTTTGTTTCAATTTCATTAATTTCTGACTTGATTATTGTTATTTCTTCTTGTCTTGCAATATTTCAAGTCATTTATTTGTGTTCTTTCTGGTTTTTTGATGTAGGCACTTAGAGCTCTAACCTTCCCTCTAAGGACAGCTTTCATCATGTTCCAGAGGTTTTGTTGTGTTGTATTGTCCTTTTCATTTAGTTCTAGGAATACTTTTATTTCTTTCTTAATTTCTCTTTTGACCCATTCATCCCTTAGGAATGTGTTGTTTAATCTCTATGTGTTCATGTGGTGATTAGGGCTTCTTCCATTGTTGATTGTAACCTTTTTTGCATTGTGGTCTGATCAAATGCATGGAATTATTTCAATCTTTTTGTATTTGTTGAGTTTTGTTTTGTGCTCCAGTGTAGCCAGAGGCCTTCAAAGATGGCGTGGACTCAGAGCCCTGGGATTCAGTGAGAATTCACTTCACTTCTTGGTCCACAAATAGCCTGCCAAAAGGAGCCAACACCTCCATACCCTGCTTATGAGCCCAGTGACTGCTGACAGACTGCATGGCATGGACCAATCAGAAAACGATACGCTGACTAAATGGACTTGGGGGCGGAGATAAGGCCTGCAACCTCCTGCAGTAAACGGCCTGCCCCCTCCTGCAGTAAACGAGCCTGCAGCACCTCGCCTAGTGCTGGCTTATACCGAACTCCCAGAGTCTGTGTGTTGTGACTCCTTGCCTCTTGCCCCCCCCCAATTGGCAGGGGACCCGATCCAGGTTAGGGTTTTCACAGCTGTCCTGAGGAGAACCCGCAACACCTGGTGCCCGAACAGGGGCTCCTGCCCACAGTGTTAGCAACACCCAGAACTTCAGTTCATTTGGTAAGTAGGCCCCTGGATTTGTCTGTTTCTTCAGCTGCTTGAGGGTAAGCGAGTAGCCCCCTCCTCATGCATTGGGCTGTTCAACCTGACCATCCAAGACGCGTGAACCCATGGCCCTTTGGGTTCCAGTCACCAATGCAACCCACTTCCATGCTGTCACCCTTATAGAACAGACAGCCTTGTCACAAGCCCCCCATTTAAAACTGGATTTTGGGGTCACTGCTGCTCTCATATCAGCCATCATCCTTCCATTAGGTTCGGCCACCACCGCTACAGTAGCTATCACCCAATCCTTCACTACTGTGGAGACACTCAATGAAGCCGTGTTCAAAACCTTCTCTACCTTTCACTCTCAGTCCCTTATCAATCAGCATCTTCACCAGGCAATTAATGTGTTACAGCAAAAAATTGACTCTCTTAGTGAAGAGCTGGCAATTACCAAAGACACAGCTCTGCTACCTTGTGACCCTCGCTTTAGGTCACTTTGTCTCACTCCCTATGAAGTACAGAATGTTACTGAAGTGCACCTACAACTCACGCACTATATTCACAGACACTGGAATCAAAAGTTTCTTAATTACTCTATATTACTAACTAATCAAATTATTGCTCTAAATTATACCCATGCCCCATCATAGAGGCCAGAGAGGGGCCAGAATTTAGCACTCTCTGACAGTATGCTGAGATCATCATCACTTACCTACTCCTGACAGGCATAATTATTCTTCTCTTTCTACTTCTTAAATGCCTTGTTCTTCGTTCCCGCAGTCAGAAAAAATTCAATCACTAGGCATACCAGGCCCTCAGAGCAATACATGAAGATGATTTCAAACTGCCCTATGCAGCCGACAGACTTGGCTTGCACAAATGTACGAGGCCTCCTACAAATAATTCCCTACCTCGACTGATCCCCTGGGACGATACCCCTTGGAGGGCTGGTAGTCAATGACAGGTAAGATCCTGTTGGGCTGAATCAACTTAAGCCAGAACATCGACATGTATGCCCATGCTCCAATGACAGGTAAGGTTCATGCCAGAATAGGACAACATAAGACAGGCACAGTCCATGATCCTGGGGTCATCCCAAGGTAGAGCTGCCTACAGGCTCTTGCTGGACAGTCATTTTTAAAGAAAAGGATGGAAATGTAGCAGGAGGCCTCCAAAGATGGCACAGACTCAGAGCCCTGGGATTCAGCAAGAATTCACTTCACTTCTTTGTCCGCAAATAGCCCACCAAAAGGAGCCTATGCTTCCATACCCTGCTCATGAGCCCAGTGACTGCTGACAGACTGTGTGGCGTGGACCAATAAGAAAACAATACACTTACTAAAGGGACTTGGGGGCGGAGATAAGACCTGCCCTCTCCTGCATTAAATGAGCCTGCAGCACCTTGCCTGGTGCTTGCTTCTACCCAACTCCTGGAGTCCGTGTGTTGTGACTCCACGCCTCTTGCCCCCCAAATGGCAGTGGACCCAATCCAGGTTAGGGTCCTCACAGCTGGCCTGAGGATAACCCACAACTGTTGGGAGCCTGGGAGCCTGAGGTTCAACTGAGTCTCAGCTACCTCTCAAAGCTGCTGGCAGGCCCGAGTTGGCAGCTTTCCATTCTGCCCACAGCCTTGGCCTGGAAACCTTGGCTTGAGGCCGGGGCCGGATAGCCTTGCTAGATAGCCCTAGCCCACGGCCTTGCTCTCCTTTCCAGCATACGGTTCTATTCTTCTATAATCAGAGATTCCTCCCTTAATGTGCGTCTGAGCCCTCATGCTCTGACTGATGTATGGTTTGCAGTCTGTGTTCCTTTGTTTTCATTCTCTATAAAAATTCTTGCTTGAGCTTCAATAAACGAGACTTGATCAGAATCCTGTCTTGTCTCCATTTCTCTTGTCCTTGCCTCATTTTCATCCCCATCCCCCAATCCAGGTACCCTGTTGCAGATCCCGCGGGCCGGGGCAGTGTGGCGCCCAACGTGGGGCTGGATACTGGGGACAATGTGAGGGACATGACGGAGTAAAGAAGGGGTGCGCACCCGATCAAACAATAGTTCAGAGACGTCGCGGTAGCCTGCTGTGACTGAGCCGACAGGTAAGTTGGTCGTGCAATTTAAATTATGGGGCAAGCATTGAGTCAGCATCAGAAATATGTGATACAGTTAAGAGAAGCTTTACAGGCAAGAGGAGTAAAGGTTACAACTGAGGATTTATTTCACTTCTTTGATTTTGTAAAAGACATCTGCCCATGGTTTCCCCAAGAGGGGGTTATAGATGTAAAGAGATGGAACAGAGTGGGAGATGCATTACAAGAATTTTACAAGGTGTTTGGACCAGGAAAGGTCCCGGTTACTGCTTTTTCTTAC
>NW_008352316.1:27349-28304 GCF_000622305.1 Nannospalax galili | reverse complement strand
CATTTTTCCCAGGATTGTAAGGCAGATAATGCTCAGCAGAAGACTGATGATGGGAAGAGCCCTAAAGTGTGTCCCAGATGTAGAAGGGGAAAGCATTGGCTTAATGAGTGCAGGTCTAGAATTGATACTAATGGGAGACCTCTACCTCCTCCTCCCCATCAGGGAAACTGGTGGAGGGGCCAGCCCCAGGCCCTGAAACAAGCATTTGGGGCAGTCAATCTTGTTCCTGCCAACAGCAACAATCCATTTCTAACCTCTCTAGAGCAACCCCAGGAAGCACAGGACTGGACCTCAGTTCCACCTCCCACATGGTATTAACTCCAGAGATGGGAGTTCAGACCATAGGAACTGGAATTTATGGACCACTGCAAAAAGATACTTGTGGACTAATATTAGGGCGAGGTAGTGCCAATAATTCATTATATGGATGATATCCTGATAGCAGGTGCATCAGGAGAAGAGGTGTTACAATGTTATGCTCAGTTGAAATCTGATTTATTGGATGCGGGTTTGCAGATTGCTCCGGAGAAGGTGCAAATGCAAGATCCTTTTTCTTATTTAGACTTTCAGATTGATGGACAAAAGATAACTAATCAAAAGGCTGTTCGTAGGCTTGATAAATTGCAAACCTTGAATGATTTCCAGAAGTTATTGGGTGATATTAATGGACAAAAGATAACTAATCAAAAGGCTGTTCGTAGGCTTGATAAATTGCAAACCTTGAATGATTTCCAAAAACTATTAGGTGATATCAATTGGTTACGTCCTTATTTAAAGTTGACCACTGGGGACTTCAAGCCCTTTTTGACATCCTTTAAAGGGAATGTAAATCCAACCTCACCCAGAAACCTTACTGAGGAGGCCAAAGTCGCCATACATAGAGTTGAGAAAGCAATTGCTAACCAGTTTGTTACCAATATAGATTATCACAAGCCCTTACGGCTCGTGATTTTTT
>NW_008352316.1:1803-26004 GCF_000622305.1 Nannospalax galili | reverse complement strand
GCAGTGGGAATTCCAAGTTAAAGAAGGAAAAACATATTCTGATGATGACATGCAGATCATCGGCACTGCCCGTTGTCCAGTGAAGGGTTGTCAAGCAACCATCGTCATTCTGATCACTTCATCTATTTTGTCCTCTAAGTCAAGACCTTTTCTATGTTTCACCTATGATAATAAAGGCAGCTGTCTTGCAGATAGTGATACATATGGCGGATGTAGGTATTGGGATTGCCACCTTCATGATGCTTTTAGCAAAAATGGCATATTGAGTTATGAAAATGGTCAATTCATAATTCGTATAAATGATCGTTGGAATGCCAGGTGGCAGGATGGAGTCCGAGGAAAGATGTTTAATAGAGATCACAGAAATAGAGGTCTGAGCTATAGGCTCCCATCGAGGTTTGCCTTACTGTCGGCAGGGTCTGTAAATATTTCCCGCCGATTGGTCCCTGCTGCTATTGATAAACAGGTAAAACAGGTCATTATCATGAGTGAAACTAAGCTTCAGTCTGCCATTCAGTCTAACTCAAATTCTACCCTTAATCTTGCTCTTTGGCCTAATTATCTAAACTTTGCTTTGCGGTTGATGAATCTTTCTCATATTAATGCTTCATCGTGTATGCTGTGTGCTTCCTTGGTTCGGCCTTTGCTGGCCGCGGTTCCTGTTAATGATTCTTCTGCACTTAGTACTGCTGTTGCTGGCATTGTACCTTCTCCTCCTATGTCATCAATTCCGTTACTTCGTAATCCTGCTCACAATATTTCTCTCTATTATATTACCACTGTTTATGTTTCTCCCTCTTTTAAATGTCGTAACAATCGTTGTGTTAGTTCACCTCTATATGCTCCTCCTCTTACATCTTTCTGGTGCAATGAATCTCTGTATCAACAGATCACTATTTCCTCTCCAGGACCTTGTGTATTAATTACTATTGTACCCCAGCTAAATATGTATACACCAGAAGAGTTTGCTTGGCTACCTCACCCCCACATTAAGAGAGGGGTGTTTTTATTCCTTTTGCTATTGGGATAGGGCTTACTGTTTCTGCTAGTCTTTCTGCAGGAGCTTTGGGGCATACTCTTTAAACTACAAAAGATTTTAATTCTCAATTACAATATTGAGCGAAGTGAGAGAGTCCCACCACTGGAGGTGGTGCCACCGCTACGCATAAGAATACAGGTTGCGTAAGAACACAGGTTGAGCAAAGGCCAGAGGATCTAGCCAGTAAGCAGTGTTCTTCCACTGCCTGTGCCTCATCTCTACCTCCAAATTCCTTCCTGAGTTCCTACCTTGGGCTCCCTGATGAACTATGAGCCAGAAGAACTAGGATAAAATAAACCTTTTTCTTCCGAAGTTTGTATTCTTCAAAGTATTTTGTCAAAGAAATGGAAAAACAAAGTAGAACAAAATTGGTACCAGAGAGTCGGGCATTGCTGTGACAGTCCTGACCTTGGTGTTTTTAGGAATATTGTGGAAGCGTTCAGAACTTTGGACTGGAAAAGCCATTGAATGCTTATAGTTTGTTGCTGTGGAGCTTGGAAAAGTTATGCTGAAAAAGTTGTGAACAAAGGAGGCCTGACTTGTGAAGCTTCAAAAGGAAGCAGAGATTAAAAGAAAGGGCTCTTTGTGTGATCTCTTGAATTGAGAACCTTTGTTTTATGTTCAGCTGGGCCTGAAAAATCTGCTGTGATCCAGAGACTGAAGTTGTTGGTAGCCTGGGAGCCTGAAGCTCAGCATGTTGGTAGACTGAGTCTCAGCTACCTCTCAAAACTGCTGACAGACCTAAGCTGGCAACTTTCCATTCTGCCCGCGGCCTTGGCCCAAAACCTTGGCAGGCAGCTGGGGCCCACAACCTTGGCTCAGAGCCGGGGCCAGATAGCCTTGCTAGATAGCCTTGGCCCACGGCCTTGCTCTCTTTTCCAGCATACGGTTCTATTCTTCTATAATCAGAGATTCCTCCCTTAATGTGTGTCGGAGCCCTCATGCTCTGACTGATGTATGGTTTGCAGTCTGTGTTCCTTTGTTTTCATTCTCTATAAAAATTCTTGCTTGAGCTTCAATAAATGAGACTTGATCAGAATCCTGTCTTGTCTCCATTTCTCTTGTCCTTGCCGCATTTTCATCCCCACCCCCCCAATCCAGGTACCCCGTTGCAGACCCCACAGGCTGGGGCATGCAACACCCCAGTATACAGTCGATTTTGGGGAAGGTTCCATGGAATGCTGAGTAGAAAGTATTTCCTTTGGTGCTTGGGTGGAATGCACGATAGATGTCTGTTAAGTCCCTTTGATATATGGTATTGTTTAATTCAGATGTCACTCTGTTAACTCTCTGACTTGTTGACCTATCTAATGGAGACAGTGAGGTACTGAAGTCCCTACTATTAATGAGTTAGGATTAATCTGAGTCTTAAAGGCCTGTAGTATTGTTTTTTGAAGTTGGGTGCACCAGATTTTGGTGCATATATGTTCATGACTGTAGTATTTTCTTGATTTATTGTTCCTTTGATCAGAATGAAGTGGTCCTCTTTATCTCTTCTGATTAGTTTTAATTTAAAGTCATTTTGTCAGATATTAGAATTACTATGCCTACTTTTTTCTTAGTACCATTTGCTTGGTATATTTTTTTACATCCTTTCACTTTAAGATAGTTCCTGTCCTTAAAATTGAGATGAGTTTCTTGCACACAACAAAAAGATGAGTTTTGTTTCTTAATCCATTCACCTAGTCTGTGTCTTTTGATTGAGAATTTAAGTCCATTAATATTTAAAGTTATTAATGAAAGATGAGTATTGAATCCTGTCATTTTTATTTCTATATACATTCTTGATATAACTGTACTTTTCCACAGTTATACCTTCATTGAATTTCTTTCTGCAACCCCTTGGGTATAGTCATTCCTTTCTTCAGCTCTTTGCATTGCTTCCAGAACTCTCTGAAAGGCTTGTTTTGTGGACATTAATTCCTTCTTCCTCTTTATGTCATGGAAGATTTTTCTTTCCCCTTTGATATAATAGACATTTTGGCTGGGTATAGTCATCTGTGTTGGCATCTGTGGTCATTTAAAACTGGGAATACTTTGGTCTAGGCTCTTCTGGCTTTCATAGTTTGCACTGAAAAGTCGGCTGTAATCCTAATGGATTGTAATGTAATGTAATGTAATGTAATCATTTATATGTGACTTGCTGTTTCTCCTTTATAGCTCTCAGTATCATTTCTTTGTTTTGTATGTTTAGTGTTTTTACTATGATGTGCTGTGGAGAGTTTCTTTTCTGGTCCCATCTCTTTGGTGTTCTATATGTTTCTTGTATTTGCATGGGCATGTCTTTCTTTAATTTGGGGAAATTTTCTTCCATGATTCTGTTGAAGATCTGGTTCCTGCCATTATCTTGGGATTCTTCTCCTTATGTATGCCTGTGATTTGTAAGTTTGGTCTTTTTATGGTGTCACACAATTCCTGCGTATTCCATTCTTATGATTTCTTAAATTTTTCATAATCTTTGAGTGGTCCAGTTCATCCACCTTATCTTCCAGTCTTGATACTCTGTTTTCCATTTCATTCATCCTATTGATGAGGCTTTCTCCTGTCATTTCTAATTGGCTTACTGAGTGGATCACTTCCTTCTTCATTTCAGCCTAAGTATTCTTCAATATTTGTAACTCTTCTGAATTCATTCAGAAGTTTATCCTTATCTTCCTTCAGTTCTTTGATTTCTTTGTTAGTGTGCACTTTAAATTCACTGAATTCTTTTATCATGTTTATAATTGTTCTTTTGAGTTCCATGTCCTGCATTATCTCTAGGGGTTTCTCATTGTACTCTTCTAGAGGACTATTGGTATTTGGTGGGGATACATTATTTTGGTTTCTCATGTTATTATTTTTTCTCTGTGATTTTGACATGTGAATTTCTTTTGTGGTTTCTGATTCTTGTGTGAGCCTCAAGCCTTCAAGTTTAGGTCTGCTTATTTATGTAAACTTTATGTGTCTTTGTGGTTTACTTTTTGGCCATGAAAAGCTGGTTCCTCTAAGCTTCCGGTTCTCTCTTTTGATTTTATAATGGAGTGGCCAGATTGCTTTTGTCTTCAGGAGTTCCCACACAGGCCCAAATCAGATGAGGATCAGATGTTCTCAGGCTTTTTCCTAAGGTCTGGATCCCTTCAGGAAAGATTTTGATCTCATCAATTTGGGGGTTGAACTGGCCTGGGAGCTGGGCCCAGGAAAGATGCTGGTCTTGGGCAGCTCGTGGACTTGCCATCCAGAGATAAAAAAGAAAATGGGGGCAGGAAGCGGCCCCAACGGCTCCTGGGGACTGCACTGAGGAGCTTTGTTGGTCTGGATGGAAAGGATCGAGAAGAGGAAATGTCAGCCCGTGCCTCCACGAAGGAGGCTGGTGGGTAGTGTAGGCCCAGGGAAGTACAGGGTGGTGAAGTTGGAGCCAGGCCTAGAGTGCTCCTGGGGACCAGAGAAGGAACTGCGTTGGTCTGGATGCAAAGGATCAGGAAGTAGTGGTGGTTTCCCCGGTGTCTGGGACACCAAGATAAGGAATAGGACAGGACCCAGGCTAGGAGTTGAGACCACCAGGGGAGGTAGGAGGGTGAATGAGGCTGGGGGAGTCAAGGCTCTGAGGGCACAATCGACTTGCCCCTGAGAGAGGCCTGCATGCTGGAGAGAGGACCGTGGGTTGTGCAGGCCCAGGGAAGCAGAGGGAGGTGAGGGCAGGGCCAGGCCCAGAAGCAGTGCTCCTCTGGACCGGCAAAGGAACTGAGTTGGTCTGGATGCAAAGGATCAGGAAGCTGTGGTGGTTCCCCAGGTGTCTGGGGTGCCAAGACAAGGAATGGGACAGGACCCGGGCTATGAGGAGAGATGGGCTGGACAGATGGGTGGTACTCCACCATTTGTATTGTGAGCAGCACAGGAACATAGAACAGTGTTTATCCAAGGCTGCGGTGAAGGGCAGGGCTGACTCTAGGGCAATGGGGTGTCCTTTGGAGGAATGGGACCATTCTCTATCTTGAGTGAGGAGGTGACGGCTACAAGCATTTGTCAAAACTCAGAAAATGGTACACTATAAAGGGAAAGTTTGGCAGTTGAATTATGCTTTAATATAAAGAGAGTCTTAAAGTTTACTGTAGGCTAAGGTAACTATGGAGCACTGAGAATGTGGATATCTGTAAGAAGGCCCTTCTAACTGAGAGAGCCAATGTGAGGGGAAACAGCTGAACCCAGAAGTCAGACCACAGCTTTTTATAGCAGAGCTGTGAGCCAACGCTGGGGTTGGGTGGCTGGAAGAGCCGGCAGGGAGAACTAACTGGATTTGTATGGCTCCTGTTCTAGGGGGTGGCAGGGAGGCCTCTCCAGAAGTGATATTCCCAACATTTTCCCAGTGAATTAGTCAGTTGAGGGAGCAGGGGCAAGGACATGTGGGTCACAGAGGAGCTCTCCCCCCAAACAGGGCAAAGGCAAGTGTGACTTTCTAGTCAATAAACTGGTAAAAATATTTGTTTACTCAAAAGGGAAGAAATGCAAACATTCTGAGAGAACAGGCAAAATGACTTTTTCCCTTAGCTGCAGCTGGTCATGCAGGCTTCCTGGAAAGGGGCCAGCTGTCTACCCTGTGACCAGGAGGGCACACCCTGCCTTAGCCCCAGGCCTAGAGATAATAACAGCGTACCAGCCTGGTAGTCTGTGTGCTAGAAGACTTTATGAGGAGGAAGTCTGCAATTACATATTTCTGGGCAAACATTAACCAAGATTTAAACCTAGATTTGAAGAAAAATAACAGGCTTGTATCTTGAGTCGGCCTTCGAAGCTGTTCTGCAGACTTTAAAACAGTGGCCAGACCCTAGTAGTCTGCTCAGCTAAGGGGAAAATTTGAGAAGTCAGAGACTACAAATTGGTGAGAAACTTTGATCACACCTGTTCACAATATGTACCTGTAACACACAGCCACTGTCCAGAGGCATTGATGAGGAACTATTCTCACAACCAAGGCGAAGCTGCCACACACAGTGCATGGTTCCTTACACACAGATGACCAACTCCATTCATCCCTGTGGTTTCCCAGCTGCCACTGTGCACCACGAGGCCTCATCTGGCAACTGCACCAAGAGTGTCTCAATCACCATTCCTACCATCTGAACACTTTTGGTCTAACTGTGGTTCTTTAATTTCCATTTTTAAAACTTCTTAGACTGAAACCAATGTGCCCAGTCTGGGCTGGGCAAACTTAAAATGAAACTGTGGACCTAAAATTAGCTCAACTTCAATATGGCAAAATTCATGTTCCTTTGATTTTGAACTGACCACAGTCATTATATTAAAGGTAACCCATGTCTAGTTCATGCCATGCACTCTAGGGAGCAGAAGGGCCAGGGGTAACCACAGAATAAAGAATTCGGTGTCTTTCCAATAGATAACCAAAACTCCTGGAGCTGAGGTCAGTGCAGGGGATGGTTTCCAGAATAGACATTTGTCATGCAGTGCTCCAAAGCTAATCAGGAATGAAGGGGCCTTCTCTCAAGGTTGGGCTATGTGGTTCAGAGCTTCCTGTCACCACAAAGGAAGTATAAACAAAGCTTCTTCTTAGCATTTCTTCTCCAAGGAACTGTGGATGAAATCAATCCAGGAAGAAAAACTGATTCACCATGTTGGTGTGAAGAATGTTTGGATGGGGCCAGAAGATCAGAGTTTCAGTTCAGTTTTGGTCTCTAGTTAGTTGTGTGATTTGAGCTCAATTTCACCTAATGAATTCAGAGGTTTGAATGCAGATTCTTCCACTCAAAGTTCTGGTACTTCTCAACTCTCCTGAGGAAGAGACTCCTCACTGCTCTCACCATACACTAAATGGAAGAGGGAAAGAAAGCCTCATCAGAGCCCCAGAGAACAGATATCTGAACCCCACAGAACTGATATTTTAATTTTCTTCAGTTTCACAATATCATGAGCCAAATTGCTTTAAGGATAAATGTTCTTGTGAGATAGTGTATATTACTGACCTCCAGGGCATTTGACTTTAAATTTTTAGGTAATAGATTTTGGTTGCTCTGCCGGCTACTCCAGGCCCATCATTATTTGCTTGATTGGCATGTTGGGATGCAGGCACAAGCCTGTTTAATCTCGGACTGTGCTGTCTATCAGACCCTGTCTTTGGGTTCATTGGTTTGATTTTTTCAAAGTAACAGCCTTTAGGCATATCATGGTGCATGCTCCCTGGATTATGTCATTTAAAATGGCAACGCTACTGCTTACTGAATGCATTATTAGAATCTTTTTATTATTGTCTTTTCCCAGGCCTTCATTGTTGTCTTTACTAGAGAAGGAGAACCTATGGGGGAGAGAGGTCACAGTCAAGTCACAAAGAAAGAAAGAAGGAGAAAATGATGGACCAATGTCTCAGACACATAGGGAGAAGCTAACAATAAGATGGACAAATTTACAGGAAGACACCAAATTCTAAGGAATATTTTGCTTATTTATTTATTTAAAGGAAAATCACTTTATTTACAGGTAAGCTAGAACTGGGAAATAAAGTTCTCCTATTCTCTTCCCTAAGGAGCATTTTACCATGATGTGACTGGTTACAAACAAAAACTTGGCGACAATTGTCATTTATTTAGTTACTCCTAAGGGATTGTCTAGATTAGGAGTCATTAGTTCATTCCTGTAAAGGGCCATATAATCTATCTTGAGAGGCACATAGTTCTGTTCCAACTGCTCAAGTCTGATTTTGTTTGTTTGTTTGTTTTTAGACAGGGTCCCCCTATAGCCTTAGTTGAGCTGGAACTCACTATGTAGACCAGGTTGGCCTTGATCTCATAGAGATCCACCTGCTTCTGCCTCCTGAGTGCTGAGATTAAAAGCACATGCCACCATGCCTGGCCTCAAATACAATTTTGTAACACAGAGCAGTTGTGGACAGTAGGTTAATGGGTTGCCCCCTCTATTCAACAAACTTCATTGACAAGAGCTGGGTTTGGTCTCTGGCCACTATCTGCTGATCTCAGGTCTAGATTATAGCGGCATCTATATAGATTGAACCCTATTAGGTGATTCCTTGTAGAGCAGGGTGAGTGTCAAAGAAGAAAAAGGCTTGAACTTCAGTCAGTCTTAACTTACCTATCAGAGAAAGACTAATTTTGAAAGAGGAAACTGTAATGTATGGTGTGAAGGCCAAGGCAGACACACTGTGCAGGTTGGAGGGTCAGAGTGCTCTGCAGGTGAAAAGCTTCATATTGGTATTTTTAGGTGTACAGGAAGGCCTGTATTTTCATTTGTTCTTCCAATTGAAATTTCAGTTTCCTATAAATTTAGTATAAAATTGACTGAGTTGAAAAACTAGAATAAAAGATAAAAAATTGTGAAACATCCTGGTTTATCTGTCCCAAAATGCATTTGGTCTTTGTGTGTCAATAAAAAGTCTAAAGAAAAGTGTGGAACTAATTACCTGCAAATTGTCCTCAATATCTTCCCTTCTGAGTTCAATATTTTTTTAATTTTAATTATTTTTATTTTTGAGCATTTAAAAAATGTCTTTTCATCATTTCCATCCCTTCATGTCTCCTCACTCCCTCTCAACTTCTTGTCCTCTTCTTTAGTTACTGTTACATACACACAAATATACACACATACACATACACCCATGCACACATCACACACTGAGTTCGTTTGGTGCTGCTCATTGTATACCTGTGTTTAGGACTGTGCATTTGGAATTAGATAACTTCTCATGTAGCTAGTCCCTGGAGAAAATTGATTCTCTTTCCTTCAACATCCATTGGTTGTTTGTAGCTCTTCATCTTGAGATGGGACCTCATGACATTCCTCCCAATACACCTTGCCACATCAACTGGTTTTGTTATTAGGCAGATCTTGTTAGACTACCATACATGGAGATGTCATTGGTACATCTTCCCTATCATGTCTAAAATGCATTAACTAGCAGCAAGTGTCCTATCCCTTTGATTCTTACATTCTTTCCCTCCCCTTTTCTGAAATGTTCCCTGAGCCTTAGGTGCAGAGATTGCATTGAAGACATGTTACTTAGGGCTGGGGACCTCATAGACACTTATTTTCTGTTTTAACCAGTTGTGGAACTTTGTAATAGTCTTCATCTGTTGCAAAAAAAAAAAAAACAAAAAAAAACAAAAAACAAAAAAAACAAAATCCAAAACAAAACAAAAAAACAAACAAAAAACAAAACAAAACAAAAAAACAAAACTGCTTTGATCAGTGATGAGAGATACATGTGTCTATAAAATAAGTATTTAGAATATAGCAAGAAATTACAGGGCTGGAGAGATGGCTCAGCAGTTAGGAACACTGGCTGTTCTTGCAGAAGACCCAGGTTCAAATCCCAGCACCCACATGGCAGCTAACAACTGTCTGTAACTCCAGTTTCAGGGGATCCAACAGCCTCTTTTGTCTGCCGGGGGCATTGCATGACATGGATGCACTTACCTACATGCAAGCAATACATGAGTACACATAAAATAAAAATAATAAATAAAATATTAAAAAAAAGAATATAGTAAGAAATTACATTGGTCTAGGGAAGTGACAAAAATAGATTTTTCTCTAGGGCTATGCCATCTCCAGCCATGTATCCTTGGCTACATTTATAGTACCATGAATTATGTGCCCCCCCTCCATTGAGTGGGCTTGAAGTCTAATTAGGTAACTCTTGATTACCCCCAAGATAGAAGTTCAACTACTGTTCCAACAGAGGTAGTTTGCTGGGCTGGTCATTACTGTGGTTTGTAGACTTGACAGCTGGATGGGATCTTTGATTATTTTTCTCCCTTATCAGCTTGCATGGTATCTTCTGGTACTGTGAGAGCTACTCTTCAGGGAGGAGGCTTCCCGGTCAGTTCCAGCTCAATTTCTCCAGGTCCTGTGTCCAAATATGCTGTGTCTTCAGCAATAGGCTCTTATCTTTAAGTTCTGGGAGGTAAGCAACAACTGTAGAGATAGCCTGTATTATTTTGGGAGTCTCTTGAAATGCTCTAATCAACAACTCAAGGGGAGGTTTCCCATGCCTGGCACTATGATTTTTTGGTATGTAATCTTCAGCTACATACATGCACTCATATTTATACTATATGTATATTTTTCAGTAGGCTTAATAATGCTACATTTATCCTTGGCACTTCATACCACTTAAACATTATTGATTTCTCTTTCCCCTCCTTGCCCCTCTATAGCCCTCCCTCAAGGGTAGCCTTCCAGTGCTAATTACCTCACATTTACATTTGACTGGCATTTAGAGTACATGTGCCATTGCTTAGATTTTTTTTATTGGTTAGCGAGATAGAGAAAGAGAGAGAGAGAGGATAGAAAGAAAGGGAAAGAGAGAGGATTCGAGTATGTGTGTATAGGTGTGTGCTTGGGTGTGTTGATCTGTGTGAGCATGTAGAGGCCAGAGGTTTACATTAGGTGTTGTTCCTCAGTTTCTCTTCCCCTTACTTTTTGGGAGAGAGTCTCTCACAGAACCTGGAATTCAAATGGCTAAACTGGTTGGCCAGCATGCCCCAGGGATCTTCCTGCTTCCTATTTCCCAGCTTTGGGACTATAGACACATGTCACCAAACCCAGGTTTACATAGGTGCTAAGGATCCAAACTTAGGTCCTTATGCTTTGGCAGCAAGCATTTTACCAACAGAGCCATCTTCCGGTCCCCCTTTTTATCTTTAATGAGAATGGGATTTGTTTACTGGAAGTTTAGAGGGGGTTAGAGGCCTTAGAGTAAACAGAGTACTATTCCTTCTCATGTTGATTCAGCCCCATTAGAAGGTTTTGTATTTAGGATAGAGTCACTTAAGAAATAGCCCAGTGGTTGTTAAGATCAAGGCATGGCATAATCAGGCAAGTAAGTGAGAGGTGCTGGTAACAAAACATCTGTCATCAACAAGAGAGAAACCTAAAATTCAACCAAATTTTGTTCAGACAATCATGAAGCCCTTCTTAATTTGATAATGTTAAAATTCTTTTGCTATGTGTGATGGTTAGCTTTAATTGTCAACTTGACACAACTTAGAATCACCTGGGAAGAGTCTCAATGAAGGATTGTCTACATTGGGTTGACCTGTGGACTTGTATGTGGGAGATTGCTTTAATTAAATTAATTGATGTGGGAAGATCCGGCCCAAAGTGAGTGGCACCATTCCCTAGGCAGGAGGTTCTGAGGTATGTAAAAGTGGAGAAATTGAGCTGAAATTGATCACAAGCAGGTGAGTGAATGAGCATGTGTGCATTAATTTCTCTCTGCTCTTGACTATAGATGTGATGTGACAAGCTTTCTCAAGCTACTGCCTTGACTTCCCTACAATGATGGACTGAAATCTGGAATTGTAATCTAAAGTAAATCCTTTCTCTGCTAGGTTGCTTTGTATCGGGGCATTTTACCACAGCATCAGAAATGAAACTAGAACACTATGCTATAATATTTTTCATATCAAGAATATGGAGTTCCAAAAGAAACACAGTATATATAGAAGTGCTTTCAGCCAATCCAGAAAAATAGGTAAAATGTCTTTATCTGAGTGTCTCTGATTATCAAGTTCCTCATATTTGTGCTATTTCTTACACACACACACACATACACACACACACACACACACAAAATTTTCTTTCTTTTTTCTTTTTGTAGTGCTGGAGATCAAATCTGGGTCTTCCTGTGTGCTAGGCAACCATTCCACTGCTGAGGGATAGCCCTGTTCTTCATGTATATTTTTAGTTTACTTATTTATTTTAATAATCTAGTTAATCATTTTTTGTGTCATTCATATCAAAGAATCGGTTTTTGGAGTAATCAATAACATGGTTTATTTTTTCTAATTCATAGCAGTTTTTCTTCCTTTTTATACTTTCTCTAACTTCATTTTGGTGTTTTTTTCTCTAATGTATTGAGTGCTTAATTTGTTTTCATTCTTTTTTGTTGTTGTTGTTCAGGATTCTAGATTAAGTTCAAAGTAGATTTTCAACCTGTCCCACATTTAAATTTGTTTATTACATTAATTAGCTTATGTTTGTATTTTGTGTGTGCATGTATGTGTGTGAACATGTTTACTTGTTTGTGGAGGGGTGTGTGTGTGTGTGTGTGTGCACATGTGTGTGCCACAGGCATGTGTGAATATCAGAGGACAACTTGCAGGAACTAGTTCTCCTTTCTAGCATATGGGTCTTGGGGATTGAATTCAGGTCATCATATTTGGAGGTAGGTACATTTACCACTGTGCAATCTTGCCATCGCTACATTTAAAAATATTCATTCTGTAGTAATTATGACATTTTAGTTTTGATTTTTTTCTTTGTCATAAGTGTTGATTAAAAACAACTTCTTTAATTTTCATTAGGTTGATTTGCCTCATTTTGGGGGTGATGTTGTGAATAGAGATTCCAGATAGTGTTTCAAGTAGTCCAGGGTAGCCTTGGTCCTCCTCAGCCTCTTGAATACTGGAGTGATAGGCCTGTGCTTGGATGGCTGCTTCTTGTCCTGTCTTTTCTTCTCTTTCTTCTTCTATCTTTTTTTCTACTTTAATTATAGTGTGTGTGTGTGTGTGTGTGTGTGTGTGTGTGTGTGTGTCTTCAGCTGCTATCCCCCTTGTTTTGAGACGGGCTCTCACTAGCCTGTAACAAGTAGACTGGCTGGCTGACAGGGATCCTCCTCATTCTGCTTCCCTAGCGCTGCAATTACAGAGCTTGCCACCATGCTTGGCTTTTCTTATGATTGTAAGACAAACATTCTACCAACTGAACTATCTCCCCAACCCTAATTATAGTTTAATAGTGTTGGGCTCAAAGCCAATATAATGTGTTTTATATTATCTCTAGTTTTTTTCTTTTGGCTTGATTTATGATCAATATTGTGCAAATATCCCATGGATTACTGTAGAACAGGTGCAACAGACTCTATAGGCCTCTATGTTTATGGCCATCAACTATTCAGACCACAAATTCCAGTAATCATCAGAATTTTAACTAATGATTGTCCAATTGACTTTTGATTTTGTAAACATCTCTGTCTCTCTGTTTCTCTGTCTCTTTCTCTCTGTCGCTCCACATTTGCCACAGTATGCATGTGGAGGTCAGAGGAAAAATTTCAGGAGTCAGTCGGTTGTGTGGACCCTGGGGGTTGAACTCAGGTCATCAGATTTGGTGACAGGTGCCTTTACCTGAAGAATCATCTCTTTAGCCCCAGTTGATTTTTCACACACCAAAATTATGATGTGGGTCTTCTGATGTTTTATTTTATTTTATTTTCATTACATTTTCATATAGTCTGTGCATTGTGAATTTTAGTATAGCTATTTTGTGTATCAAAACAGGTATAGTCTTATTATGGATCCCCTCCCACCACTTCCCTTTGTGTTCCTCCTTCACTCCTTCCACCTACCCCAGTACTGGGATCAAATTCAGGGTGTTACACAGGTGACCTGAGCATCTGCAGGCAGAGCCGGTGAGAATGGCCATTGGCCTGGCAGTTCCCAGGTTCCCTCCACATTGACCAGACCATCCTTTTGGCTCTTTCTATGTTTATTTTAAAAACTTTGAGATTTTTAAATCATTAGTGAATCATTCTGTGTTTTAAATCAGAGATGAATCTAAATCCAGGGTTAAGGGTGATGTCATCCTAACACCTTTTCCTTCACTAAGTGTGTTTCTCTCCGTTACCTGTGTTGTTGCTCCACCACCATATCCTGTTGATTTTATCTTTAGAAGGTAACCTGGCCCCATTTGCTTTTTGTTTCCACCCTCCCTTCCTAATATGAGCAGCCTGCTTACTTGGTTTGTTTTGTTTGGATTGCTACAGGAGTTTCCAAATTTATCTCCCGGATGGATGTTAATCTTCACGGCAGCCTGGCGATTGTCTAAAAATGTAAATGGGATCATGTAAAGTTTGCAAGACCCAACAAAGGTTCCTTCTCACACATGAAATAAGACTGGCATCCTCTCCTGGTCTCTACATGGTCTGTGCTTTCCCTCCAGTGCCCTCTCCTTACAGCGGCCAAACCACACCAACATTCTTTCTGTTCAGAACAAGACAAGCTTCTTCCTACCCTAAGGCTTCTGGACTGGATTTCTATTTCTGTGGAATGCTCTTCTCAAGACTGGTTCTTTCCAGATTTACTTACAGTTGTCACAGAGATCCCTTCTCTGACCACACAGCTCTTCCTACTGCCTTTTCTCGTATCTCTGTCAGTGCTAAGGACTGAATAAAGGGTCTCAGGCATGCTAGACAAATGCTCTACTACTGAGCCACATCTCCAGCCCTTTGGTTTTTCAAAAAGAAGTTTTGAGCCGGTTGTTATGTGGCCCAGGCGCTAGCTATTCCAGTTTGCTAATATAACCTCGAACCCTCAATCCTCCTGTCTCTAACTCTTGAGAGTTGGGATGACAGGCATGTATCACCATGCCCAGTTTTATACAGTACTGGGATCAAGCCCAGGGCTTCATGCATGTTAGGCAAACACCCTTCCAATTGAGCTACATCTTCACACCCCCATAGCACTCTTTTATACATCAATCACAGCACACATTATTTCTTGATTAATCATATTATCATATTTGTTTATGTATCTGTTCAAGAGTGATGTATAAGGTACATGAGGGCTTACACATGCTTCTAAGTATGTAAATACGTTAATATGTTTAAACTTAGTAGGCTTTTTGTTTACAATCACCATCGCCATAGTAACACAATGCAACCAGAATCCTCAGTCCCTAGCCTATGCTCCTCTCACTGCAGTCTCATGAGGCCAGGACTGTTAATATCCACATTGTTGGCAAAATTAAGGAACAAAGAATTGCAGTGACTTTTCCAAAGTCATACAACTGAAAGGTGGTAAAGGGATTTGTTCCCAGGCAAACTGGCAAGACAATCCAGGGTCATGCCCTACTACAGACTGAGCAAGACAGAGGCTCTCTGTTCCTGCCAAATGTTTAACTGTTGAGACATACACAAATGAAAGAAAAGTCAGATCCAAACAGAAGCTGTTTGTTACAAGCATGTAGAAAGAGTTAGCTAGAGCATATAAACAGGAGGATTTTATTTTGCAGACAGTGATAGACTGGCACCACCGTTTGAAATACTCTGGAAAAAAATTCATTTTGTATCCTTTGTATGTTCAGAATGTAGCATTATCAGAAACCCTCAAGAAATAAAATAAAATGTTTAAAAACTAAATTTACTTGGGAAGCCTCAAGAACTAGAAATATTACATAAAATAATGGGGAGTGGGGTTTGAATTTGATCAAAATATATTGTATGAAATTCACAGAGTGAATAAAAATTGTGTTAAAATATATAAAAAAAACGGTATAAAAATATATCAGGGCCAGGCGTGGTGGCACACACCTGTAATCCCAGCACTTGGGAGGCAGATGCAGGCAGATCTGTGTGAGTTCAAAGCCAGCCTGGTCTACATAGTGAGTTCCAGGACAGCTGGGGCTACAGGGAGACCCTGTCTCAAAAAGACAATATATATATCAGAAAGGGGTTAGAGAGATGGTTCAGTAGTTAAAAGCACTGGCTGCTCTTCAGAGGGCCCGTGTTTGAATCCCAAAACCCATATGGCAGCTAACAATCATCCGTAACTCCAGTTCTAGGGGATCCAATGTCCTCTTCTGGCCTCCTCCTTCTGAACTCTTCAGCATTACATGACATGATGCACTTATGCACATGCAGCACATGCAGGTAATACACTTACATATATAAAAATAATAAGTGAAAAACACTAGAAAAATCTGAACTGTATTCATTAATGTACTTGCTGAAACTTTAGCTTTTGCTGAGGGAGGTGCTTGGCACCTTTACTGTGCCAACTAGGGTGACAACAAGGTCAGATGTTTTCATTTTAAAGCATATTGAGGGGCTGGGGATGTGGCTCAGTTGGTAGAGTATTGCCTAGCATGAATGAAGCCTTGGGTTCAGTCTCCAGCACTGCATACATCTGTAATCCCAGCACTTAGCAGGTGGAGGCAGGAGGATCAGAAGTTCAAGGGCATCCTTGGCTACATAGCCAGGTCATTCATGACTAGCTTAGGCTACCTGGGACCCTGTCTCAAAAATCCATAAACCAAACCAAACAAACAAACAAAAAAAATGGAAAAACTCAAATCCCTAGAGAATAAATTCTTCTCCTAAAGTGATTTTGCCATTGGACTCCTATTACTCTGTTACTTTATTTTATTTTGGTTTTTTGAGATAGGGTTGAGCTGTAGCCCTGCTGGTTTGGAACTCATTATGTAGACCAGGCTGGCCTTGACCTCACAGAGATCCACCTGCCTCTGCCTCCCAAGTGCTGGGATTAAAGGTGTGTGCCACTACAGCTGGCCTACTTTTTTAAAAAATACTAATTATAAGAGAGATTATTTTACCCCTTAAAGATGATTTGTGAGGGCCCAAAAAGTGAACCCAATGACCAGAAGAAAACTGTGATCTGCCTGTTTCGGAAACTTACCTTAAAATAGCAATGTGCAATCCCATCACAGCTTCAGATCCTGTGAAAGTAGCTGTAAAGCCAGAAATGTCATCCCATCCCTGGCACTGACAAGCTGCCATTACACACCTCAGTGAAATTTAGCAGTAACTGCAAGAATCAAGTAGTGACCACAATTCCCACCTATGGTCTCCATTTCAGATTAGTGATTTAGGTGTTCTGAGAGCCACAGTCTTTCTCCAGTCCTGGTGAGCTAGGGTGTCCAATGATCAGTGGTAACCAAAGCTGTCCCATTTGGTGACCTCCAGCTTCCAAATTCATTGTCTCTCACACACAAGAGAATAAGGAACACAGACAAGTAGCTAGCAAGAAAAGAATTCCCAAGAGGAGGAGGGCTCTACAAGAACACCTGTGTACCACCCTGCCCAGCCCTCTTTCATAGGTCTAATGGTAGGAATTGAGTAGAGACTGAAGTAATCTCTACTGGGATTGGTCATTTCTTTTTAAAATTGACTTTTGTTTGTGTGTGTGTGTGTGTGTGTGTGTGTGTGTCTTGTTTTGCTTTGCTTTTTTGTAAGTGTTCCTCAAAGTCCATGCAGTAAAGGCTTGGTGAGTAGCTTAGCACTATTGAGAGGTAGAACCCAGCAAGAGGGCACATGACCTTGCAGAGGACAGTGGCATCCAAGCCCCTTCTTCACCCATGGTTTCACTTCCTGGCCATGCAGTGGATTGTCTGTCTGTCTGTCTGTCTGAGTGTAGGTGCCTACAGAGGCCAGCAGTGTTATGGCTCCAGTTGAAGAAACAGACCAGAAGACTTAAGAAATCTGTCAATTTTCACACAGCCTGAAAGAGGTAGGGCTGGAATCTGAACCTAATCATAGGCTTGTGTAAACAAAGTAAGCAAATGAGCACCGCTATTATGTCATGCACTTCATGTGCTGCCTCTCTTAGTTCTCATAAAGTGAGCTTTAAAGTCTAACTACAAGAAACAAGGACACTTACAGGATTAGGAAAATTTTCCTGATCCCAAATCTGTACAAAGTATGAACTCATTAAACTCTCAACTAGCAAATGGGATGTCTTCATAATTATCTTCACAGTCCCGAGTTCTTTCCCTCTGGACTTTTGGTCTCATTATTTGCATTATCAGAAATTTTGGGGAGTCCCTTTGTGGTCACCAGGATACCAGGAAAACCGGTGTTTCCTCTTGGGGTACTTAGTCTCATCAGTAAAATAATTTAAGAACTGACTCAAACTAAAGCTCAAGGACAATTTCGCAGAGTTTGGAAAAAAAATCCCCAAAGCAACCCCAGGGCAGCCAAGCTGTAAATCTCACAGCTCTCTGGAGGAGTGGAATGGAGAAGAGAGAGAATAGAGACTGGAGAATGGAGGGAAAAGAAAATCAGCCATGTTGCCTGAGTTAAGGGTCAGGAGAGATCAGACACATGATAGTAGGGAGCCACATGGCAGGGAGGAAGGAGGGCTTCAAAGAAAGAATGAGGAAGCCCAAAGTGGCAGAAAAAGTGTACTTACACTCTGGTCAGGACCCAGAAGAAAGGGGCACAAAAAAGAAAAAGGAAAAAGTTAAACTTTCTTCAGTCAGAAAGGTGGACAGACCTAGTCATTCCCTCTTTCTGAAGTGGTAACCCTAAAATTATTTAGGGATGGGCTGAAACTGGAAAACAGATACAACCATTTTCACCATGAAAATCTAGAGATCCAGTTCCAAAGCTATCCACCAGAATACAACCATTTTCACCATGAAAGTCTAGAGATCCGGTTCCAAAGCTATCCACCAGAATGAACCCAAGTCTGTACAGGAGTTGGAGTTCCCACCCCCACACATAGCCTCCAGGCAGGGTATTTATTCTGGAGATAAGTTGCCCCAATTCCTGGTGGCATTCCTGCCAGAGAATCAAGAACATTTCTGGAACTGGTGCTTTGGGGATCCTGCCCTGAGCTGCCTGTCCAGTTTCTACCTCCTGTTCTTATCATTTGTGTTTTTATTATGTTACTACTGGTCATAATATAAAATCCACTGACATTTTCAGTGTCCAGTTGTGTTCTAGGCCATTGTACTAAACTGTCCCTCATTATTTATCTCATTGAATTTGCTCAGCAACCTAAAGTCATAGGTTTTGCCATTAGTGCCTTTCTAGGCAGGAGGCATCTGAGGCTGAGAGAGATGCTACTCTCAGCAGTCTGATGAAACCCTTGTGATCTAATTTTCTGGACAGAAATGACGTATTTTTAAAGCCTCTCTGTCTTCCCTTGTGCAGGGAATAAACAAGTCAGAATTAGATATTATTAATTTTTGAATATTAAAAAACATGCACCCTAACTTTAAAATGGTTTTCTTTTGGAAACGGAGTAGTTTGGCGTTGATTCTTTGTGATGTGTTTCTCTAAAGGTTAGTGGAACTAAGCTGTTTAATTCTGGACACTGTCTCTTCAGTCTTTCTGTGGCTTTCTTCTGTTCTCAGACCAACCATCTCTTAGGGGCTGAGTGGGGGCAGAGTGTTGGATCTCTGGGAAACTCATTTGCATACCTCTTGTTACAAAGGCCAGCCACATCCCGGTTGAGACAATGTCCTAGCTTCTGCCACCTATCTGTGATAAACCAATTTAAAGAGACAAATTAGCGAGGTGTGGTGGTGCATGCTATTAATCCCAGCACTCTGGAGGCAGAGGCAGGCTGATCTCTGAGAGTTCCAGACCAGCTGGGGCTACAGGGAGACCCTATCTCAAAAAAGGACATTAAAAAAAAAAAAAGCCAAAGTGAAAATCAAAAGAAGGAAATTTATTCAATGTGACCACATTGAAAAGAAGGATAGAAAGATTTAGTGCCTCCCCCCCCCACCTCCTCAAGTCCACCTTGGAGTCCTGAGAGGAAGAAAAGGTTTAAATAGAGGACAAGAATGATGTCTGACTAACCAGATTAGCCAAGGTACGGCCCCCATCCAACAATGTCTCAGCTCTCATTTCTTCTGCAAGGTCCCCTGACCTTGTGAATCTTTTACCAAGAGACAAATTCCTCCTCTTGAGTCCTCAGCCTTTTCTCCCAGGAGATTTCTGGGGAAACTAATTTCTTAGTGTCCATTGTTTCAATAGTCTGATAACCAAAGGGAGGGATACAAGGCAGGCCAATTACAAAACCAGATAATGAGCCTTCTCTTTCCCACATTCTCTGACAGAAATTCTTTGGGACAGAAACATTTATTAATGTTAGATTAAGGGAAATGCACAAAATTTTCCACAGATGCTGTCCTAGATCTGTAGAGAATTTACAAATAAAAAGGTTTTAATGTCTTCTCTAGCTATAATTCCTTGGAGTTTGTGGAAAATAGGAAAATATAGTGCAAGAGAAAGGATCAAGGCTTGCCAAGTTTTTTATTGGTAAATATTTATTTCCATATCTGTTTTCTGTGTTTCCTTTCTTCCTCCCTTCCAGCCCAACACACACAGACAAAAGGAAGTGGAGGTTTACACAACTAACCAGGCCCTGTAGATCATTCTGCTTAAGAGTCTGGGTAATTGAATAGCAATTTCTTCATTCTTCCTACAGATAAAGATTTTGCATCTGTTCATGGCAGTTAATAGAGGAAATCACTCAACTTAACTAAACATTTCCTTCTCTGTTTAAAAGATTTTCAAATTCAAATGTGACATATTTAAGACCCATTTTAACTACAAATTTTATCAGTACCTGTAACTCCTGAAAGGAAGGTATTCTGTGACAAAGAAATCATCTTAACACTTAGTCAATAATTCCCATAAACAGACCTTTCTTTCAGGGATCATTATTCAGCTACTTCTTGTCTGCACTATGGTGATTTAGGAAACAGTCCCTACACTGCATGAGTCCAGTCCCGCAGGACCTTCGACCTCCCTAAGCTGCTGTGGAGGACGTGAGGATAGTTTGAGACAGATGCCAATTGGCATTTTGAAAGATCACTGATGCTTCTATAAGTCTGAGGGACTTGTAGCTTATGAAGAAGAATGATGGGACATGGGACAGAGATGGGTTATTGTGAAACTTAGATGCTAAACTGTGCAAATGAAAAGGACACCACTAGGTGTTAGGTCCTCAAAATGGCATTACCGCAGCCAAGCCTCCCAGAGCATCAGACCAATAGCTTCCACAAGGAGGAAGAGGAAAATCGAAACTTAGCATTCCTCAAGAACCAGTTTCAGCAAACTCCCTTGCAGAAACTGGGTTTCACAAATCCCCTTGGCAGAAACCAGGTTTCACAAAGGCCCCCAAGCAGAGACCAGGTTTCAGCAGAAACCAGGTGTAAAATTCCCAGCTTATCAGGAATATTACAGTTCCTTCATCCTCCAACTTTATGGTTACCACCCCCCATGCCACCCCAAGGCAAGAGCCTCCTCAAAAGCCACCCAAGCCCCTAACTTCCAATAAAATCATGGTGGCCCATGCCTTTAATTCCAGCACTCGGGAGGCAGAGGCAGGTGGATCTCTGTGAGTTCAGGCCACACTGGTCTGCATAGTGAGTTCCAGGCCAGCTGAGGCTATAGGGACCTCTCAGATCCCCAGAACCCGGTTCTTGCTTTTTTCCTAACCAAACTGCTGAATCAGACACCCCTGTGACAAAGACCATCTTTGGCTCTGCTGGCTCTCACCATCTTCCACGTTTGGCCCTAAATTTTGAGTCCATCTTCTCAACTGCTTTCCTCTGTCCTTCTTGCCTTTTGATGGACTTTGGCTAAGTGCCCCCCCCACCACACACACCTTGGAGAGTTGCTGGTCTCTTTTTCGCAAGCTCTTTCTCTCCCACTCGCTCCCCTTCCTCTCTTCTCTATCTCTCTCTCCCTCCTTCCTCTACTTTCCTGCCTGGAGGCCTTCCCTTCTTTCCGGAAGTGTTTGACTCAGTCTCACATCAAACAAATTTGCCAAACACCTCCCCACACCCTGCTGGGGCAACTGTCTCATGGAGGAAGACACTTCTCACAGCTGCAGCTCCTCTGGGAAGATCTCACCCTCCCTTCCTTGTCCTGGACTTGGAAGGTGTTCTTCCTCCTTCACTTGCTGGTCTAAGGATCAAAGTGGCTCAGGGGCTCTGACCTCTGGGTCCTTGTCTCCTGATCACTCTTATCTTCCATCTCTTCCTCTCCACCCACCCCTTCTCTCTTTGTCATCTTCTCTCTTTCTCCTTACCCTGCTGGGAAGGTCTCTGTTCCCTGGCTGATACTGTTACTTTTCATTCTCTTGTTCTCTGGCCTTGTTTTCATATTCTTGGTAGGGCTTTGTCTATAGTCCCCAGTTCTTGGACTTGGGGGGAGAAATTTCTCCTGGGCACCTTCTTGCCATAATTCTCATTCTAGGTCTCCTTCTCCTCCACCCTTTATTAAAGGCTGTCCCTCCTCCTCCCTCTAACCAGTCATGGGTTCCTTTCACTTAAAACTAGATTCTGCTGTCCCTCTTGCAAACAGTACCTGAGGTCTCTCACAACCTCAACTGCTAAGGAGGAAATTCATTCCTTTCTGGGGCTAGCTGGATACCTCTGGACCTGGATTCCTAACTTTGTTCTTCTTGCTCACCCCCTCTACGAAGCAGCTAAGGGCCCCCTGGTAGAGCTTCTTGATCCCTCTACGCCTGTTGCACGTGCCTTCTCTTGCCTCTGGGATGCACTTCTAAAAGTCCCAGCTCTGGCTCTCCCTAAACTTGATCAGCCTTTCACCCTTCACACTACTAAAATGTGGGGAATTGCCATGGTTGCCCTGGGACAGATGAAGGGACCCACCTTTGCACCAATTGCTTACCTTTCCAAGCAACTGGATACAACAACCGGGGGATGGCAACTCTGTCTTTGATCTCTCGACACAGCCTTCCTACTTGCTCAGGAATCCTCAAAGCTAGCTTTTAAGCAACCTCTTTCTGTTCTCTCCCCCTATAGACTCAAAGGCCTCCTCTCCCACGGGAGCCTTTCCACCTTGTCTCCCTCTAAGCTTCAACTCTTCCACATTAGCTTTATAGAAAATCCTAACATCTCCCTCGATTCATGCCCTCCCTCTTAACCCTGCTATACTTCTCCCTAAGGCTACCACTCTCATCCATTCCTGCTTAGAGTCACTTGAAACTTTTATCTATAAAAATCCAAGACTTTCTATCTCCCCTCTATCACAGCCTGACTATACTTGGTTTGTAGATGAGAGCTCATCTCTCAGCTCCACAAGTTCCTGTCAGGCAGGCTATGCCATAGTCTCCTTGGACCAACTATAGAATCTGGCCCTTTACCACCAGGCACTACTTCTCAGAAGGCAGAACTCATTGCCCTTACCAGGGCCCTCACCTTGGCTCAAGATAAGACCATCAACATATATACAGATTTTAAATATGCCTTCCTCATGCTACCACCATGTCTCCATTTGGCAGGAGCAAGATTTCCTTACAACTAAGGGCACTTCTATAATCAATGGGCTCCCCATCTTAAAGTTGCTTAAAGCCTCCTGTCACCCTAAGCAAGCAGCAGTTATCCACTGCAGAGGCCACCAAGCCCCCACTAACAGTATAGCTATGGGCAGTGCTTTTGCTGACAAGACTGCTAAAGAGGCTAGCCACCATCCTTACCCACCTTTCCTCATTCTCCTCTTGACCCCACCCAATCTAACTCCTACTTACTCTGAATCCCAATGACAGGCTCTCTTAACTATGGGAGCCATTCTGGGTCCCAAGGGCTAACTCCTCTTACAAGATAGATATTGTCTCCCTGACACTCAGGCTAAAACTTTCTTAAGAGCTATTCATAAGGCCTTTCACATTGGGTCTAGGCCCCTCCATAGCTTTCTCCAACCCCTCTTTTTCTATCCCATACTTTCTTCCTTTATTAAGTCTGTCACCCAGAAATGCTCCACATGCACCCAAGCATCCCCATAAGGGGCTTTGTGACCTCTCCCTTCCTTCAGTCTGCACCAGTTTTAAGGAAATCTCCCAGGGGAGAACTGGAGAATAGACTTCACACACATGCCTCCCAACAGAAAATATAAGCATCTTCTTACTATGGTAGATACTTTTGCAGGATGGGTGGAAGCTTTTCCTACCACAGTACAGATGGCAGATGTGGTCTGTTTCCATCTTTTATCTGACATACTACCCAGGTTTGGGCTTCCCAGGTCTATCCAGTCAGATAATGACCCGGCATTTATCTCAAAAGTCAGTTAGTCTCAAGAGCCTTGGGTGTACAATGGCACTTCCATATCGCTTACCATCTTCAGTCCTTGGGGAAGGTTGAAAGGGCTGATGGACTTATTGAGACCTGCCTTTCAAAACCATCCTCTGAACTTCACCTCCCTTGGACTCAACTCCTGTCTCTGGCCCTGACCTGTATTTGGGCTACTCCTTGTGCCCCTTCATTTCTCAGCCCATTCTTCTGGGGGAATTTGGCACCTTTAGAACCAGCCCCACTCAGTGATTATTTGCCTTACCTTACCCTCCTAAGGCATCTTCTTTGGGAACATGCTGATCATGCCCTCCTTCAGCCATCCACTGATCGTATCACTCAAACTATTGTTCTGGGAGATTGGGTCTTTCTACAGGTCTCTCACCCACAGGCTCTCAATCCATGCTGGATAGGCCTGCATTTGGTCATTCTCACTGAAACGGGGAAAAAGAGGGTCCCCTAGAGGGTTCTTAGTTGTCGGGAGCTGGAGAAACAACATTCATTACCAAAAAATATAATATAGCTCTACAAACAGTTGACTTAAGCAGGAAATTCTGCCCGCGCTAGTAACCTTTGGAAAAAATTTATGT